>NC_140562.1:11106238-11518738 GCF_057381845.1 Rhamphochromis longiceps
TCTGACCGACCCCCCCAACCAATCCCACATGCATACTGCCCTTTAGGGCTAAGCCCCGGGTGTATCGAATGCCTGCCTCTGCCTCTGGTGTGCTGACTTGACTGGTAGGCTGCGTGACCAAAGCAGATATTAAATATGGAATCCATGTTATAGAACAATAAGAGCAAAAACAGCAAGGCTCAGCTCAAAGGCCTAATTATCTGGATGAAACAGATTAGCATGGAGATACAATCTGCATACAATAGCAGAGATCAGCGATAAGAGACACGTGAGACAACATTTCATTATATCCTGGCTAGTTAATCAGCACTAACATTAGAACATCATTATATAGCAGACAGAAAGAAATATGCAAGAAAATCCAAACAGCCATTTTTCCTGATGCAAGATGTTCTGTCAGTGAGTCAAGAAGCAAAGGAGATGCTCAGATCAGATCTGAGACCGCTCCAATTATAAAGGACACTTTAGGGTGCAGGCAGCCTGCCTGCTGGATTACTCTTACAGCAGAAGCATACAATTTGATGATGAAGTGTTCTTTTTTTTACTTGCACACTGCTCCTTTTGAACACATATTGTGCTACAGTTTGATTGCATAAATATAAATAAGCATACAGCTTATGCAACACAGTTTCTAAACAAAACAAAGGATATTTGCACTGAAATACCAGCATTGCAAAGTAAAACAACACATTGCTGAGAAATGGTTGGATTTGTAAGTTCAAGAACGCAAGTACAAAAAAATAATACATCTAAACTACGTTATCTGTACCCTTGAGATGCTGGTGGTGTTGGAAAGGTTTGAACCAAACATTGTACCAAATATAAAAAACAGCACAGGCAAAGCTGCAGTTCAGAGAGACATGAAAACATACACACTCCTATTCCCTTACACACTAATACACACAAAGCTTTCCACATTCAATACTCACCGTATCTCCAACTGCCCTGCCCCCCTAAAACCACCAGCACCACACACAGACACACTAATCTCTCTTGACATTTTTCATTTTCCCATGGGCACACGCTCTGTTGCTGCCCCACAGATGCCAACCTCATCCTTGGGTATCCCAGCCATCAGGCTGTCACGTTATGCAGTTTGCTCACGTTCCTGTTGCTACGGTGATGATGCATCTGGACCGGCCAGTCGTGTGTCTGTGGAAAATGGTTCTGAGGAACGGCCTGGGATAACTAATGAAGTTTAGGGTCATGCGAGGCCATGGCCACCCTGCCTCCTGCCTGTCCTGCTGGGAGATACTATTAGTAGTTGCCCTGTTTTCACAGACGAAACAATCTTATTCCAGAGGTTACCAGCCAAAAAAAAAAAAAAAAGGATTATGTTACAAAAACAATATTCTGCTGTCTGTGAGAGGCAATAAGCTTTATTGCCCCATAGTTCGCAATAATATACTTTATCTGAGAGGTTTATATGGTTGTTTATCAATACCAATATCACAAAGTGATTAAACTTACTGTAGCCTCAACTTTATTTTGGACTTCAGTATCAGACTTTTCAGTGACTTCGCTAATAGTTGTCCACTTATTAACAATGACATATATGTCACACTGTAACTTACCATCTGGAAGCAGTGTTATTGTCTTTTACTTATTCTTACCTGAAGAAGTGAAGAAAAGTGTGTATCTTGTCTACATCTTTGACAAATCTTGCCTTTTTCGAAATAATGGATAATCTGACACATGCAGTTGTGCTAAAAAGGTCATATGAATATCATTGTACTTTTTTGGGCTTTTCATGATTTATCTTCAGTGAGTGGAGTGATTGAAAAGCTTAAATCTTTGATGACTTTAAAAAAACAATCACAAGGGTTCACAAGTGCAATTAGCACATGGTCATAAGTATACATACACCCCCACCAATATTTGGTTAAATGTCCCTCTGCAAGTTGGACCTCATCCAGATGCTTTTGGTATCCACCAGCAAGCTTCTGGTATAATTCTGGTTGGATAGCTTAACCACTCTCCTTGGCAGAATTGGTGGAGTTCATTTAAATGAGATGGTTTCCTGATATAAATCTAGCTTTTGAGCATAGCCCACAGATTCTCCATAGGTTTGAGGAAGGCATTTCTAGAAGCTTAATGCTTAATGCTGGATTTATCCAGTCCAAAACCAGCTTAATGGGTAAGATAGATATATGTGTATATCTGTATATGTTAGACTGAAGAGGTGTCTTAAAATCAACACGATCATAAAATATGCCGTTCCTAATAATCTGTGGTGTAATACAATGGTCTGTCCCTGTATAACACAGGAGATCTCACTGTTCTTTAATCATGAGTTCAGCTACACTACAGTAAAAATGGGGGGAGGGGGGGGGATGGTGGTATTAGTATTCCTTGGTGCTGCAAGCTGAAATCTCACTTCTTCGATGTTTTTCTTTTTTTTTTCTTGTGTTCTGCATCAATTGATTAAGTTGCATGAAATAACCTCTACCCTGATCATTGTTTGAGTCATAAACAAGCTATTAGGCCAACAGATAGATACTGGGTAGGAAAAGTGAAGTAAACATCCATTTATTTTATGCAACAAAAACAGAAACATTTGGACTTTTCTTTAAAGTAGATCCATGAGTCTGGAGATATTTTCCCAATAGATACATATTGGGAATGCAAGAAATTGAAAACTTGATTTTTAAACACAGGAGTAATATTAGGAACTGAGATGAAAGGCTTTCCACAGCTGGATGCCCAGTGCCATGGGGCTGGTCTGCAGGCGGCATTTTCTGGATATGGAGAAAGTTTCAACCAAGGGTTTCAACCAAGATAAAAAAAAGAAAAGAAGCAGTACAATCTAAATAGAAGCTAAATTTCTCTTTCAACTGTGTATATGATCATTTAAATGGTCTTCTTCTTATTTAACCGTTGATATACTTTGCAGTCACATCATTAGTTATACATTATTGGTACTGGTCTGGACCACTTTTGCCTTCTCAGTCTCATTAATTCTCAGTGGCTTAGATTCAGCAAGGTGAACATTTTTTTTTTGTTACATAAATACTTTCTATCTAGCATTCACACAGATTCATATTCCAATGGCCACATCGGTGAGCAACTTGGGGTTTTGCATCTTGCCCAACGACACTGCATGCAGACTGGAGCATCGAGTGATCAAACCACCTTCTAACTAATAGACGACCTGATCTAACTCCTGAGCTACAACAAATCCGTATCAAATGTCATTGTTCTTTGAGATGGGTTGTGGTTAGATGTTAGAGATACTCATGATTTCAAAGTTCAATTAAACTGAACTCCAGATGAAGCAATAATGTGGATAGAAACATACCGCACTTACAGTAAGATGAGAAGAAAGGATAAAGCCAGCCTGCATTAATAATAAGCCAACAATAAATGGCTAGTTTAATTCAGTTTAATCCAGTTCTACTTTTATTTACATGGTGCCAAATCACAACAACAGTTGCTTTAAGGCGCTTTGTATTGTAAGGTAAAGACTCTACAATAATACAGAGGAAACAGAGAAAACTACAGCAATCAATAGAAGTTAACTATACTTCAGAAAACAGGAATCCTTGTTGTTCCTTATTGTTTAACCAGGATAAGGAAAACACCTGTGTATGTTTGCAAGAATTAGCACAACAGCATGATGGCAGGGGCATCGGTGTGTAACACTGCCTAATTACAATCCAAGAAGGGCTTGTAAAGACAAATCACACTGTAATCATTATAGACTTTTTTTGGCAGGAAAAGGCAGTATTAAATACAAAGAGGCAGTTTTGTTGGTCCTTGATCCAGGTAACACTCCACAAACAAGTCCAAATAACTGCAAGTGAACCAAACAATTTAGGTGACTTGACAAGAGAAGAGGAAGGAGTAGAAAAAACACTGGTTCTATGTTAACCAGCTAACTTAAGGATACAGCTGGTTGGGTGGTAGTGCAACATGGATCTGCCTGTTGGGGCTAAGTTACAACATGACTTTACCACATTGAAGAATTTTGTCAGTGACCCTGGAAAACAATAAATAAATGAAGGTAAACATTTATGATGTGCAGCAGACACAAAAAGCAGATGCCTTTCAACGATATTATTGTTTCACTTCTTTCCATTGAGTCAGAGTAATCCTTACTCTTAAACTTACTTAAATATTTTCTGTGGTATATTTCTTTTGGTTCATTTTCATTTTGCTGCTTTAAATATTTATGGTGTGTGATAAAGTAATTGCCCCACCTCCAAATTTGTTGTACTATACTGTACCTGACTACACTGGTCCCTCGTTTATTGCAGTAGTTCCGTTCTAAAATTAACCTGCGATAGGTGAAATCCACGAAGTAGCCAACTTTATTTTTCATTGACATTTTGTGTTTGTTGGAGAAAACTTACAAACATACACTACAGCACTTCACAGTCACACTGCAGGCGATCGAAGATTTAGATACATTTGACAAGATGAACGCATTCTGTACTGTACAGGAGACACGGCACGAGATTGACAATTGACAATGGTCTACAGCCAATCACAATGCAGAACACAATGCACTGTAAAAAAAAACATGCAAAATTGCACAAAAAAAAATCCATTGGCATTTTAAAACAGAATATAGACTTAAATATTTTCAGCAGTTCACTGAGCCAAGGTCATGTTCCATCCTATTTTAAACACGCCGAGGTAACAACGTAGATCATTTATATTTGCCATTTATAAGCAAATTACCAGAAAAAATTGTAGAAAATCAGTCCAGATCTTTACTTTGGAGAGTACAGATTTTGACCCTTTTCAGTCTGGCTTTCAAAAGCAGCACTTCACTGAGACTGCTCTCTTAAGGGTCTATAATGATCTATTAATGGCTTCTGATGCTGGGAATTGTTCTCTGATCGTTTTGCTTGATCTCAGCAATACCTTCGATACTATAACATGTTTCTCCTCTAACACTGCCGCCCTAACCTGCGGGGTTCCTCAGGGTTCAGTTTTGGGCCCATTATTATTTTCTTTCTACATGCTTCCTTTAGCAGGCATTGTTCAATCTTTTAGTGACATTTCTTATAATTTCTAAGCCGCTGACATTCAGCTGCATATATCCTTTAAGCCTCATCAGCTGGATAGGTTGTCCACTCTACTCCAGTGCTTAACTCAGGTTTCTGACTGGATTTCTAGCAATCATCCTGTTTTAAACATGAACAAGACTGAGACCATGATCATAGCTCCTCCTGAATAACATTCTAAAATCAGTCAGGTTCTTGCCTCTTTCGGTCCATCTGCTAAGCCAAACATTCGAAATCTTGGAGTAATATTTGATTCTTCTCTGGGCCTTGACTCACATGTAAAATCTTTGCCTCATTCCTGTTTTCTTAATTTAAGGAACATTTCTAAACTGGGACATATGGTTTCCTTAGCTGAAGTGGAAAAAATTGTTCATGCACTTGTGTCATCGCATTAAGATTATTGCAATGCCCCGTTTACCAGCATGGACAAATCATCTCTTTCTCACCTCCAAGCAACAAAATGCAGCAGCCAGACTACTACCTTGTTCTAGCAAGCGAGCTCACATTACTCCCATTTTATATTCTTTACATTGGCTCCCAATAGATTTTAGAATTTGTTTTAAAACTCTTGTTTTAACATACAGAGCACTAAATGGCCAAGCCCCAGAAAGAAACAAAAAAAATACAAGCTAGAACAAAACAAAATCAACAAACAATAGAAAAAAATTCATATAAATATATATAATTTGTTCCAAGACAAATATACTAAAACATACAATTGCATGCTTTATAGTTGCCTCATTTTCTTGACTGAAAGTGCCTGAGTAAAGAAATGTCAGGATTATTAATCTAAACTGGTACTGAAATTTTTAACGAGAGCAAGGCACAGTCACATTCATGCACTAGTGTATATGCTGTAGTAATGCATATGTACACAATATGGACAAAAGCACTGGGCCACCAATATATATTGCACCTACAGGAGCTCCTACCATGCTTCATGGCACGAGTTGCACACAAACTCATGCCATGAAGCTCCCAGCATGCTGATGTTTGTGCCAGAGGAGGCCTGGAGCTCCACAGTTCTAGAGTCAACAAAGTGTTTTATGTAGTATACACCTCAGCCCACGTCGATCCTGCTCTGTAACCTTTTCTGGTCTGTAAAAAACTTTAGAACAACCCATTCTTTCCATCCATCCATCCATCGCTAGGGTGCTCAGTTTATTATTTCATTATATTTTTTATTTTTGCCATGATAGAACTGAAAACACTGGAATTCAAAGATTAAATGCTGCAGCCCAGTATATTTCTCCATATGATGTATTAATGCCACAGATGTTTAAGATGTAGCTTTAAAAATACTGTGTTTACTGTTGCACAGTTTAATCTGCAGCTGTTGTGTCCTCTGATGCCAAACTGCAATCTATTGTTTTCTCTCTCCTGCTTTCTCTTCTTCACTGTTGCTCTCTTGCACGTGTCTATGGGGGGCGTGGCATTCTGATGGTTCCTGCTCTGTCCTCATTTGGTGCGCCTATTAATCATCTCCACTTACCTACAGTATAACGCTCTTGTTCAGGCTTCCCCTCATCGCCAGATCACTCTCTGCACACTGAGGTAGTATTGCTCGAGCACCTCTGAAAACTCATAACATCTGGGTGTTTTTTGTTTAATTTTTTACCCAATTGCTTATTCCTTGATGTCAATTTTTGTCCGTCATTTACTACAGAAATAGCCTCTAATGCATCAGCTGTGTCAGTGCATCAAATTCGGGAAGAACCTCTGTCCTGTGAGCAGACAAAATAACTAAATGAAAAGGCTTGACTAATATGTTTAACTTTATAATAGTTATGAAAAATTGATCTCGTTTGATTAGCAAAACAATTAGCTCACTGTCAACTAAGCTATTTCATAATCTGAAGATACCTGTATGAGCCTGCACATGTTGAATGTGCCTGTTTTATCAAATAGATGATGATTGGCCCCATGATATGAATTGTTAAGGTTCCTTGATAAAGGAGTTATTAAAGCCTGCTTCACACTCCATCCTTGGCGTTGTGCACCTCGATCAAGGCAGCTTATCTGTTAAGGTTATAAATCACAGTCATTTTCATGTTTACTTTCTACTGACGTCTCTTAATGTTCACATAGTTGTGCATGTGTGTTATAATGCAGCTATCCCCAACCCCTGGGTGTCGTTTGGTACCGGGCCACGAGAGTTGAAGCTCGGGTGTGAAACTTATGGTTTTCAGGGTTTTTAGTGTTATTTAAAAAAACATTTTTATCATTAACTTGGTTTCCCTGAGTCTTTTCCACTGTGTTACGAATAAATCTTCTTTTTTTGGGTACCGGTACTAGTTTTATTTTGTTGTATTTATCTGTGACACCTTAAAGGCCGGTCCGTGAAAATATAGTCGTTTTTCTGTGGCGGAAAAAAGGTTGGGGACTGCTGTTATAATGCACATAATGATAATAATCATAATATCTGAGAGAAAGAGAAGCAAACCCCATTGGCATACACTTTGCACACGTTACACTGGTGTGCAGTTTGCCTCCCTTCAAGGATCACTGACAGCTCACATGTGTACAGCCAAAACACTTCTCAGCTCTCCCCTTGGATACACAGAGCCTTTGTGAATGGGACTTCGACCTATACTAATAGAAATGCACATACAATAACCAGCTGTTGCCGCAAGATATCAGTAAATTACAGGATTCTTATTTTTTAGGAACACGATGATGCTCTGCAGGCATGTTTGGAGACAGATTGTGTTCATTCTTGTGTCATTTTAATTGATGTTTTTTTTTTTTTATTTAACTGGTCAAGCGCTGCTTGCCTGCCGGTTCTGACCACATGCCCGGGTGGGAAAGATAATACAAACCAGTGTCAATGAATCAATTGTTTCATTCATCTCATCCACCTCCTTCACATGGATTAGTACCAACCCACTAAGCATGACAATACATGGCCTTGCTGGAGAGTTTTACTATTGTAGCAGATTCTGTGCTTGCTGTGTAATTTGTTACTGTGTTGGGAGCATGTTTACGTCACTCACATTCATCATCGCTGAGCTGCTTTCAGCTTATGCTCAAGTGCATGTCAGGCTGCACGTGACACAGTTCTGTTAGGGACCAAAACATACAAGACTTTTTTATTTATTATTATTGTACTAACCACTTATCCGTTTTGATTCATAAACCACTATGTGCTGGGCTTTACTTATTTTCAGGGCTGGAACAGAGTTACTGGTGCAGGTTATTTTCTGAGTCAAAGCTATAGTGCCCTAGCATAAATACTTTATGTATTTGATTGAACACACACAAACACACACTCACATACCATTATTTTCCCTCCATCATCCATCCATCCATGAGACACAATGTCATCTGTCCAGTATCTCCTGGGTCTTGTTTGGGATCTTTGTCCAGTAGGACCTGCGCAAAACACCTCAACTAGGAGGCGCCCAAGAGACTTCCTAGTCAAATCCCGTAACCAACCCAGCAGGTTCGTTTTGGTGTTATACTTCAACAAGAAAAGTTACCATTTCTGTGCCCCAGTTACTGCTGTGTTGTTACACACATAAATGTATATGCATCACGCTTGCTTAAGAGGTGCTGTATTGACGATGAATGTGCACATATAAACTTAGGAGAAAAGGCTCAGGTTGTGGCGTAGGTCATTGGTGAAGTGTCTTCCAGCAGTCAACTTCTGTAGTCTTTTCAATATCAGCTGTGTCACTACCTAGCATACACCTGAAATATGTGTAAAGTTAAGATTAATAAGGCAGCAACTCAGACGGAGACCAAAATTTACAGGCTGAGATTCTACCAGAATGGCCTAACCATAAAAGTGACAAACTACGCCCTCTTCTCACAGTGGCAGACTGAAATTTGGACTGTGCGCCTAATTCGACAGTAAGATTCCTTCTTAATCGCAAGATCCCCAAAACAAAGCCTTTGGATATTTCATCATGTGCAGGAACGAGCAGTTAATTTACATGGATACGACTCCTGTTGTTTATGTAGTACACACACACACACACACACACACACACACACACACACACACACACACACACACACACACACACACACACACACACACACACACACACACACACACACACACACACACACTTAATTAACCACTAATGCTGCTCTGCTAAGCGGGGTAATGATTTGTCACTGGCTGTAGTGGAGCAGCAGTGAGGGTGACGTACATTTCTGGCTTGCTGAGCTTCTGCTTGCCCCAGTGAAAATGTTATTGTGCATAGTCAAAATATAGTTTGCCAAAGAAAAGAACAAGTTTAAAAGTCCAGAGAATGTAGAGGAATGGATAAAACCCCCAAACACTGCTGTAGGTGTCCATGTGTGATGTGGCCAGTGGTCTCTTTGCCATCAATCTAGCTTTCATCAGGAGGAGGAAGAAGAGAGACTCAGGCAGAGACCGGATCAGCTGTCTGCTAATCTCTGGGTGAGACACATAAAGAGAGGCTGAGACCAAGAAAGAGCGAATCCGCTTGTCTGCTGTTCGTCTTGCCTCGCTGCTGTTACCATGACGACGGGCTGAACCCAGGAGTGCGGCGCTCGAGATTTCCTCTTGTATTCCTTTCTTCTCTTTCTTCCCTCTCTTCTTCAGCCTGCCTCTCCCCTTGACCCGCCCTCCCTTTACCTCTCTCCATATCCTGCTAAGCTCGGTCTAACCCCCTACTTGATTTTCCCATTTAATCTTAATGGTCCTGTTCTCTCCCCTTCTCACTTTATTTCTTTTTCAATAAATAATGTCACCAGCTCTCTTTCATTTCCTTTCCTTCTTCTCATTTTATTGAAACTCATTTTAACAACCTCCAAAAGCACATTTGAAACCTCCCCATTTTTTTAGATTAAATGTTGAATGTTATTTAATTGGTATTAAATGGCAAAGCAGGGTAAACAAGATGTAGTTTATCCTCAAAAATACAGTGGTTATAGCACTAGCTGATTAAATGTTTGTCATGTAAAACTGTGATAATCTCATACCTGCTAACACGTTTGTTCAAATAGACTCAGCCTCAGAGGAAGAAGAGTTGCAAGCTAATTTGAATGTGTGATGAGGTTTAGCTTGAAGCAGTGCTGACCGATACGTTTTCCCACTGAGGCTGAATGTAACTGCATGCACTTGTTGCTAAAAGTCTACATGATATACTGCTTGGCTTGCCTTGCCTCCAGCAGGTCTTGTACAGCAATGCCATCCCTTGTCAGGCTGCAACCCGTATGCCAAAAAATATTGAAGACAGAGCTCATGGAGGTTTTTGGGCTGGCCAGTTTGTGTTTGTGGCGAGGCACCACAGGGAGTGAATTATACCTGCTCCTCTCACATTTGGTGAGACTTTATGTCGCAGTTTGGATAGCAGAACAACTTTAATTTAAATACCTTTAGGTGAGATCTATCCATCCGTGTTCTTAACTGTTTATCCAGCTATGGTTGTGGAGGGGAGCTGGAGCCTATCCAGGGGCCTGGTACAGCCAGGACAGGTTGTTGCTCTATTGCAATCTTTAGCCTCATGTAGCTTGGAGCTTAAAACATTTTAGTGAGGAAATATGCTGCTTTGTTGTCCATCTAAATCATGCACTTGTTACAGCTCAGGTCCTGATCCAGGGCATACTATGGGAAAATAGCAATTCAACATCTAAAAGCTCGGGTTGTGTTTTGAGTATGTTCCATCTGGGGATATTTTGTGAGGCTGTGATTATGTGGCCACTATCTGTGATTTAAGAATAATTTCTTGCGAAAGAAATGAACTCACCCCTATTTCACCTTCTACTGAATTACACTAATAGCTTTGCAAGGCATTATGGGATCCCAGAAGATGCCCAAAAGACTAGTGACCCAGCAAAAATAGGGGTTGAAAGTTGAAGAATGTTGACATCAATGGAGTCTGATGATTAAAAGTCCAGCAAAGTGGATGCTTTAGTGGGTCAGGAGGTTGACTTTTTACATGCTCTTTATAAATATCTGTATTTTAGTTTCTGGGTTAACTCTTGTGTATCTCCCATGGCTATAATATTATGGCTACATGTAGAATTAGTGCTGATTTAACGAAAATTGTGTAATTTGCAGATCTAAAATTATTGGTTGCAGGATTTGATCCCCTTTAGGCCATCTCCATCCTAATGAATACTAAAGGTAAAGGTTAACACAAAATATCAAAACAACATATTAAAAACACAAATATAGTACAGTGACCCGATATCATGACAAAACATGTAACAGACACGTGTGACTGTGGCCATTGCACACTTTGCATCTGAAAACGTGAAATGTATGGATGCACAAACTGCAGTAAGTTGCAGTAATCTGCAGTAACAGCAAAGGGAGAGATTTTATTTCAAGCCAACATGAAAATAATGTATACAGACATTATTAACACATTTACAGGCAAACACATATTAGCCGTCTAGCTTAATTCGTCCTGACGACAGACGACCCTGGAATGTACATTTTTTCACTACAGACTTTGTGGCTTTAAAGATATTATCTCCCCCTGCTGGTGGTGTAACTTTTTGTGCATGCCCATTTTTCATTTTGGAAAGGCAAAGCGTGAAATGGACAAGGTGGACCGGCGTGTCTGTTACATATTTTGCTGTGATACTGGGTTGTATAGGGCTTTACTTCGGTTGAGCAATTTAACGTGAACATATGGTGAGAGGTTAAAAGTTTCTTCTTCTCATCCTCCCTTTATATGTTGTCCCTTCATGCAAAACAGAAAAATAACTCTTTGTAGAGGAATATTTGTTATTAACCCCCCCAAAAAACACAATTGCTATTAACCCTCCCTCCAGCACTCCTCAAATTAAAGCATATTTCATTCGCCAAGGAATCTACAATGACCCAGTAAACTGCTGGATTTTCCCAGTTCTTGTACCGCTTACCCCGAGTGTGCTTATATGTGGCTGTGTGTGAGTGTGGGTGGCTGCGTGTAAGATTATATTACAGCAGCAAGCCTCTAGGTTATACAAGTTATCATTCCAACACATAATAAGGCAATTTGAAAACAAGAAACATTTTTCCCCCATCGGTTCCCTACTTTCCTTTCTTTTGTTTGCTCACTGTTAGGTTTTGTATTGTTGATTGTCATTTATGCTTAGAAATATCTACTTATATATGCTTAGAGTTTTATAATTAGTTTTAGATTGGTAGAGGTTTGATCCTTGATAGTCTGCAAACTTTGTGTGCATTAGAGAGCACTCTGGGAGCATGGGAGAGGTCGTACCTTCTCTTATTGTTTTATGGTAGGATAAACGTGGCTATATCTGTTTTAGGCTAAGTGCCTTTTGTTTAGATGAACTGTCGGACTTCCAGACCAGCAGGTTTAGGGAAGTCATTTATGGGGTCACACTCTGACCCCCCCCCACACACACACACACACACACT
Source organism: Rhamphochromis longiceps (assembly GCF_057381845.1). Taxonomy (NCBI): domain Eukaryota; kingdom Metazoa; phylum Chordata; class Actinopteri; order Cichliformes; family Cichlidae; genus Rhamphochromis; species Rhamphochromis longiceps. Next base: position 11,118,602 of record NC_140562.1, read on the forward strand.
TACACAACGCACAAGCAAGGTACTCTTTGTGTGTATGTAGACGTCGTATGTTAATGAACCTATGCATATTCATGTAACCTCAATAAAAGAGCAGTGTTACGGGGGAGCGGACGAGAGCAACTGGGGTCAAGCGAAGGAACGGCGTTTGTCCGGTTCTCTCCCGTGCACGAGAAACATGAAAAACATTGCCTACTCATGTCTTGTTTTGCTGTGTAGCAAATTGTCCTTAACGTTCCAGCGAATAGGTTCAAGCTACAAACCTATCACTCACTTCCTCTCATTTCCCACTCTTTTTCTCTGTTTGCAGTGGGAGGCTCTTGCAGCATCTCCCCACAGGGCTTACCCTGACTGCTTCTCTGACACATTCACCTCCTCCCTGTATTTTAATCCGCCTTCCTTTTTATTGCAGCTTTGTTCATTTTTCTTTGTCCCATATTTTAGCTTAATTAGACAGAATTTTGCTTTTGTCCTCCTTTTTTCTATATATCCTTGACTTCTGATGTTTCTTTTGCATGAAAACATACATCGCACGTTTGAACACTCCTTAATCTTTGAAGTTCCTTGTAGCCAAAGGTAAGACAAAGGCACTGCAAAAATAAATCTGTGTGGATATAAATGAACCATTGTTAAATCATATTTACAGCTCTAAACTTTGCATTTTTTTCCCTTTAACAAGGAAAAAGAACCGTACATAGATATATAGACCTAGACTCAACAAACAACATGTTATTCTGACATTTTCTGGGATCACAGCAGTAAAACAAATGAAAGCTAAAATGTCCTGTGTTCTACCATGTTTACTGTTCACTCACAAAGGTTGCCTTTTAAATTCCTGCACTTAAAATTAGAGACATTATGAACATTACCCTATTTATAGTGTTTTGGTTATTTCTGATTACTAACCTGAAAGAAAAGCTCCCCATCTTTGTGCCAACACAGGCAGCTATAATTCCTAGCAAGCCAATAAGAGACTGAACTGGACAGACTGTGCTTGGGTATCAGCATCTTTTGGAACATTTTAATGGCTTTATCTGGCAAATAACCTGAATGCTATGTTAGCTATGTGCTAGTTTTAGCAGATTGTCCAAAACCTACATTTTTTTTTTAAGTTAGTGTTAATCTAGTATCAGGGTGGACTTAGGGCAATTGTAACATGCTTAGTTTCGCAAAACTAGAGTGATTACTTACTCTGCATCATTAGTATTCTCTCTCTATCTGTGGAAGAAGTGCTGAGTTACTTCACTAATGCAGAAATTCTCAAGGACAAAACTGATTTTGTTTGGATGTAGTGTACTTTTCATCTGTCTTTTAAAGGTAAGATTACTGTGAATTTAAACTTACATCAATATTCTCCCCACGTTTTCTGTTAAAAATTTACTTGAACAACCCTTGCTAATATAGGCGCTGCTAGCTAATTTACAAGATGGTAACTTTAGGGTGAGTGTAACAGAACTGCAGTCACCTTGTTTGTCTGTACTGATGACATATTTTACTATTACAAAATGTTTTGCTACCATTTAATTTAAAATGAAATGAAAACTATAATAATAAATTGTGTTTTTATATATCATACATTATATCATTGCAAATATTTATATCTTGAATTTTACTTGGTTTTAAGTAAATATATAAATACATGTTTTACATTATTTTATTGTGTTATCTTAACATCTATTTACACCTGTTGTCTATTTGGTTAGAACCATTCCTGTCTCATCAGATCATCAATGTATTTGAGTATTGTATTAGATTAAATTATGATAAATTACTACATACTTATATTTGTACTTTTTCTCTCTGTCACTGCCTGCCTCTCTCTGTGTGGATTCTCTCAAAGTTTCAAAATGACAAACCAATGGTTGATATTAAAAAGAAACAAAAAACATGCCTGTATATTTAGTCCACAAAGGTATTTTTTTTCGTTTTATTATTAGCTGCTCTTCATGTTTTCTGTGCATATAGTGTTCCTCCATTTGAGGGTTTAGCACAAAGTTGGATGAGTGTTATTAATTTGGGCTGAGTTCAGCCTTGCTTCGCCTATTTTTTTTTACACTATGAATCTACATGACTGCACTTTGCCTTCACTCAGAATGAATGCATGACTGGAATGATGGATAATATAGTATCACCCAACAGAATCAAACTGTATATACTGATAAGCCTGCCACTCTCAGTTTAAAGACATGCTGTCAAATCTGTGCTCATTTGGTGAGCTGAAAATGCTGCTTGCATAAAGGTTTCAAGTTTGCAATTACTTTTCTCTAAACTGCCTTCTGTGGTACTGGCTTGTAGCTGACTCAGCAATAATATCCACTCGATAAGATTCAGTCACTGCTTGAAAAATGTCATAAAGTTACCAAATAGTAAAAAAAAAGATCCTGTATATTACACCGGTGCATTGTAAAGGAAACTGAATCATTATTACACACCCTGAAGAGGTCAATATGAAAAAAAAAATAACAGCATGGACTAATCCATCCATTTTCTTCTGCTTATCCAATTCACAGTTTCAGGGGATTGAAGGCTATTCTAGCTGTCATGGCGTGAGAGTCAAGGTCCGTCTTGAACAGGTCAGCAACCTGTCACAGTGCTAACACTCACCCACAGGCGTTACCAGGTAACCAAACTCCATGCATATCTTTGCACTGTGGAAAGAAGGAGAGAATGTATACAGTATCCAAGCAAGCTGGTGGAAGTGAACCTTGCTGTGAGACGACAGTGTTTACCACCACAGCAGCATGAAAATTGAGGCTGGATGATGCCACATGTAATAACAGACACTATTAAAGTATTGGTATAAACGTCTAGCACCTCAAAGACGCTAATTAGGCTTTTTCACTCTATTTTTCTCATCCACGGTCAGATACACACCTATGTGTGCACAGACTCTATCCAAACATGTGGAAAGTCATTACCGGAGCCGTCTAGCACCTCTAACATGTCTAATTACATGACTGCCGCAGCATAATAAATACATATCAATAAGCACTCTGCATGTGCCACTGAGCATGAGCGAAGGGCAGTGGAGGCCCTGACCACAGATAAGGTATCATGTTAAATAAAGAAACCTCCAGAGCGGAGTGTAGCAGCTCGGCATCATTCCCTGCTAGGCTGAGAGCCTGTAAGACTCTTGACTTTATAAAGCACCTCTGAGGGCTGCCTGAGTGAATTCCACTGGTACGACACCATGTCAGCATTAATGGGCCCTGAGAGTACTTTGTGCTACAGCTCCAGTGAAAGCTTATAAATTTCACTGCACTTACAACAGAATGAGAAGGGGTCCAACATCAACGTGCTGTTTGAAAAGATACAGTGGTTTCACTAGATGGACGCTAGAGTTGCTTTTTATTAGACTTTATGAATGCATAGTTTAACTTTTTGACATCAATCTCATGAAAGGTCATTTTTATTTATTGAGGAAAATGATCTGATTTTAAATATCTCTGAGAGGCAAAAGGCAGGTGAATCTTTGCTCTCAGTATGAGATGTGACCAACTTTGTGCAGCAATCACTGCAGGTAAAGAAAGTGTGGATCAGTCCTGCACATCAGCCTGAAGGAAATTTCAGCCAATTTCTCTGTACAGAACAGCTTCAGCTCCAAGATGCTTGTCGGTTTCCTCACATGAAATGCTCACTTCAGGCTTATGAACAACATGGCTGTTTGATTCCGTTCAGGAGTTTCACTTGGACATTTCAAAACTTTATTATCTTCTTGGCAATTATTTGATAGATGATATATGCTGGAGATTGTCATCTTGTGGCAGAACCCACTTTTTCTTGAGGTTAAGCTGATGATAGATGTAGCAACTGTTTCAGAATTTAAATCTACATTAACAATGGCAAAACATTCTGGCCCAGATGCAGGGAAACAGGATCAAACCGAGACTTTAACAGGTGGCTGTAGCTCAGGAGGTAGAGCAGGTCATTGACACGTACTAATTAAAATAGTTGGTGGTTTGATCCTTGGCTGCTCCAATCTCCATTCTGCATGCCTAAGTATTCTTGGGCAAGATACTGAACTCCAAGTTGGCCTCTGATGCGTTCATTGGAGTGGGAACGTAGGATGAAAGCACTTAAGTGTAAAAAAAAAGTGTTGGGGGAATGACGTATGAGGTATAAAGCTCTTTGAGTGCTCAAGCAGAGTAGAAAAGCTCTATATAAGAACCAGTCCATGTTTCACAAATGGAATAAAGATCGGATCTGGAACGGAGCATTTCAATGAAACATCTGCCATTGTTTTAAGTTTCATATTTCCACAGAAACAGTGAAAAATGTCATGCTTGCTAAAGCTCCAGAGAACACAAAGTTTACTGACTTAAACTTTTTTTTATTTTTCTTACTGCTTATTTTCTGTCAGCAAGTGCAGAGCAATATTTGGACAGCCCCCGGCCTGTGCTGATTGGTTGATTCATGGTTTTGTGAGCTGGTAATTGGATGATGACGGTGCGGTGGACCACTAGAGAGTGAAGATTGATCGCTTGTGCTGCTTCAACTTGCTGTAGCTGAGATGCATGCTGCGATATTGTGTGTGTGTGTGTGTGCGCGCTTGTGTGTGGTGTGACAATATCTTTGGCCTTGCTGCCCACCAGAAGCTGTTTCTTGGAAAACACTTGAGGTATTGAATGATGCAAGCGTTTCTTCACACCCGACTGTACGTGTGCCTGCATCCATACATGCTCATAGCTCGACTTGAGTGATTGTGTCTAAATCTGCAAGAACCCAACATGAAAGGAACTCCCACCTCTGTTTATGCCGCACAAGCTTTGATTTGGCAGGTAATGTCATCTGTATGCCAAGCATTGTCTCAGGTAGAAGGAAGGAAAGTGAGCTGCAAGTGGAAAGAAGAAATACTCAAAACTATTTCTAATGAACTGTAAGAAATTTGGTAAAAAGAAGAGCCGGACAAAAATACTGTCCCTCTGCATACTGATATTCACCTTTAATGGACAAAAATGTGAGTGTAATCTTCTCTAAAACACGTGTGTTAAGCATGTTGAGTTTTATCACAAGCTCGGTAAAGCAGCTCACTAACCCATTAATCTTGCTTTGTAGTACAAACCTCTGGGCACACTCAGGACTCACTGACGGCATTAAATATTCCGGCTGGACAGGAATCCTCAGGGATCCTGTTGGAAGAGCAAGAGGAAAATGCTTAAAAGGGTTTTGTGGGCTGCAAAGATGGCCCTGCTTCTGTTACGCCTGATAAGTAGTCAGGATATGAATGGATGAAATAATGGGTGGATTGATGTCTACTTTGCAAGTAAACAAACAACTCTGTTACTTTTTTTTCTTTTTTTAAGCCATGCCAGTGAATTGACAGACTGCATCAGAACTATTGGAGACTCGTTGTCCCCAGAGGATTAACGTCACACCATTAGAAAAAGCACTCTGGCCTTTATTGATCCATCTCCTGAAAGTTCAAAGTTTTCTGGTATTAAACATTAAGCTTCAGAAACTTTTATGTATCTCATTCATGGTTCCTCTGTGTTTTTCTACAGTAACCTGGGCTTGCAATTTGTAGTGTTTTGATTATGTCATCTTGGACAGAATGCAGTAGAACCTTCAAAGTCCTAATGATGATAAGTTTGCCAAACAAATTTGATTCTTTGATTTCAACCTGACACCATCAGCGAGGTAATCCTGTATTTCTAACCCTCTACCGGTGCAAAAACACTAAGCTGTTGTGTTTGAGTTTGTGTGCATTTGCAGGAAGTGTGTGACCAGCTCGGCAAAGAGCTGAGTGATAAGCAATGCCCAAGGTCATCCATCACACATGACGCCTATAATAGACAAGCAGCCAGAGCAGTAACAGCCACAATGAAGCTGAGGCCAAACAGATGCACACAGAGGCTGAGGGGAAATGGAAGATCAGTTTCCTCTCTAAAAAGCTGCAGTCACTGGACCGTGTACTCTTAAACCTACAGTTTAAGGGCAACAAATTAATTATTTACATTTTGATCTCGTCTCAGAAACCAACAACATTATTCTAAAACGATAGTTTTTGATTGTCAGCATTTGCAGGCAAAAGCAACAATTTCTGTGAAAAGTCTACACAGTGGCTTTATTTCATCCTTTTCCGTTGCTGCCCGAAGGAAGAAACAGAAAATGACCAGTGGTAACAATACCACCAGGTGGCTCTGAACCAGGCAGTTACAGGGGGGACAAATTAATGAGAAAAGAGACTACACAAAGACTACACATAAGAAGGGTAAAGTTATTACTCACCCCTGCTGAGAGGCCTCGGTCTTCACTTGATTAGTCTTGTTTTCTTCGAGCAGAACTGGGTGTGTTTGCTGGGGGTATGGCAGTGAGGAATGAAATCCCTAAAGGTGTAGGTGTTTGGAAAAAAAGTGTGTGAGTATCTTAAGTGAACCTGGGGTTATTCCTCAATTCCGTCCGTGGCTTCTCGTCCACATGTCTGTAAGCAATAATCTTAAAACCCCCCAAATTTACAATTTTGCCTCAAAGAGAATATTTTGGAATTAAGCATTCAAATCCATTTGCTACGTTTGCCTTAATAGCAACAAAGTGTTTAGCAGAAGTGAGCATCCACTGATTCTTAGTGAAAAGTATGTCAATAATGTAAACTTTCACAAATCAGTCTGCCTTTGTCACATCAGAATCTCATTCAGACTGGAGAAGTGTAGTCAGAGGGTAACAAAGAGACAGAAGGTAGCCTAACTGAGGAGATTTCACAATCAGAAGGCAACATTGCAGACACTGAGGACAGCTACAAGTACTTTGGAATCCTCCAGGCAAATATGAACTATGAAGAAGCTACTAGGAACCATCATGGAAGACTTGGCCCCTGCACAGCATGTACCACCATCAATAAGTAGAGATCATTAGAAGAAAGTGAACATGATTTATTGATATGCAGAATTCAATTAATGTATTTGGCAGTTAGACTCTGATGGGCCATCACAGCAGAACGGAATCCCAAAGGTGATTGGGATTATGGCAGGACCCCCCGAGCGTAGACGGCTGTGTTAGAGATGAAGATGGAGGCTAACAAGGGAGAGGCAATGATGAGGAGGAGGTGGGTTGAACAATGGCGTCTTCAAAGGGAGAATGACAGATGATCAGTGAGATTTAAAATACTTGGAGTAAAGGATGACTGACTTGAAGAAATCTGGCAGAAAGTTCATTAGACTAGACCAGTGATGTCACAATGAGTTTGACAGCGTGGGAAAGTGAAAGTGATTTAAAGCTTAGACCTGGGAAGCAGACAGACCACACCAGGCGAGACCTCAGGTGCAGGCTGTGCTGGGATGCCCTTGAGATAATCCAGCACATAACAGCAGGGTGCAAAATGCTAGCAGGCAGGGAATCCATAACTGGACATAGGAGCAACCAGAGCAAGAAGACTGTAGTGGCAGAAAATGGATGGATGTTCCATATGTAGCCTTATATGTGTAGCCTAGCATACATGTATCCTAGTACCCTAACTTAAAATATAGGCTTTATATATTTAATTGCATTTTCAATAATGTTTTATTTATATATCACTAAACCACAACAATACTTGCCGAAAGCCACTTGAGAATTCTTACTAACCTGAGTAAGTGAGGTATATGCTCGTCTATAACTTGATAAATCACACTTGGAAGGGTTTATGAACTTAGTCACACTAGTTTTTATGATAGCATTTTTTAATTGCATATTTTTTGCATGCCTTTTGTGGAAATAAGTGCAATTGTATGGCTGGGTTAAAATTGGAACAAGACTGTTTGACATGACACCATCCAAAACACAAGTGAGTTAATATCATTTTGTGTGGCTGGACTTATTTGCTACTCAGAATCATGATCTGCAGTTATGTCAAAATCGTAATTAGTCTTGCAGTCATTTGTGTTTTCTGAAGTGTTTAATTATGGGGGGAACACAGTGAGTCCTTGATCTGGAGTGTGAAAGGTTTTAAAGACTAATCGGAAAGGACTAAGATTTCTCTGAACTAAAAAAACAAGAGATAAAGTTTTAATCTGGTAAGATACAAAACTGATGTTTCTGACATCACCACATCACTTAAGAACTATGTTGGGAATATTACTAGTGACCAGTGTTGGTCAAGTTAGTTGAAAATAGTAATTAGTTACTAATTACTGATTGCTTCTTTAATCTATTTTCACTTGTATATATATATATATATATATATATATATATATATATATATATATATATATATATATATATATATATATATATATATATATATATATATATATATATGTGATTAGTATACACTGAAAGTCTTTGCAGTAGGTGAAAGCTGAGTCACAAGTTTTCTTGTTAGTAAAAACTCAGCCTGTTAGGATGGCTAATGTTCTTTACTTTCACAAACATAAAAACATATAGAATGATAGCCATGAAATAATTGCATTATCAAAGTGTACAAAATAGGAAAATGGGTCGTTTTGGAAACATTTTCAGTTTTTGAACATCTGTTTCATCGGGTTCTTGTTGATCAGCGTTTCTCTTAATGGTCTCAGAAGACAAATTGAGCCCTCTGGTACACAATATTGAGCCACAATGGTAGCACACCTGTGTGGTTTCAATTTCCCCAGGCTCTCTGCTCCAGTAGCTCAGCGCAGGAAAGGCAGAGACAAATAACATTGGAAAGCTGCCACAGATGTGACACTGGTGAAATGATGGTGCTGACCAGAGCATGATAATTGGGTGCTGTTATCTGTGACTGGGTGGCTATTGACTACATTAGCAGATGGATCACCGATAGGACTGCTGAAGTAATGAGAGTTCGTATGTGCCGGTTTAGAGCACTGCATAAACAAAAGCGAGATCCGTTATGATTCTTAGTGTGCACAGTAATACAAACACATATAAAAAAAGTGTTTATTTTCAGAACTCTTAAATAGCACCTGTGCATTTTGTTTTACGGATTTAATGAAATGTGTCTATGTGCATTTGAAGGGTGTAAACTGGGCTGGGAGGAAATCCTAGAAGGGTGCGTGAAACAAGCTTGCAGTAGCTTCCTTGGCAAAATATAAAACTCCAGTGTCTGGAATGTTGTCTGTAACCAATAGATTAATCAATTTTCCAATGTGGGCTCTATTAGTTGCAATTCCGAAAGTGTAAAACAGGCTTTTCAGCAAATTACTGCATTACAAACTGAATCCATGTAAATTCCTATGGCAGTGCAATAAAATTTGTGTTTCTGTGACTTCATTCTCTCATCTGAATGTGTTATTAAGGATTGCAGACATAAAATGTGTTCCCTCCACTAAGAATCGATATCACTCCAAAAATGAAACTGGTAAAAATGCTGCCCTGTCTGTAGATAATAAGACAGAAAACTCAAATTTGATCTATGATGAAACATGCATGTGGTCAGTATATGTTACTATGGTAATCTAGCCACATGAAATAAGTCAGACTTCAAGAGGTATGTTAAGTTTCAGGCTCAATATTCCTCGGTAAAGCAGCTCACTAACCCATTATCTTGCTTCACAGTACATGTGTTTGGGCACACCCAGGAATCACTGGCACTATAAAATATTTCTCCTGGACAGAAATCCTCAGGGATCATGTTGGAAGAGCAAGAGGAACATGCTTAAAAGGGTTTTGTGGGCTATGGAGATGGCCCTGCTTCTGTTACTCTGAGCCTGATAAGTAGTCAGGATATTAATAATTATTTTTTTATTATTAGTTCTTTATTTATCCAGGTAAAAAAAATCTCATTGAGATTAAAAATCTCATTTTCAAGAGAGACCTGGCATCATGGCAACAAAAGTCAAAATACACATACCACATAAGTATATAACATTTAAAGCAAATACAATATCCCATACAAACATTTAGACATTTAGCAGCAGCATACAAAGAACGGTGATGTACACGATTTCCATAGCCAGTAATAAAACGTAAAGCACAATGGTACACAGTATCCAACCTTTTTGGGTAGTGGGCAGGTGCATTCATAAAAAGCAGGTCACCATAATCCAATAAAGGTAAAAAAGTTGCATGAATCAAGTGTTTTCTCACTTGGAGGGAGAAACAGGATTGATTTCTAAAAAAGTAACCTAGTTTTAGTCAAAGGAGCTTGCACAGAAAAGCGTCTGGACTTCTTTGCAAGCTCCTTTGACTACGATGACCTGGATGACTGAGAACCTTCACAGACATAACCTAGTTTTAGTTTTAACTTTGACACAAGCCTTTGAATGTGAGTTTTAAATGACAAATTCTGATCTATAATGATCCCTAGATACTTGTAAGATGGGACCATTTCAATTTTAGTTCCTTGAATTGTTTTAATCTTAGGAGACATAGCTAACAACTCTGCCATTTGAGAATAACGTGAACTTGGATTTCTTTGGATTTAACACCAACTTAATTTGAGTTAAATGGGACTGAACTATATCAAAGGCAGACTGCAGAAATTGCAGGGTTTGTGCTACTGAAGGGGATGAACAATAAATAATTATATCATCTGCATAAAGATGAAATGCTGCATTTGACAAATTATCACAAAGGTTGCTTATGTAAAGAGAAAATAGCAATGGCCCTAATATGGAGCCCTGCGGAGCTCCTTTGGATACTGGGAGAAAAGAGGAAGAAGACCCAGCAGCATGGACACACTGTTTTCTTGCTGACAAGTAATCTGAAAACCAACTTACAGCATTTACAGATAGACCAATATTGTTTAGTCTATTTAATAAAATAGCATGGTCAACTGTATCAAAAGCCTTTGACAAGTCAAGAAAAAGAGCAGCACAGTATTTTTTGCAGTCCATTGAATCAACGATGTCATTAACCACTTTAATAGCAGCAGTTATTGTGCTGTGTTGTTTTCTGATGTTGGGAAAGAACTGAATTTTTGTCCAAGAAGTCTTTCAGTTGTTCACTAATGAACTTTTCTAGAACTTTTGCTAGAACACACAATTTAGATATGGGCCTGTAGTTATTAACATCTGAAGGATCACCTCCTTTCAGCAAAGGGAGAACATAGGCAGATTTCCATATTACAGGGATCTCACTGTTCGAGAGGCTAAGATTAAAAATGTAAGTTATCAGTTCTGCTATAAAATCTGCAGCCAACTTAAGAAAATAGGGATCAAGTTGATCTGGTCCTGCAGATTTATTTAGATGCAACAGATTTAAAGCCCTGTGGGCCTCAAAAACATTTAGCGGAGAAAAACTGAAGGGTTGGACCACAGATTCAGTTTGAGTGGTTGCAGGGAGAGCCTGTTGTTGATTAAGCTGTTTTAAATCTGGATATAAAGATTCAAATAGAGATCCTGAAGAAACAAAATGCTTATTAAAGCAGTTTAGAGTGTCACATTTCTCTGTTAAAGTGTAAAAGAGTCTTTTACAACAAAAGTTGGCATCTCGTTTGTAGTTATGTCCCCATAAGAAGATTTTATTATTTTCCAATTTTTTTTTTAGGATCGTTCAAATGTTTAGTAGTTTTTGAAAGAAAGAATTCTGATTTGACCTTTTTAATTAAGGAAGTTGAACGGTTTCTGAGCTGTGTAAAAATCAGCCAATCCGCTTCGGATTTAGTTTTTCTGGCAGCATCCCTTTTTTTGAGTAGACTGGAGAAAACCAAGGGTTGTTTCTGCATTTTACTCTAAATTTGCGCATGGGGGCATGTTTATTTATAATTTTGATAAAAGTGTCATAAAAATAAGATTAAAATTTGGACGAGATGTGCTGTAAATTAGTTGTGTGAGATTATATTAATCACACATGGATTTAAAACTGTCTGAGGCAGAGGACAACCAGTCCCAATTGAAATCTCCGGCCAGCACAATTACATTAAAATCTAAAGTAGATATTTTTTCACTAAGTGAAACTAAAGCATCACTACTAGCCGAGGGGGGTCTATAACAGCCCACAATGGTAATAAAATAGCCCTTGAAAAGTTGGAGTTTGAGTGCAAGAAGTTCAAACTGTTTACAAACAGATACCGATAAATCGACAGTAACATGGAATTTGCTTTTTACATAAATTGCAACACCGCCACCCTTTCTAGGGCGGTCGCAACAAAAAAGATTATAGCCCGTTATTGCAATGTCTTTGTCAGTAATTGATTTAGTAAGCCAGGTTTCTGATAATATAAGAATATCGGTATCTAACTCTTTCATCCAAATTTTCACAAAATCAAGTTTGGGAAGAAGACTTCTGACATTTAAATGAGTGATACCAAGACCTGTTCGAGTTTTAAAATCACAAGGAGTACTTAAGCATTTGCAATCTGGACCGGGATTAGGTTGCACATTTCCAGATAAAAGAAGCAGAAGAACAATAAAACATTTTATTTTCACAGATTTTTTTTTGTAGGATTACATACTGATTTCTCTTAGTGCCCAATCTCTTTGGTTTCCCTTGCTCCACAGACTGTTCCTGCACCTCATGTAGACAAAAATCTGTTAATAAAAGCAATAAAGGAAAAAAGACTTCTGAGGATAACATACTGACTGACAGATAGACCTGGTAGACCTGTGGTAGAGCCTGGTTGTGGCCTGCTAGCTGATGGTGGAGCCTGGTTGAATGAATGAATGGATGAAATTAGGGGTGGATTGATGTCTACTTTGCCAGTAAAAAAACAGCTGTGTTCCTTTTTTTAAGCCATGCTAGTTAACTGACAGATTGTTAGACTCTGAGAATGTAGAGTCATGGTCCCCAGAGGACTAACTCCACATCATTTTAAAGAGCTGTATTCACTGATCCATATGATAGAAGTTCAAAGCTTTCTGTAAGAAACATTTATGCCTCTTTTTCATGGTTAGATCAATCATGATTATTCTTTCCTGTAATATCATTATCATTTTTAGTGTTTGATTACAATATATCATCTTGAATGGAATAGCAAAAACTTTCAAGTTTTAGACTTAACCTGTTACCATCAAAAAGTTGTTTTTTTATTTGGTAAGATGCATTTTTAATGGTTATTTAATTAAAGATCAATTCTGCAACCTTAGATGAGCAAATATGGAAAAAAAAAATCTGAAACAGAATCAATTTATTTTTCCCATTAAAGGAATTTTATTCTTCTCCGTAGATTTTATTTAGTTTTAAACACAAACATGGTACATTTCATTGCATGGCTGCCATAGCTTCCTCTACCAGGACACCAGACCAGCTTGTTCTGGCACTGCCTGCATGCTCTATGTTCATTTGCCCCTCTTACTGTTTGCTGTGATTTTGACTGTTGAATCAAATGAGACACTCCTTTTAAAAAATTACAAAACGGGTTATACCTGATTAACACATCTCAATATGAGATGGTCTGTTTGTTCAAAAATAATTATGCTTTTCAAAAGATGGCATCACCTGGATTTATCATGAGGGAAATGACATCTCCAGGGAGAAAGCAAGTGGAAACCACAAAAGCCAATTTTCATCAATCGCCAGGGCTGTTTTTAGCCTTCAGTCAAAGATAAACAGGGTGAACTGCTTGCCAGCATTAGTCTTTATAAATAAGCAAATATCAGTTTAACATGTAAACCTCTCCTATTATATCAGAGTAGGAAAAATGATCTTTTAACCACTTTTTGAAAAAGATAATAGTACCACAAAATACCTTATGTGAAACTGAAAGGTTTCTGACAAAGTTTTAGGTTTGAAGCTGCTATAAATAAAATATACAGAAAGATGATTACATTCAATAACAATGTTCAAAGACAAACATATCTTATACATATATGTATGTAAGCTCAACACAAAACCTGGTGCAGTGATTATAAAAATGTCTAAATATTAGCTCTAAGAAAACTAAAGAGGTCAAAATTACAGCAACACTTGTATGTAGAAGTATATAAAACAACATCATTTACAGGCGAATGCCTCTCAAGGATTCGCCTAAATAACAGGTATGATTGGGATTAAAGTGGGGAAATATTTATTTGATCCTGCTGAATTTTTAAGTTTGCTCCCTTACAAAGAAATGAACAGTGTCTAATTTTACTGCTAGTTTTCTTGTTTATATGAGAGAAACTGAATGCCAACCATAAATCCAGAAAGAAAACATTATATTAAAGTTATACATTGATTTGCATGTTATTGAGTGAAATAAGTATTTGATCCAGGAGCAAAACATGACTTAGTGTTTGGTGTAGAAACTCTTTTTGGCAAGCACAGCAGTGGGATGTTTCTTGTAGTTGGTTACCAGGTTTGCACGCACCTCAGGAGGGATTTTAGCCCGTTCCTCTTTACTCTCTAAATCCTTTAGGTTTTTTGGTTGCTGTTTGGCAACTAAAACCTTTAGCTCCCTCCACAGATTTTCTATAGGACTGATGTCTGGACACTGGCTGGCCAGACATGTGGTTCTTCTTTAGCCACTCATTTGTTATTTGGCTGGTATGTTTTGGGTCATTGTCATGCTGGAAGATACATCCTTCTTTACGATGAAAAGGAGGTTCTCATCCAAGATTTTACAGTACAAGGCTCCATCCATCGGCCCCTCATAGTAGTGAAGTCATCCCATACCCTTTGACTGCCAGATTTCTGGCTGGCTTAATGGGGATTAAATACTTATATTACTCAATGACATGTAAATCAATATATAATGTTTATGTGTTTATTTTACGGATTTCTGATTTATATAATTTGTTTCTCTTCATTAAAATTAAGTTACCATTAAAATTAGAGACTGTTGATTTCTTTGTAAGTGAGCCAACTTACAAATTCAGGAAGGAATCAAATAATTATTTCCCTCACTGTATACTATCAGTGCTGCTGGAGATGATATCATCACCTGCTGTTTGGGAAGTAGGTGAAATTGTGCCAAAAACCTCTGCATATCCCAAATAACTTCCAGATCCTCCCACTAAAGTCAAGCCAGTATTGTGTGCTGAAAAATCAAACCTTTTCAATCAGTGTATTTCAGTTGTCATTGTAGACCCTGTTTTCCCACTGCTGCAGCTAGTTGATAATAACACAACTTTTAGTGCCTAGTTTGTATTTTTCATGATACAGGATATATTGCATGAGAATTTTGTTAATTTTACTGTTAAAATCTAAAACAAAATTGGCATCAACACTCAAAAAAGTGAGAAACTTGATTGATTTCATAAAATCTGCATTAGGTCGAATAACAATATAAATAGAGAAACACATTTATACTTATAGTATAGTATAG
The DNA here is from genome assembly GCF_057381845.1 of Rhamphochromis longiceps. Taxonomy (NCBI): domain Eukaryota; kingdom Metazoa; phylum Chordata; class Actinopteri; order Cichliformes; family Cichlidae; genus Rhamphochromis; species Rhamphochromis longiceps. The sequence continues at coordinate 11,133,699 of NC_140562.1, forward strand.
TATAGTCTAGTATAGTATAGTATATAGTATATTATAGTCCAATAACATCTTGCATCCTCTCCTAAGGTAGAGAAAAGATGTTAAAGAGAATTCAAAAGGACTTAGTAAAAGAGAACGACGTGCTTTAAGTTCAAACTGCACTTAAAATCGACTCCTAGTTGTGACGTTAACATGGGTCTTGGTAAGTGAAACCACAATATTCAAATGCAGATTACCAAAAGCACATTTTGTTCCATCTTATTTGTTTTATTTTTGTTCATTACTGAGACTGGAAAAATAGTAATAGGTAAAAAGTGAAAGAAATGACTGTCACACCGAGGATGGGTTTTCACCTTGCTGTTCACTCACATTTTCTCCTCCTGCCAAAGAGATGATTGAATTTAACCCTGACTTTATTAGGAGAATATTTTCATCATCATTAACTAATATTATGGATAATCCTGGATATGAAGCTACAGACACAATGAGAGCATTACTAATACAAATTGAAATTTGCTGCACTGGTTTGAATGCAGTTCATAATCTTTATTGAGTTCTTTTCTAGACCCAAGTTCAGACTGTCACATGCTTTCAAAATCATAAAATACTTTACTCTAGCTTTGGAACATTTATAGTTTGCATGCAAATGTAAGTTATTATGAGGAGCTCAAATCATTTATGATTATTAGGATGTTTTTCACATATGTCTTGTAAGAATTTAAACCTATGCAGATTGCTTGTTTTCTTTAACAGTCCAGCAGTGCCTTGCTTTAATCTGATGAATAGCATAATTATCTTTTGTAAAGGATGATACAGTATATTCTGAGACAAAGGAGGCAAGAAAGGAAGCAAGGAAGCAGCATAGCCTAACATTTAAAGAATTCAGCTAGCATGTCTCATAGACAATCATTTCCCTCAGCAATAAGCATATAAGCAATAAATGAACTCCAGGGTTGCTATACAGCCATCCTACACCTAAATGAGCTACTTGGCAATGGAAACCCAGGCCATAAAGCTCCCAGCATACAGTTATTGTGATGATGTTAGTACCAGTGGACAGATGGAGCGCTACATTTACTGAGTCTTATTCACTGAGCTTTGGGTACTCTTACGTACTATGGGCCTCAGGTCTTGGTGATCAAGCTCTGTAGCTGTACAATCCAAAATCACAACAAAATGTGTAATAGATACTCCGGTCCACCATGTCTATTTCACGCACTGACTCTCCAAAACGGGAAATGGATCCACATGCAGAAGTTGCAGTAACAGCAGAGGGAGATTCAAAACAATTTGGAAATAATCATGAGAAAAGACATTTTTAACACATTTACATGTAAATACATATTAGCCACCTAGTTTATGTCGATTAATGACCCTGGAACGTACTTCATATGTTTTTTGCTCACTTGTGAATTCACTTGTGAATTTAATATATTATTTCCCCTGGCTGGTAATGCAACTTCTGCATGCATGTACATTTTTGGATTTTTGCAGATGCAGTGCGTGAAGTGGACACGGTGGACTGGCTTGTCTATTTCATGGTTTGGTCTGGTCGGACACTGTCCACTTTGCAATATTATCATTTATGGATGATTGTGGAATATCTAGAAGGGAGGGCATTTTATGACTGGCACCAGTGGCGTTCTATTACACCACTACACTTGAATATAGTGAGTAGTTTACAACAGCCTATTCTTTGACAAATGTTTATAAAGACAGGCTGCATGGTTTGATTTTATATACCTGTGGGAATGGGACTGAAAAACCTAAATTCAGTAACGAAGAGACATAGCTGCTTTTGTCCCTGTAGTACAGGACTAGTACACAATACTCCATCCGGTTCTAAATGAATACCCAGTAGAGCACTAGATGACAACTTTGTTAGGGTTCCTCTCTGGAGATCATGAATGTCAGCACTGACATTGGTAGACTGACAAAGTCATTCATGGAGTCCCTTTATGAGCATGTAGTAGAATTTTCTCTTCTCCCAACAACTGTCTGCACATTAGATAATGTGTTTATTTGTTATGGTACCTCAGCACAGTTAATTATGGTGGTTTCTCTTTATCCAGTTCAATTCAATTCAATTCAATTTTATTTATATACCGCCAAATCACAATAACAGTCACCTCAAGGTGTATTTCTCACCCTCAGCTTGTTCCAGGAGTGGGACTTTCTGTGCTGCTGTTAGTGGATTTAGTAACTGTGGGTCCTGGGTATATTAAAGTAAATTTAAAATGGGTGCTAAATTCATGATACGATGTGATTGTAGTGGTTGGAGAAAAATGACAGCATTAAGTGCATCGTATTCATCACGTGCATCCTGTTCTTGGGTCTTCAACCCCTGGCTTCAGAGTTTGGCATTTTAGTTCTTTGCAATACATTATATTTCATGCTTAGTTTGTTTTTTGGTTTTCCACTTATATTAGCTTAGTAGCTTATATTTTGCGATATGTTTTCCATCTCTTTATTCTCACTTTTAGTGTTTGTTTTGTTTTCTATTGTAATTGTTAATGGTAAATGGCCTGTATTTGTATAGCGCTTTACTTTAATTATAATAATTGTTCATAGTTAAATCCCTGAGTTTCAGTTTTCCGGTCCTCTGCTCTGTTAGGTTTGCATCTTTGTGTTAAATGTTTCCATGTTTAGTTACTTCCTGTTTTATTTTGTTAGGTTCTCCTGTGCTAGGTGTGCTTCCCTGGTCTTCTTTTTCCTGATTAGTTATCCCTGTTTTTTTTTTTCTTTCATTTTCCCAGTTACCTTGTGTGTATTCATAGCCTTTATTTTCCTTCAGACCTTTATTGTGTTGTATTTTTTGAAAAAGTACTGCTTGGCATTTAAATTTGCAGCTCACAAAACGAGTCTGCAACGGGGTACATATTCTCCCACATTACAACACCAAGCTGCAAAGTTACAAAGTCATGTTAAAAAATAACTACAGACACACTAAAGCGCCAATTTCAACAGCTTTATTGTGCTGTTTGCAAGTGCTTAATGCTAAATTCCCATTTGCAGTGCGTTTTATTTATTTGTTTTTACACAATCTCCTAAACTCATAATCCGTTCGCTTAGTTTTTATTTGTATTTCTGACTAAAACACCTCTATAATAATCCACTATTGATTCACGTGAAGTAATTCAAATTAGAATAACAGAATCATCTTTACTCACAAGGTAACAACTGCAGATAATAATTTACAAAAAAATAAACTGGCAAAACAGAACATGCTGTAGAAAGTGCAAATGACACTGAAACATGAAACTTTTAAAAAACTATTTCTCAAGTGAGCTTGAATATTTCAGCTCTGAAGGAAATGTCTGTCATAAGAAATGGAAACGAGCCAAAAAAAAAGCCACCAGCTGTCATCTGGGCTCTTTGAAGTGGAGGAGGAGAAACACATCATAGCTTAATGATAACACACGCACACACGAGCAGTTTTCCCTGGAGACACCATGTTTATTTTCTACAGTCTCTGCATGACGTTCATATGACTGATGCCAACTAGCTGAATACATTTTCACTGGCTGCTCTCTTCATGTTTCCTTTAAGGCTGTGTTATTGTCCATTCACATCTCTTCTCTGCTCCAATAAGGTTGTTCATAGAAAAGGATAAAGGTTCACTAAAAGTGATTTTAAAATCAGTGCATTCTGTTTCTAATTCCTGTTGAACAGGTAGAACATTTAAGTCAGTGCATCTAACATTTCATCATTCATGACATAAAAACTGTGTTAGTTGCTGTCCTGCTAAACATAATCAAAAAAGACAACTTCTGATGAAGGGACCTGAATTTTGTGGATTGTTTTTGGTAATATAATTTCATCTGATCATCTCTGTGATGTGACTGGGAGCGAACATTTAGAGTAATACACAATGAAGCTTTTATCACTGGAAGTCATATGCAGTGACATAGCCACTGCATATGACTTTGTAACTGTCAAAGCCTGTGTAATGAAATGAATTGCCTTTACATATTAAATTAATCATTGAAAATGAAGATAAAAGATAATTTTGGTTCCTGTATTTTTAAAAATGAAGGAAATACATACATTTAACTGTAATTTCTGTCAAAGGTCTCCATGTTTGAGCAGTTAGAGGACAGATCCTCGGTTCATCTGGTTATGGTGCTAAGTGCTGCCAAACAATATCTCAATCATCCAGATCTTGTTTCAGTGCTATAGGATATCTACGTATAATGCATTCTGGTAGACTCCAATAGCACTCTGAATAAATAGGCTCGAGCTGATGGAGAGATTAAAGGTATTGATAAAGCATGCAGGAAGCAATCCTTATAAATGCTGTAACACAGCTTCCTTCCTCAGTGAATCCCAAACCAACTCCCCAAAACATACAGAAAATGGAAATGTGCATATATATATATATATATATATATATATATATATATATATATATATATATATATATATATATATATATATATGATTATTATTATTATTATTTTTTTGTCTCTAATAAATAACGAACTGAATGTCAGACGTGTTATACACATGCTTAGTATTTTTGGTGGGTGTATGTTTGGTGGAAGTGCAGCACAAAGTGTTTAGACTCTTCATTCCCATCCTATGCACCCCCCATCTTGGATTCCAAACGCTTTCAAACGCTTATCTCCAAGGCCGAGGTCAGACGGCGGGTCTGCCCAGCGCATGCTCTAGGACCAGATGAGCTGTCCTCACCGGCTTACTCTCACCCCTTACCCACCCCTGTTGCTTGTCATGTGCTTCTATGGTGTATTAAGATTCATGTGCTTTTGTGCTGAGGTGTTTTTTTCTGTCCTCAAACTGTTCTCCCATCAGGAGCTCAGTCTGGGTGGAGCTTTTTTTCTCCTCCTCTCACCTCATGTAGTGTATTTTTGTTGTTTTTCTTATCAGCCTACCTCTCTGACCTATCTCCCCAGTGTGATGTTTGTGTAAAGTATGTTTGGTCGGAGGGTTCCTTTGTGAGTGTGCATGCGCCAGCGAGCATGCTGCCTGCTGTAACCCATAATTTCCTGCGGGATTAATAAAGTATTTCTGATTCTGAAAGACTGTTGACAACATGATGAGTAATGTTCATGGGTTTTTAAGGATTTTACATAACTGACTACAGTAGAATGGAAGTATCATTTCTTCTGTTAAAATGTCAACAAAACAATTTTGCAAGTATTCATGAGTGTTCGAGAGCATTATCATAGAAAAAGGCACACTCTTCACAAGGGCTAGATTAAAAAAATGTTTTTTTAATTTATGTTTTAGCCTATCCTGCAAAGCAAACAATATGCATGCCAAACAATCAATTGATTGAAAACTGAGCAAAACAGAGTCCAACACAGTCAAAAGTATTGCATTTGAAATACATACAATTATATGCAGTAGACTGAACCATCCTTTCCAATGACAATAATCAGAGGTTGGTTATAAGAAACATTATTATTGGAACCATTAGCTCAGTCTGCCGCTAAAATAGGGCTTCTAACAAACAGCAGGAAGTTATTGACCATAGAGATCTATAATTGCCTTTCCATTTCCAGCTGCATAATAACTGTGGTAAAATGCTTTTCATTGAGGGCAAGAATCCCAGGGGAAATTGAGTCAACTTTATGAATGAAACCCCTCGACTGAATTGTAAATAATTTCAGAAAAAGGGTCTGTAAACTCACAAAAAGCTCCTGAATGAGCAGACCTTTACACATGTTGAATTTAAACCTTTTAGACCTTTTCACAATTCCGATATTTATTTTATTGTATTGTATTGTTTTAACCCAAAACAACAGCAATGGGACTGAGCCTTCCCCAGCTTTCATAGGTGGAGGGGTGAGGTACACCCTTGACAGGCTGAGACATGCATTCCCACATTCACACCTATGGCCAATTTCGACTCACCAGTAAACCTAACATGCATGCCTTTGGACTGCAGGAGGAAGTCAGAGTACCAGGAGAGAATCCACGCAGGAACAGGAAGAACATTCAAGCTCCCCACAGAGCACTATCCGACACATCACTTACCGCAAAATTTCTTTTCCATATGAATAAATTGACGTCAGTTTTCTGCACTTATTCAAGAGCCTTTGTGTGAGCCCACATGTTTGTCATCTCCATGGAGGTCATTGACTACCCACCTCCTCACTCACTGTCTCCTTACCTCCCTGCCTGCACCTCTTACTGGGTTTAAGAGTTAAAAAAACACACACACTTCAGTGACTCTCACTTTGCTCCGAAGCAGACAAGGAGACTGTCTGTAGATCTTTGAAGCAAACACAAATCGGGCAGACCGCAGCGAGGCAAAATAAGAGAATTATCTCTTGCTGGTATTTGTGTGAGGTGGATTTCCAGGACGTGAGCAGGGGATTGCAATGTGTGTGATCTGTAGTTCACTGTGTCAGCCAGTTGTCTTGTGTGGCTCTCTTTCCAACTACTTCTTCAGAGAATTCCAAGTGAGAGCGCCGAGTCTTTCTTTGAGAAACTTGTGCCTTTCTTCTTCTTCTTCTTCTTCTTTTTAACATCCAACAGAAGTAATGTATTTTGGAGTACATCTCTTATATATCTGCTTTTGAGCTATATTTACTAACAGTCTGCTCCAGTGCAAACCCTCTTTTGGCATTAAAACTGTACTATCAGGATTTACCAAACAGGTGCAGTATCAGGTTTTTTTTAAACTGAAAAACATGATAAAAAAATTGTAGCTTGGCTTAATGCATAGGCATTTGCAGGATTTTTGCTTTCATAATTTTGGGTGGTATTTAAATGAATAATGCATTACATTTAATAATGTTTGGAACCAGCAATTTATTACAAATTTGTCTGAATTTAAAAAGAGCATGCATTGTTTCGTGTCTGATGTTGTTGTGATTCTTGCCATTAGTATTGTTCATTTGTTCTGAATTAGAGTCAGTGGATCAGGTGAACTATTCATGGCTGTGCATTTTTTGCCATAACCATGTTTCATTCCAACTTTTTAGTAAGCTGCTAACAAAATAAAAAAATAATCAGAATGATCTACAAAGGTGAGTTCCACAGCTTCTTATTTAAACTTGTTAAACTGCAGTTATGCAGCCATTAGAAATTGTTGCTATGAAGGGCTCTGAAACGAAATGCTATGCTCACAGTTTGTTAGAGTTGCAACTGATGCTGCAGCTGCTGTGATAGGCTCTTTGGAAAGGAACCGCAGAGTCCTGCATGAACGACACACCCTAACTTGACCCTAACCCACATTCACTGCATCAGGGTCAATTATAACTTGTGGTAAAATATATTAAAGGACTGAGTGAAAGCAGCAGACCAGACAGTTCATCAAACCAGACTGTTTTCTTAAGTTGGATGTGTGGGAATCTACATTTATTTATTATTTTTAAAAATTGACATCTTGGGCAGTTGCATTTTGAGATAATTTCATACTGATGATATATGGAACAGCTGTTGTTGTGTTTGCATCATCACTGTCTGAAGAGGCACAGATGATATTAATTTAATGAAAAAATATGTAATATGTGTTCATAGCTTGTTTTTTCTATAAACTTTACACTGGGAAATGTGGATAATGTTATTTTTGGGGGAGTAAAATCTCCTGGTTTTGTTCTTTTCACAAAGTATGCGTTGACTTCAGTGAATCGCATCTCATCCAAAGTCATTTGAGGTTGCTAAATTTCTTATGCGTGTGTTGTAATACAGATTAAAAACTTTTGGGTGGTTTCCCATTAAATTAAAATTAAAGAAAAGTCATTCATAGACCCTTCAAGATAATCGTTACAACTTTAAATTATTTGTTTTTAGCCCTTAACCCTGGCCGTATAAGGCCAATTTACCAGTAGCTTTTATACATACAATGGGATGTATGAATTAAAAGAAAATATTATGAGACAGAAAATTTTAGTAGCTAATGTAGTACAACAAATATAAATTCCATCGTCTCTCTGGAGTTATGGACTTGGACTGTATCACTGGAAGCCATAAGGAGGTGTCTCTGTGTAAAATTCTGCTCATGTCGCCTTTTAGGTTACCGTTGGCTGTAGGGCAGATATGAGATGAGGCGAAGGGTTTGATCAGCCAGCTCAGGCTGCTTTCAGTTGGTTTAGTGTGTCAGGACCACGTTAAAAAAGTCACTGCCTTTGTAGGGCGCACCCTTTGATAGAGGTGTGTCTTGACATGGGAGCCAGTTGTTCAAAGCTGTGATCTTCCAATTGCAACTACAGCATTTGCCATGGGGTAGCTGCTCAGAAGGCAGGAATGCACAGTCATTTTTAGTGGTTATTAACCAGCTAGGCTTAAAACAATCAAAACAATCATAATAAATCCAGGTTTTGTGTCAGATATTGTCAAATCAAGTCAAATCCAGTGTGTATTTGCCTTGGTATATCATTTTGTCATCCTGTGTGTGTGTATGCATCTTTGTGTGTGTAGTAACCCCAGTTGTGATGTAAACCACTGAGCTCTACTCACTAGTGGCAGTAGTGAGTCCAGTTCATTTTTCCAGCTGTCCATCTGCAGGGCAATCAATGAGTTGTGCTCTCAACCGTCTCAGTGTCCCAAACTCCTAACCCTGCCATCCATCTATCTGACACATAGCTTGTGTCTTTTAAACTTTTATTTATCTAGTCAGGGCTTGCTGAGCTGGCATTCTGGTTTTCAGCTATGCCCTGTTTTATAGCCACACAGCTCAGGTATTCCCCATCTGAAAACAAGCCCAGACTCCAAATCCTGGAACTGGGTTGGTGCCATATTATAAGTTAGTGCAATTTATGACGATGTGAATATCACAACTATGTCCCGTTTCTTTTATCAGGTGTCCATGCAAAGTATTGATAACAAAAAATAGAAATGGTAAGGTGTTTTGTTGGATTTAAAGTCTGAAGCACAAGCAGAAATAATGATAATGAGACAAGGAATCGCACTTTAGCTAATAATAAGGAAGAAACTAACTTGATGTTTAGTTCTTTGCAAGAGTATAGGCAAATATAATAAATGGGACAGTGAACAAAGGATGATAAATACATGAATGTAAAAGGTCTTGCTGGTAGGTTCTCGATTCCTTGTATCCTTGATTATATAAAATGATCAGCTAACATAAAAAAACTTGACAAAGTGTTACATAAATATCGTTAAATAAAATGCAAATATTTACTTCATTGGACCATGCGGATTTTGTAGTGCAGCGCTGTCTTGACAGTAGCCTTTGGCTCATTTTTAAAAGAAAGTTTTCAACCTTAATAAAGCAAAACAAGGAACATCTGATCAAATGATTAATGAACGGGAATCAATTTGGTTGGGAAGAGTCCAAAAATGTCTTTGTTGTAACTTCAGCGGGGGTCTGTGCGACAGTCATGGTTTATGCTTCCATTGTTCCATTTTTTGATGAGGTTAAACTTTATCAAGTTTGAAGAATTCTTATTCAACATGTTTTTTGTAATATTACATTTTTGTTATTTTTCTTTGTCTCTGGCAGTCAGAAACAAAGGCAGTGCACTAAATAATTTCTAGCCTGTAATGAGTCGCCTCCCTTGGCAACCAGTATAAACCTAGGAGGTTATGAATACTAAAACAGGAAGATTTGGCTTGTTAACTTTAACATCAGCCTGCATGGAAATGTGAGACGGACAAGAGGAAAACCAATAAATTTGCATGAGCTGGTGGATGAGGAGCTAACACTGCATGTAAACTTTACAAAGTGAAGTCAAGGTGAGTGAGCTTCCTTAGAGAGTGTTGGGCTACAGCTGAAGCTGGTTTATCTGTGTTTTCCCCACCTTGATTTTACAGAGAATGAGAATTAAGACACTTGCATACATCGTTAACTAAATGTAAGCATGTAGTGATAACGTAACAAATGCTGCAATAAACACTGCCTTAATGAAACCTCTGACCATGTCAGAGAGGTGCTAATTTATTTAGTAATCACAGAGGCTGCATATTACAGCATATTGAATCACTTGCCATTTCAATGTCTGATATACTAAAAAAAATAAGTCCATCAGAACTACATTTTCCACAGGTCTGCACCTGTGTATACATTGAGGTAATCCTCCCTGATGGAAAAACAGTCACAGTCACAAAGCCCTCTGTCTGCTCGCCGAGCATATGATGAGATAGTGACGAGGTTGCCCGGGACATCTTGAGAATTTGCTTCCACTTTGTCAAAGAAAGGACACAAAGGACTACACAAAGAAATAAAGGTGACAGGTGGCTGGAGCTACAATACAGCACTGCTGACAAACAAATTATTTGGAATAACAACTTTGAATGTCATCACGCATTACTGCATTGACCACAGGGGATATTTCAGGTGATTTCTCCAACAGAACTTATCTATAGAGGTCAAATGGAGGGACGGTACATTCTGGCTCCAATTTACAAATATTACAACTGAGTAAAACTGAGTTTAAGAGGATTCAGATTTTTGCTTGGCTTTTTTAAAAGAAATTTAAGGCTAACACATTCAGTGTGGTGATTGGAAAATGGCTCAGTGAAAGTCCCAAATGGTTCCCAAATGACAAATCCCAATGACTTTGGTGACTGCCTGGGAAGACCACATTGACATGTACAGTAAATGTAAAGTAAAATCACAGAGCTGACTGGATTTCTGGCCTTGCCTTAAACATTTGCAAAGGTCTTTGCTGTTTCATCCATCTATCCATTCATACATCCATCTTCTTAACTAATTATCCAGTTTAGGGTTGCAGAGAGGTGGGAACCTATCCCAACTATCTAAGGGCAAAAGGCAGGGTACACCCTAGACAGGTCACCAGTCTTTCACAGACTAACAATATTCCTAAGGTCTTAATTCTTCAGACTTCAATAATCCATTAAAGTTTTTGAAGTACATAAAATAGTACATAAAATAACACATCGGATCTCTTTTGCAGCATGTCTTTTATCCTTTCATCTCTCATACCAACCAGTTGCAGCAGATGGCCGCCCCTACTTGAGCCTGGTTTCTTCCTGTTAAAAGGGAGTTTTTCCTTCCCACTGTTCCCAAAGTGCTTGCTCATAGGGGGTCATATGATTGTTGGGTTTTTCTCTGTATGTGTTATTGTAGAGTCTACCTTACAATATGAAGCATATTGAGGCGAATGTTGTTGTGATTTGGTGCTTTATAAAATAAAATTGAATTAAATTGACTTGAACAGTGCCCGTCATGCAAGTACATTATACAAACGCAAAATTATCTAAAATCTATCCAACCATTAGTGATGGCTGTAGCAGATGTGGACTATCACCTGCCAACCATGTCCACATGTTTTGGTCTTGTTCGAAACTGAGTGCATTTTGGAGGGATATATTCGACACACTTAGCCAAGCATATGGCCAGATTGTCCCTCCTTACCCACTCTCCACAATTTTTGGCATTCCCATTTTTGTTTAAGCATCACAGTTATAAATATCATAATCAAGGACAAACATAACAGTGAAAAAACAAAGATGAACGATTAATGAGGCCTCTGTTATCTCACAGTCATTCAAGACTCTTAAATGTTCTACACAAAACTTGTATTTATACAAGGCTAAGCCCAAAATATGAGCAAGCGTACAACAGATAATTAAATAAAGAAACGAGAGGATAAAGAGAAAAAAAATGGAAGTGGCGAACAAAACATGTGAAAGATGGTTATTATTTTGTCCAAAGGGTATGATACACAAGTAAAAAATTGAGTTTTGACATTGCTGACACCATTATTACACTCTTGTGTTGCGGTCCCTTTTAAAACACTCCTCATTAACAGCTAAGAACCTTGCAAGGCAATGAGCGTTTTTGCCAGCACTTATACTTCTGCAAGAGAAGAAATAGTACAAACAGTAACAGTTATCAGCAACCATTGCACAATCACTAATTAAATAATTTTCACATTTAATTACATTCAACTAAATTCCAAAGGGAAGTACATGAGTAGGAGTTACACACCATCTCTCCAGCACTGGAAAGGCCGGTCACCTCTTTCTAACATAGTTTAATAGCTCAGCAACTCACAGTGCGCACGGGGCAAAGGTCAGAAGTGGGGGGAATTTGAAAAATTTAAATGCATTAAACACTGTCAGAGAAACATCTGTATCAGCACTGTGAGAGCTGTCGATAAAAGCAAGAGATCCAAACCCGCAGAACTATCCACCCATCAAACCAAGGACAGGTGGGACATGGAGAAGTGCCTTTTGTCTTTTTATGTATCACGTTGACTTCTTCTCTTCCAATAAATGAGTGAGTAGGCATTTGACATAGTGTAACAGGGTGTTTTTTTTCTTGGATAATAAAAATTGTAGACATCCACATATGAACCTATAACGAGACAGCAAAAGCAATCAGTGACAAAATAAGAAACAACATCTCATTTGTCTGTTTAACTTGCACTGTTATTTCTCTTCCCACCAAATATTGTTTGTATGTTTGTGTGTCAATTTCATGGCAGAGGGGAACGTAATGAAAACATTTATAATTGCGTGGATACTCTTTCTCTTGCCTTCTCTATAAAATTGTGAAACAATTGTTTTAAAGTCATTTTGTGACATTACAAAGAATGAAAGTTGATTAGTAATGAACAGAGATCCACGAGGGTGCATTGATGCAGCAGGGGATAAATGTTTTGGAACGAGACAACACCGTGCAGAAAGTTATTATACTGTGGTGTAGTTTGATGATAAATACTCACAAAAGGAAATAATACTGCTGACAGTTAATAGCTCTTTATCCTCTCAAGGATACTTGAGGGTTCATGGGAGTTTGCCCAACCAGTCTACATGTGTTTTGCGGACTTTGAGAAGGCATTTGACTGGATCTTGTTCACGAGTGACGGGAGAAGGGAGCGGGAGATCAACAGACGGATTGGTGCTGTGGCTGCAGTGATGCGGACGGTGTACCGGTCTGTTGTGGTGAAGAGAGGCGAGTGTAAAAGAGAAGCTCTCAGTTTACTGGTCGATCTATCTCCCTACCCTCACCAATGGTCACGAGCTGTGGGTAGCAGTGTTGGTCAAGTTACTTGAAAAAAGTAATTAGTAACTAATTACTGATTACTTCCCCCCAAAATTAATCCTGTTACTTTACTGATTACTTATTTTTAAAAGTAATTAATTACTTAGTTAGTTACTTTTTAAAAACACGATTTACAACCTGAATAGGTAATAAAGCGATAGATCTTTCAGCCCAATTCTACTTTTTCTGCATAATCCATCATACAAAATGTCATCAAATGGAAAAGTCTCTTTTTAAAACTTGTTTTATTAGTTTTAATCTTTTAACTTTATGCATGAAGCAAAAATTTAATTGTATGCAACATTCTCTGACTGGAAGAAATTTGTTTAATATTTAAACCTATTTTCTGCACATTCCAGCACATAATTTTTTTTTTGTGTGTTTACACTCAGTCTTTCAAATAGATGCAAGTATAACACAGCAGAAAATAAATAAAATCAAAGACTAGCGGTCCTTTTGCTCTATTTTCACCTGTTATGCAGGAGTTGGGTAGGCGGAGGTTTACCCTGGTGCAGGTGTGCCGCGGCAGTCAGTGGAAGAATCCGCGAGTATCTCTGTGAGTTTCCCATTACGTCGTTGCGCACTCGGTGCTTGCTCGGAAGTTTAGGGGTTTTTTTTCGCTGTAAAAAGAAGTTTTCTTCCCACGCACGATGGACACTAATGTTTTTGTCACTTTTTATGGAATCAAACTCAAAGTAAGGTCAGTACTTCCACGCTTTAAACGCTGCACGCTCATACTCTCTCCCGCACTCGATATATGATCCATTGTTGATCTGCACACAGCTGTTGTCACTAACGTCGCACTTGCTTACGTCACTGTCATGAGACATTCTTGCAAAAAAATCACGGTTTTAGTAACGCAGTAACGCAGCGTTCCTACGGGAAAGTAACGGTAATCTAAATTACCGTTTTTGCAATAGTAATCCCTTACTTTACTCGTTACTTACAAAAAGTAATCGGATTACAGTAATGCGTAACGCGTTACTGCCCATCTCTGGTGGGTAGTGACCAAAAGAACAAGATCACGGATACAAGCGGCAGAAATGAGCTTCCTCTGAAGGGTGGCTGGCCTCTCCCTTAGAGATAGGGTGAGATGTTTGGCTCAGAGTAGAGCCGCTGCTCGTTCACATCGAAAGGAGTCAGTTGAGGCGGTTCGGGCATGTGACAAGGACGCCCCCTGGGAGAGGTGTTCAGGGCATGTCCCACTGGGAGGAGGCCCCGGCGTATACCCAGGACACGCTGGAGAGGTCATTTCTCTCGGCTGGCCTGGGGACGCCTTGGTGTTCCCCCGGACAAGCTGGAGGAGGTGGCTGGGGAGAGAGGGAGGTCCGGGCTGCTGGTCCCGGATAAGCGGAAGAAGATGGATGGATGGATAATTGTTTGCTTGTGACATCATTAGCAGAAACTGCACTGTACTGATGTTGACAGAATCTGGACTATCCAATAAAATGGCCGTCAGCAAATATTGCCCTTTCTGGCTTTCTGAGGGGCTTTCTTTTTATTGAAATGCTTTATGTAAATGAAATTTTGAAATATTTAGTTGTGATTTTTGTAATCAACTCATTGCTGCTCATTAAAGGTAATTGAGTTAACTCAGGTTAACCCAGCATTTTCCTCTGTGTGTTGTCACAAAAGGTTTGGCAGTAGCAGCATCTGAATAATCATAAAGGTAGATAAATGGGCTGCCAGCAGAATGGCTGATTTAAAAAGGAGGATAAAAGTTTAATATTGGAAAAAATTGAAGGATTGAAAGTAACAGAGCAGTGGGTTGCAGAAAAATAAGCAGTGTGAGCATGTGTGTGAAAAAAAGGCATTGTATAGTATCTGTACAGCAGTATTCAAACCACTGTATGAATCTGTGAGTGCTTTAAACGCTTTGGTTAGTGAGACTGGAAAAGAGCTGCTACATTAATAAAGATTAGCTGATGAAGCCAAGAAGGAAAGCTGGCAAAAATGCCAAGTGTGTAAGTCAACAGCCTTAATGAGTGGAATTGTGATAATTATCATTCAACAAATTCTAAGTAAGTACACTGAAAAAAATGTTTTGTTCAATTTACTAAATTTTTTTATGACAAGTGGTTGCACGAAATAAATTTGTTTGAATCCAGAAATATTTTTTAAGTACACAGAATTTAATTTAAGCGAGTAAAGCCAACATATATTTTTAAGCTACTTTAACTTAACTGTTGTGGATACGACTTAGTCAAATAATATTAGTAATTCCAACTAAGGTTGTGTTAAGTGTACCAGAATAATTTGTTTCCTTTAAACTTATGTCCCAAAGTTATATTCAAATCAATAAAATTGTTAATTTCTCTCTATTTCAATTAAGTAAATTTTACTTAAAAAAAAATATTGCTTACCCTGATTTGTAGTTTTTAATAACGCCAATAATGAAAACAACAAAATTCTTTCACATCATTTATTAATGCAAAATTTGTTGCAAACAGAATAAGAATCCACATGTAAGGGAAATTGCTGTAATTTGTATAATGCAAATTACAAAACTTTTGTCTATGAACTAATAGCTTTAAAAAGCTCTATTCAAATAAAACAGGAACAACAGACAAGAGAAATGTTAACCAATGTTTCTCTTCCTCTAACAAAGAATAAAACACTGCCAGCGGTATAAAGTATCACAATTAGAAACTGATGCATCCACAAAATAACCAAAGTTTCAGACTTGCTGTTCTGGTGAGTTAACACTGATTATAGGTCAGCAGCTATCAAGGACCGGAATAAAGAAAAATTGCTTCAGTAAACTGAATAATTACAAAGTTGCTCTTCAAGCTACTCAAATGTACCAAACGCGAAACATTCATTATTGAAAGTTAAAATGTTCAATCAAAACATAACACAGAACGTGAGAACGAATGATGGTTATACAAATGTTTCACTCCTATTCACAAGAGCACCAGTCATTGGTAATTTACATAACAAAATGTAAATGGATGTGTGGTTTTAGAAATCTTCCTATCCAGTAGCAATTTTGTTCTTCAGCCCAAGGACTTTGGGGGAGAGCTTTTCCCCATCCAATCCCATCAACACTTTCTGAATGAATTCATAATAGTGCCTCAATTCCTTGGGGTAGGCTAGGTTTAGTGCATAGATTACTCCAAGCATCAATGCACAAGCTTGGGCCGGAGATCCAATGTTGTCCATGACTATCTCCCCTTCAACAAATATTCCAATGTCATCATAATGTCCATTTTGTCCATCCTCCTTGTTGATGACATAAATGCCCATGGTGTGCTTCTTTAGGCCTCTCTGGATGTCATCTCCTTCAATGTCCTAAACATTTAATAAAAAAGGTAAAAGAAAAACAATTAACTCTACAATTAAATTCCAATCTAGTTGTTTGTGTGTGTGTGTGTAAATATCTATCTAAGAAGTGTGTGTATAGATGACTTGCTAACAATGACTTACCAAGTACTCCCGAATAAGGCTTCCGTCCTCTTCACCAAGGTAGAGGCAAAGTGCCCTGAGAACTGCTTGCCTTTTCACTTTAACATCACTTTCAGCCTGTTTAAAGAGAGTTGCTGATTAAACCAATTTGGAAAAAAACAACAACAATGTCTGACATTCGCAATAAGTAAATTTTATCATAAGTCAGTTCAAACATAGTAAATAAAATTTATATATGAAAATTTCAAAATTTAGATTGCTTGGCCGGTCACCTAAAATGGCTTATTTGACTCACCAGTGACTTGCCACTTAAGACAAATTAAATCCAAATAGAATTTGCAATATTCAGATTTACCTCTTGCATGATCTGCAAGTGGTGGGCAAGTTTCTGCCCAGAAACACCGCCCTTCTTCTGGAAAACTGTCATCAGCTGAGGTGTAATTCTGTCTAACTGTGCCGCAAAGGTCGTCTCCAGTTGAAGTGTTGTAATACGCTGGAATTCAGCATTTACCTGTATCACACACACAGAGAGAAAAAAAGAAGACTGGTGCTTAATCATTGGTATGATTATTTTGTTATTTCTTCATTAAATGCTACAATGCAATTGCCATCACTTCATAAAGCATAATTAGCATATGGGTTAGTATACAGTGCATGAAGGATGTTACTACTGTTAATCAAAGAAGAAATGAATGGCATCAGTCCATTTAGCGGGTTTAAAGGGTTTTAAAAAGCAGATATTTGTCTGTTTCAGGTGGTTGGCAACACATTTTCCTGTGCTCTTTGTCCGCTGGTGGGAGTGTCTCGCCTGTGAGGTCAGCACCTCTTGGTGGTGAGAGGTCTTAGGGGTTTTAACTTGACCCATTTATTTTTTTTATCTTATGAGCAACAAAGTTTGTTCATCACATTTTTAATTTACATTTGTTTAGCACATGCTTTTAACAATCTGAGGCTAACTAAAAACTAATAGCTAAATAAAAGGTTTTAGGTTAATTCACAATTGATAATCTGATTTCACTCTATTAATTATTGAGATGATTAATCAATCATTTCAATAATCAAACTCACGATAAAATAGTTTGGGTATATGTAGTTGGTTATATGTAGTGCAAACTTACTTAAACAATCAAATATTTTTTATTTATAAGAAAAATCAAAAATGTATTTTATTCATGTTTCTACACTTTAAGTCACTTATGTTTTTCATACACAACTTGTATTTTAAGTGCTGCTCAAATAAATACTCTGTACGGTACACAGGTCAATCACTATAAATGCCAGCCTCTTTATACCTATATTTGGGATCGTCTTAATCCAAGTGGCCCAGATTAATTAATGTATAACATAAGGAATTACTGAAAAGCAAACTCAGCAAAAAAAAAAGCATGCCTTTACCTCATTAATCTGGAAAAGTGCAGGCCACCTAGCTTTAAACTCCCCAGCGGTTGGACTTCCCTGCACCACCTCTTGTCTACGGTAGGAAAATGTTCTTGACATCTTCTGTCTTACATCTGAGGCACTGTTTCTTCGTCTGACGTCGGTCAAAAGCTCAACCCTGATGTTTTCTAGACTGTCATCCGTTTCGCCAGCTGGGTGTAATGGACAAAAATTGACCTCAGCCTTTTTAGGTTTCTTAACATTTTTGGCTGGGAGGCAATCATCACTGGATTTGTTTTTCAAAGCATTTATAGTCACTTCAGGACAGTCAATGTTGCGCATCTTTGTCCTGTAATTAGCCATCTTATATTTCAGGCTAATCATCCAGCCATAGTAACCTGTGGCAGATGGCTCTCGCAGACAAGGGAATTTTTTGATCAGTGCCCCTGCAACTTCATCTATTTGGTAATTTTGAGGATAAGCAGTAAACTGAAAAATCGCCTCAGCTAGCTTCTCTAAGATGTCAGATTTAACACCTGGAGTAATCTTGAGCCGAGTTCCAGTTTCTCTGAAGGTCTCATTTCCACGCTGAAGTTGCACCTCTACATTGAATGAAAATCGAGGAATAGTAAACTCGCGAGGCCATGCACATGATCTCAGCTCACTGTCTGACTGTGGTAGAATTATGGTGCTGTCTGAGTTGGATGAAGACGATGAAAGACTGGAGTTTCTTTGAATGCTTTCTGGACTTGCAGAGGAGTCAAGACTGCATGTGGGATACTGCTTTGACAAAGTTGCACTTGTATCCAGATTTGCCATGTACACAAGTTTGATTGTACTTCGGTCTTGAATGTCTTGCATTGATGTTATGTTCATAAACTCATTATTGAAGTCAGGATCCATGAATTGAATACGAAAGTCTCTTTCAATTCCAAATGCTTGGCAAATTGTGCTCTGAAGATCAGTCAAAGTTCTTGGCATCCCAGATGGAACGTCAAGTCTCCTAAAATCATCATCTGCCACGATGACTCTCAGCTTCAGCTGCTCTGCCATTCTTCAATCTGATTTTTAAAGACATTAGAAGAAAAAAAAAAGTTAAAATACTTTGCATTGAATAATTTTATTAGGGAGCACAAGAGTGCAGAACTGCAACACAGGTTTTACGGGTAAAAAGCAGTTTATTTAATTTTATTCTATAGCTTCATACTGGTTTTTTTTTTGCATACGTCAGCCAGAATCCTCAAAAAGTGTCACTTTGCTTTTAGTGGTATGTGTTGCAATTCATCCTTTATCAAAATGTTTTGAGCATCATCAATGATGTTTTTTTTAAGACACATGACAACATGAGGCATGTTTGGCCAAAAGAACTCAAATGTAATGGAAAAAAAAAATATTACCCTTGTGGGAAGTATCCAATCTTTATTAAAAATAAGCTAAACATTTGTGGTACCCCTCCTGTTGCCATGAAGATAACTGCAACTGAACACATGCAACTGAACACATGCAATTGAAGACAACATTTACTACCTTCTATATGAATGAATCTTTTAAGTATGACCATTCGCCGGCCTCCAATCCTGTAATCTGCCAAGGGGTACTGGTCTACCAAGGCACCAAGATCAACGAGAGAGATGTGTGATGTGGGAAAAAGTTCAAAACCTCTAAAATGCTCCCTATACCAGGCACCCATCTCTTTGACAATGAAGCTCAGGTTTTCCTCCACAACAACCATTTGGACAACTTCTGCAAATTCAGGCAATCCAGCAGAGCAGCCATAAACTACAATCATGCCAGGCCTGTAGTTTGTTCCATTTACAGAAGCATTCTTTGTGAGCTGAATATGGGTAATATCAGGGAATTTAATCCTCAAGTCTCGCTGTACATCATGATGCAGAATGTCAACAGAGACAGTAGAAACAGCTGAGACAGTTAGGCTCGGCCTTACAGTTGTGACAGACTCCAAGTGGTATGCCATCATGAACTGATGTTTCACTGCCAGTGACAGTAGCACATTTTTAAAGCACCGTGTGTGACGAACAACCTGTTTGAAAAAACTGTGCTTTGCCTCGAACCTCATGGTCCACATGCCAACAAGTGGCCCAAAGAATTTAATCATCTTTGGATAATGCTCCACAAAATGATGTTTTGGTAACAGCTTCAGTCCTGGAAACAGCTCTTTCAACCTACATCTGTGGTCAGAGACTCTAGACTCAAGGAAAGCAATTGATTGTTCTGTGTGTACTGGTGCAACAACTAGTTCAACAATGTCCTTTAGGTCCAAAATTACCTGCCAAGCTGTTTCATCTGGAGGTACCAAGTGTCCTACCAACAATGGAAGGAATCGTAAGAGACTCCAATTTTCATGAGCATTTCCTCCAATGCTTTTGTTCTGCATGAAAGTCCTGGGAATAGCATGAGGGCGATTACTCTTGTCTGCCCATTTGTAGGGAAATGTCAGAATGGACTCATTGAGGCTGTCAAGTGTAAAATATTTTTTCAAAATTAAGATATTCAGGCAGTATGCCAACTCAACTGGTAATATGCCCTCAAATATGTCATGTGCAATATCTGGAGGATATCCACTGCAAACACTGAAATGGGAGAGATGTGCAGAGAAAACACACCGTCTTTTAACACCGTGACATGGTTTTGCATTACTCTGTGCAGAACTTACATGCATTTCATGTGTCTCTTTGCTTCTCAGAGTAAACACACCTGAACTAACCTCTGTTTCTTGAATATCAGATCTTTTGGCCTCACAACATCTGCAAAAGTATTCACCTGAAAAACTCTCAATAAATCCAGAAATACTGTGTGCTCCTAAATTATCTGCTATGACACACTGTATTGTGCCCCTGACAAATTCTCCAAGATGTGCAATAAAAATCCCTTGACTTTCCAAAGTAACAAGATCACTCAACAACGGCTCTAGAATCTTTTCATATCCATATGTCTTTACATCTTCAGACTTGCAGAGTAAAGCCAGATAAATGGAAGTCAGTGATGAATGGCAAGCAGGTGGTAAATTGCTAAGAGTCCAATATATGGCACAGATTTTGTGCTTTTTACGGGAAGTGCCAAGTGGATTGCAAATCTCAAAATCGTCAATATACAAATTCAGTAAAACTCGCAATTCACCTGCTGATAAAAAACTGTTTTCTTTGAAAAACAACCCCTCCCTATAAGACCTGTAAATCACTTCTTCCCCACTTTGTTCTGTTATGCGACTACCATCCAAAACCTTAGCAAGAAGGTGGCAATCACTGAAAAGCTGCTGTAAAACCTTTAAAACTGGAACATACTGAAATGTTCTTTTATTTTTTTCATCCAACACATACTCTACAGGCTCTACAACTTTAAAATTTTCCTTGTAGAAATTTTTGCGCTTAAAGGATGTTGCCAGGGGACAACCTTTACCTACTGATTTATACACAGGATTAGATGTACACAGTGCAGATGCAAGTTCTTCAATGACTGACTGGTCTATTTGCAAGCTGTGACTGTTCAATGTGTCTTGGATAACTTTTGCTGCCGTACACAAAGATGCTGTGCCCAACAAATACTGAAATTCCTCCAAAAGTTCATCAACTGCAGCACTTGGAACGTGAAAAATATTTTCTAGTTTTAATAACACTGCCGCAAGCTTTAGCTGAACTACGTCTTCATGATAATTTGATGTCTCTAAATCAACAGGCTGTTCGTCACCCCACAATTCCTCAGCATTTGAAGCAACATGCTCTGCAGTTTCAGTTGCAAAAGATCCTCTGACAATATCCTCTTTGAAGTCTACCAGCGAGTGTAAACTGTGCTTGCGACTTTTGTGTGACTTAAAGGTACTGTAAATATTTGATTTGTAGTCACAACCTTTAAACATACATGTTACTGTCTCATTGTTTTTTAAATGACGGCTAATGTGCACAAAATATTCAGGCTCTGTTCCTAATTCACTACAACAACATAACTGACAGGAAAAAGTTGTAAATTTGTCAGAGTGCTCTGGGGTATTGCTATGATTCCTTGACAAGTGTGTCAGAAGTGAATTCCAAGTCTTTAAAAGACATGGACACTGAGGATATAGGCACTTAATGTGATGGCCACGCCCAAAATGACTATGTTTCAGTCTATAGTGCTTAAGAAGTTCTGATCGTCTAGAAACTTCTGCACTGCAGTCTTTACACTTCCACATAAACTGGACATACAACAAAGAGAGAAAATTTGAAACAAAAACAAAAAACACACTTAGTACTTTACACAAAGAAAACTTTAGCTGTGGTTAACCTACAAGAATGGATGCATCTTAGAAGTATGCTTGTAGGCTGTATTATCTAGAGCATTCTTTTCCCAACTCTGTTGCTTGAGGATGCCCATCCTGCATATTTTTGATGTTTCTCTGCTTCAGTGCACCCTGGCATATTAACTGTGTCAGTGACAGACTTGTGCACAACTTGAAGAAATTAGGCTAAACATTAGTTCAAATCAGTGTGGCGATGCAAGGAGGCATCTAAAAAAATGCAGAACAGAGGTCTTTGAGGAACAGGGTTGGGAAACACTGATCTAGAGTGCACCTAAAATCTGATCAGGTTAGAAAGCAATACCATAACAGTGCCAATTGAACAATCAAATAAAAGGAAAAAATAAAAACTAATATGTTACAGCCAGCAACTTTCATGTTCAACTTTAAATAATTTTCTCTAAAGGATGGGAACTGTTGGCAACACATGGAATCAGTGTTCTACGCCCTAGTCTTTAAAAAAAAAAAAAAAAAAAAAAAAAACTGTACAAAATATAGAGGCATCTTTTCTTAAACTATATTAATCATATGTAATAATTGATATTAATTAATATCAATATTAATAATCACAAGAACCCTTAAGATGAGATAGATAAACTTGTCAATGCAATACTGTCGTGATAAATATGTAAGGAATTTGCATGTACTTACCAAAATAACACAGTTTCCTTGAATAAACAATAACACACAAGGGGAAGAAAATCTGCCAGAAAAGGAACACAAATACAAAAAATTAAAATGAGGACTTTAGAAAGACAAACAATTACCATTTCCAAGCCACTTCATGATACTCCCTTGTAACAAAACAAATCTTACTTGTGCCTCTGTAAAAACTACAGATGGCGGGGGGAGGGGAGAGAGCAGCGACATGTGAAGACGTGTTTTTGCGAGCTCTGCTTAGATTGACCATTTGCGTAATTTTCCCGCTCCCCTTCTAGTACATCCCGGCGCGAACCCGTCTCACAAGTGCCTAATCTTTCGAATCAGTTGTATTTTGTAGTCTAAAGCTGTTCAACATGCCTAAATCGCTCAAGCAGAAGCCGGGGCCTGATGCCTCGGACTTGCCTGGTGCGGATCCGGCCGCGGGGGTGGGGGCCGGGCCGGATCTCGACACAATCATGGCTGCCATAAAGCAAACGGAGCAGAATGTGCTAGCCAAGATCGACTCGTCTGTGATGGCAGCTGCAGGTGAACTACACAAGAAAATAGACGACTTGGCGGGTGATTTAAGGTCAGAGGTCCTGAGTGTGCGCGCAGAGTTTGCGAAGGCTATCGAAGACATGCAGAAAGAAAACGCCACGCTCTCGACCCGCACTGATGATCTTGAGGAGGAAGCTAATGGCCAGGCTAACCGTGTTGTAGCACTGGAAGCTAAAGTTGATGCGCTATCTGCCCAAGTCGTCCGGTTGGCAGACAAGGCCGATGATTTGGAGTCCCGGCAACGTCGTGATAACTGCAGACTAATTGGAGTGGAAGAGGGATTCGGAAATATTCGACCGGAGAAAGCCGTGGCTGAATTGTTGAAGGAAGCGCTCGCCCTCGACTATACGCCGACGCTCGATCGGGCGCATAGGAGCCTGCAGCCGAGGCCAAAGGATGGAGATGCCCCGAGACCGATAATCGTCAAGTTCCACTATTTTCAGGAGAAAGTGGATGTTCTTCGAAAGGCCATGGGGGCAGGTCCCATTACCCGTAATGGGAAGCGTTTCTACATCTACCCAGATTACTCGGCCACCGTTAGAAAGAAGAGATCGGCCTTTACCGAGGTGAGAAGATTGCTTCGCCGGTGTACGGGAGTGAAATATGGTCTCCTGTATCCAGCTACATTGAAAATCACGACCCCGGCTGGCGAACAGATGTCTTTCGAAGACCCGATCAAGGCAAGGCACTACGTCGAGACCAATCTGCGCCCACGGGAGACGGAGGGAGAGTGACAGTTAATTCACGGACCACAACAAGTATCACACGCTGCGTGCTACCATTGAGGTAATCTGCACAGGCTGTGCATTGACTGGTGAACGTCGCCACGCTACGGTTGGATGCCCTTTATGATTGGACAAGGTATAGCTATAAGATGTTGAGGATTTCTGTGGATGTCATGTGGCCTGGGGAATATTTTATTTCAGAATATCTTCGGTATCCTCATTGGTCTTAGTTCCAGCCCGACACCATAACCCCAACAGTGCTTTTATTTTGCTTTTTGATGTATTCTGATTAATTAATCCCCTTTTTCTTATCACCAGTGTCATTATTTTTATTGGGTTTTACCCCTTTCTTGTGGGATTATTTTCCAACCGTGAGTGTTCAGAGCCGTACCGGCCTGTAAGTGGATGGGTGCCGACATGCATGCGGCAATAATGATGCTGAGTCAAGGGTCCTATTATACTTTGTTCTGTCTTTGCTGAGTTCATGTAAGAGTTTAAGCTAGTGTAAACGTGTTATATGCCTAGGAGAGAGAGGAGTGTTTTCAGGGCAGTCTCAGGTTTGTGGAAGACCAGCCCAGGGGTCCAGGATGGTGAGAGGTTTATCTATGTTTATCTGTTTGTTTTTGTTAGTTTTGCTTTGGGTTTATCTGTGGTTTATGTTGTGGCTCAAACAGGCACTGAAACACTGAGATATAACCAACGTGCAGGATCAGTCTATTATCGATTGTGGCACTATGACTCTGGATAATGTGAATAATCAACAGGAATCGGTCTCATTCATTAGCTGGAACGTCAAAGGGCTGAATAATTTGGTTAAAAGAAGCAAGGTATTTAGTCATTTGAAATCGCTCAAACCTGACGTGATGTTTCTACAGGAGACACACTTAAATACTAACTCCCAAAAAAGATTAGGTTGTAAGTGGATTGGACAAATATATCATTCACGTTTTAACTACAAAGCCAGGGGAACAGCAATCTTAATTAGGAAGGGGGTTCCATTTGAACACTCTGAAGTGATATCAGATCCTAATGGCAGATATGTTGTTGTAGTGGGCAAGCTGTTTAACACACCACTAATACTGGCTAATATTTATGGACCTAACTGGGACAACGCACAGTTCTTTCTTAATTTTTTTTCGACTCTCCCAGACCTTGTCTCCTATAAACTAATTCTAGGTGGAGACTTTAATTGTGTCCTTTCTCCCCAGCTGGACCGATCAAGCGTGAGGTCGAGCAACACCCTCTCGTCAGCAGCAGTGGCTATTAATTCCCTACTTCGTTCTTACGGCTTATCAGACCCTTGGCGTGCAACAAACCCATCTATGAAGCAATTTTCCTTTTTTTCCCCTGTACATCATAGTTACTCCAGGATTGATTACTTCATTGTCGATAACCAGCTACTTCCCTTAATTTCCAGCACCAAATACCACAGTATAGTGTTGTCAGATCATAGCCCTGTGCAGATGGGTCTGGTTTTTCCAGGTAATGTAGCGCCCCAACGAACGTGGCGGCTAGACCCCCTATTACTTTTATGTGAACGCTTTAAAACGTTTCTCAGCAATCAGATTGACTTCTTTCTAGAAATTAATGACACTCAGGATGTGTCGAGGGGAGTCTTGTGGGAGTCTATGAAAGCCTATATTAGGGGCCAAGTTATTTCTTATGTGGCACACAGAGACAAGGAGCGCTCTAAACAACTTAAAGAACTGGCTGACAAGATTGCGGATATGGATAGGCGTTACGCTCTTTCACCTACGCCAGATCTTTTTAAGGAGAAATTACTGTTGCAAACTGAATTTGACACGCTTATGACATGGAGAGCCGAAAGAAATATTTTTAAATCCAGGCAGGTATATTATGAGCATGGAGATAAAGCGGGGAGGCTCCTTGCACTTCAGCTCAAACAGCGGTCAGCCGAGCGCGTGATTTCGGGAATTGAAATAGGTGCTGATTCGATATCTCACGACCCCCGAGTCATTAATGATCAGTTCAAATATTTCTACTCTACCCTATATCAATCAGAGGTGGGCAGTAATTCATCCGAGATCTACTCGTTTCTTGACTCGCTGGATCTTCCCAAGCTCTCTCCGGACGCTCAGTCGCCTTTGGAACAGCCGTTGTCGATTGAAGAGATAACGAACGCTATTAAATTATCTCAGACTGGAAGGTCGCCAGGTCCGGACGGTTTCCCCATGGAGTTTTACAAGGAATTCTCTTCGAAGCTCACACCTATTTTAGAATCAGTTTATGCTGAATCTTTTGCTACTGGCAATCTGCCGCAGACGCTTACCCAGGCCACGATCTCAGTCTTACTAAAGAAAGATAAAGATCCTGTACAGTGTAGCTCATACAGGCCAATAAGTCTTTTGTGCTGTGACTATAAGATTTTAACCAAAACTCTTGCACTACGGTTGGACCCTATTATTTCCACCATTATTAATGAGGACCAAACGGGCTTCATTCCCGGACGGCAGTCATTTTTTAATGTGAGACGACTGTTTAATGTGGTATTCTCCCCCCATTCGACAATACAACCGGAAGTTATTCTGAGCCTTGACGCTGAAAAGGCGTTTGATAGAATCGAATGGTCCTACCTTTTTACAGTTCTGGAGAAATTCGGCATGGGACCTACTTTTTGTAGATGGATTAAAGTCCTATATTCAACGCCTATGGCTGCAGTCAGGACAAATGGTCTGATTTCGGAATATTTTTCGCTCTACAGGGGGACGAGGCAGGGCTGTTGCCTGTCACCCTTCCTGTTTGACATTGCGATCGAACCGCTGGCAATTGCTATCAGATCTGATGAGAGGATTAAAGGTATATCCAGGGGTGAGGTAACTCATAAAACTCTGCTTTATGCTGATGATCTCCTTTTGCAGATATCAGACCCAATTGGGAGTATGCCCCACCTTTTCCGCTGGCTGCGGGAGTTCAGCAACATATCGGGGTATAAGGTTAATTTATCAAAATCTTTACTGTTTCCATTGAACAATCTGGCAAAACAGACCACTTATGACGATTTGCCTTTTAAAATTGAAAATGACAAATTCACATATTTGGGACTGGAAATAGCTGGCTCGATTAAGACTATTTTCCAGTATAACTACAGGTCTATTCTGGACAGTACTAAATCTGATCTGGGTAGGTGGTCAAAACTTCCACTTTCGCTGGCAGGACGGATAAATGTGGTGAAGATGACTGTAATGCCCAGGTTTCTTTATCTATTCCAAATGATCCCCATCTTTCTCCCCAAATCCTATTTTGCCCAGCTGGATCGCTTTGTCTCTTTGTTCATATGGAACAAAAAACCTGCACGCATAAGGAGAGCAAGCCTGGAGAGAGCTAAAGCTGATGGTGGTTTGGGCTTACCTAATTTCTTATTCTATTATTGGGCTGCTAACATTGTCAAGCTGACATATTGGATAACCATGTTTGCGGATGGGGAGGGTCCAGTCTGGGCAGATATGGAACTGAGAGCTACACTCCCAATCTCTCCGATTTCGATCTTAACTGCCCCTCTCCCACTGAATGTCAAAGCATCTGGGCTGAACTCCAATTTGGTGGTTCAAAATTCAATTAAGATCTGGGGTCAATTCAGGAAACATTTTAACTTGACAAATACTTGTAGCTTTTCTCCGATAATGTTCAACCATCTTTTTACACCATCTCAAATAGATCATTCATTTGCAGTCTGGCACAGAAACGGTCTGGTTTTCTTTCAAGATCTCTTCACTGAGGATGGCTTTGTCTCATTTAAATATTTGTGTGAAGACCATAACTTACCAAAGTCTCACTACTTCAGATACCTTCAGGCTCGGAGTTTTGCTTCTAAATTTCTCCCAGGGTACCCGTCTCTGCCCTCTAAGGACCTACTGTATCTAGTTCTTAATGTGAGTCAGCCCACTAAAAGAGCAATATCGAAGATTTATGCATTGATTCTTGAAAGCTGCCCTCATACATGGGACAAACCTAAGGCGGCGTGGGAAGGGGAGGTTGGAGAACTCATGTCAGAAGACATCTGGAAGAAAGCCATACAGCGTATACATACGTCTTCTCTCTGTATTAGACATGGCCTGATTCAGTTTAAGGTCGTCCACAGGCTCCACTATTCTAATGACAGACTGTCTAAACTGTACCCTGATGTTGCACCGAATTGTCCTAGATGTGATTACTCTCCTGTTTCTTTGGGGCACATGTTTTGGTCATGTCCCTCCCTGTATGGTTTCTGGACATCAATTTTTCAATCACTGTCAGCTATATCGGGTGAAACACTGCGGCCTGACTCTTTGATAGCTATCTTCGGTGTACCTCGGGAAGAGCTGAGACTCTCTCCCCTCCACAAAAACGCAATAGCCTTTGCCTCGTTGCATGCCCGCCGTCTGATACTGCTGAGCTGGAAGGCGTCGAACCCTCCTTCCTACGTCCATTGGATTAGAGAGGTGATGTTGGGATTAGCTCTGGAAAAAATTAGGTATACCGTGCGCGGCTTGGAGAGTAAATATGACAAAACCTGGTCACGGTTCATAACTCATGTCAAGAGTCTGTCTTTTGCCTGATTTATTGTTCTTTACTTGTTGGTAATTTATGCTCTTGCTCTCTTCTCGGACTGCTGTCCATAGTCTCCTCAATGCCCGTACTTTGACTGTTGGGATTTCTTTATTCCCTTTTTCTTCTTTGTTTCTTCTCTCATGTGCCGGGGTCCGGCTGTTGGTGCTATAATGACTGTCACAGATTGGTTTGAGTGTTTCTCCCCTTTTTTTTTTTTTTTTTTTTTTTGTGTTGTGTGTATTGTGCTTCCTGGTTGTGGGGATGCCACCTGGATGGGGGTGGGGGGTAGGGTTCGCAACTTTTGTAAGAAATTCTGGACTGTTTTGTTGGAAAACTATAAATAAAGTTGTAAAAAAAAAAAAAACTACAGATGGCACGATACCACTTTTTTTTATGTCCGATACCGATATCATAACTTTGATTATCTGCCGATGCCGATGTGAATCCGATATAGTGTATTTTATAATAAAACTGGGTTTTTAAATAAATATTTTGCTGCATTTTGTATAAGTTCATACTCAGTTTAAAAAAAACATTAAAACTATTCTGTTATACCTGTATGCAAAAAATACACTGCACCCAAAATATTTTATACTTCAGCAATACTGATCAACCTAAAAAACTTACACCATCCTCCTTACTCAGGTATTCTAAACAGCACATAGAAATATTAAACAACCTAACTAATAGGGCTGCCAACTCCCAGCAAAAATATTAGGAAACCACCCCCCACCCTCTGCCTCATAATGCTTAACTGACGTAATCGACTTTAATGCACAGAAACAATTATTTTCCTACAATAATTAGATTCAACATTTTTCTTCAATACAGTTGCAGACAGCACAGATGGTACCTTCCCAAAGGAAAAAGTGCTATATGTACTACTATTACTAGGGTATATATTAGACTTAATATTTACTACATACAATAATGGATTTCTATACATTTAACCAGATCACCACTTTGCTTGTAAGATTTAGATAATTATTTATTAAAAGCTAGACATTTTAAATGAGAATAAGAAAGAAAATTATTTATGCCCCCCTTTCCTTGTTAATGCCCTACCTGGCCCCCTGACAACACTTTGCTAGATCCGCCCCTGCACAGTTACCAGCTGTCAGCTACTTAGAAAAGGATCCTGGTGTTATTTGTCTCTCAGAAACAGTTCATAACTTCAACTCATCCATGTCACCTAAAAGGTAAACCTGTTTCTTCATTACCTGTTCAGCTCTAATGATTCAGTAAAAACATCTCCTGGTTTCACCTTCATGTTTCCTTCTCACCACATATACAAACTGATATCATGACCAGCAGCTATTACGGCTGTGCCTTCAGAAAACACAAGCGGATACTAGAAAGTAATATTAAAAAATTCTAGCAACAGCTTATCAAGCTTAAACGTGCTGCTGTTGTTTATCTGCCGTTTTCCACTTTCTAGTGCAAACTGGGCAATTAACAAACAAGAGAGGCAGGACTAGCGACAGAAAAGCCATCAGCTGATAATCGATCAGTTTCATGATTGAAGTAGCAACAGGAGAGGGAGGGGGGAGAATGAGGGAAGAAGTTTTAGCTGTTCAGCATGAAGACACCGAATAACTCTAGCTTTGTGTCTTTTTTCATTCTAGCTGAAGTACAAAACAAATCGCTTCCTTTCCCCCTCAATACAAAACTCCGACAGCCAGTCCAGCTGTGGCTCCATACATCGGTTGTTAAGCTCAGCATGGAAATACTATGCAAACATACAGAGATTAACTTACACACTTGCTTTACTTCTCTGTGTTAGTTTTCTCTGAGATTAAATGCAGCGGTTTGGAAACACGTAGCGATGTTTCAAATGCTAAACCAGACCGCTGACAGGTCTTGCACTCAACAGCGCTATCAAGTGAAGCAACTTCTTTTCTGAGTTAATTTCAGTCCTGACAAACCTCACTCTCAGTGCCTTTTGAGCTCACATTATCGGCAACCACGGAGTTATTCTCCTCCACAGTTTTCAACCATTATTTGTTTCTGCACAAAAGACGTTGTGCAACGCCAATCCTACTTATTTATTTCCTACTGCACCCCTGACTGTGCAGGTGCGTTCAGAAGCCCCCTCCCCCGCCCGACTATTCCTTAATGCCAATGTTGTGGCGGGAGGGACGATTTCTCAATTTAAAACTGCAGGCTGTCTGTACAGTGAACTTTACAGCTAACTACAACAGAGAAATTGCCTCGTTACATAATTTGTTAGTACAAAATGTGCCACCAGAACTAAGCTAAAAACATGACAATTTAACGTAGCAGTTTTAAATTACTCTTTTAATAGAGCAGTAGCTAATAGAGCACATAGCTAGCTTGAGTCAAATCACGACAAAGTTCAGAGGTGTACAACTACTTAGACTTCTTTCTCCATGTGCACACGTCTTAAAGAGTCAACATGCTTTGACTGAGGTAAAAAATAAAACAAAAACGACCGGAAAAGGTTTACTTACCAAAGCTAGTCCACCTTTACACGAAGTTGTGTGATTAACTTGAGCCCGCTTGCAGCACACAAAACGTCCGCTTTCAGTCCGCGCGCAAAATGGTGGCCTGTCCTAACGCATGCGCAAAATGGCCCAGGAGGAGGCTATGAAAAACATACTTAAGCATTTTGAGCTACATTTAATTAACTAAAATTAATTGGATTAAAACGCAGGGAATGTATTTTGGAGTTACTCGAATTATATATGTGGACAGGAATTACTCATTTAAATTATAAAGATATACCAAAATAAAATATGCTATATCTAAAAGGAGCCAATATCACTTTTTTCAGTGTATTCAAATAAATCAATGTTTAAAAAGCAGCTTCACTTTTTTGTTCTTTCAGCTACAGCCTCGGCGGAATTAAATGATCTGAGAGTAAAGACTAAATATAAAAACTGTACTCAAACGTAGGCTTTGTCTGTGTATATTTGATATCAGGTCAGGAATTATAAAACACGAGGAGGGTGCATTTCACCTAGTGCTGTTCATGTGATACCAACTGGAAAGTCTCTGACTGGGAACAGCTACCTGTTTTAGAGTGACACTGATTCAAAACATACTACCAATGCAGTGAAAGCATGCAAAGATAGCAAAACACACAGCAGAGCATTATCAGTCGTAGATTGGCCTCGCCAGAGCACAGACCTTAATATTACTGAAGCAGCGTGGGATCATCCAACATCCAAAGAACAGCTTTGAATGTCCTTCAAAAAATTGGAGAACTTTTCCTGAAGATTACTTAAAGACATTACAAGAAAGAATGAAGGTGTTTATATCAAATATTGACTGTCAAGCTCATTAGAGTTGCAAAAACTCATGTTCGATATTTTCACGTATGCTTGTGTGTCATAATAAATCCCTGCAATCATTTCCTGTTTTTGCTGAAAACTCTTAAGAAAAGGGGAAAGGTTCAAGACATTTGCACCACACTGTATACAGACTTATAAAACACTGCTTCACACACCAGAATGCTCTGGTAGTTGTCATATTTGTGGTTTCATGCACCTACCGTTTTTACTAACCACAGTAGTGTTACAGATGTATCTTGCTGGCGGTTACTGCAGTCTTAAAGTGTTTTACAATAACTGCATTCCCCCCTCTAACACCTTCTGGCACTAAAACATCTTCCCCTGCTTCACTACTCTGATGATATGTTTTTTCCTAAAGGGAAACCATTGCTTAGATGCTCCTAGTTTAAAGAAAAACTCTGATTAGATTTAGGATTTGAATTGCAGCAGTTGTAAGGCTTTAGCTGGTAAGACTTCACTGCTCCACGAGATACACAGCAAATGTGTATTTCTTTCTCATGCTGGTAAAAATGGCCTTTTTTTTTTTTTTTTACATGTAATTAAATGTGTAGGACAACTTATTAATGGAGTCGCAGCTCCAAATTCATTCATTTTCATAGTTTTCCTTTGTTTTTGTTTTTTCCAGCATTCTCTCATATGTATCCTGCCATTCTTAACTGGATGTTGCCATGAAGGGTTAAAATCCCTCCAAGCAAAATGCAGGGAACAGTTTTTGTAATTCATATGACTCATTGAGAAAATACAAAGATATGTGCAGTGGCTGATTTGATGCAACAGTTCCAGGTAAAATGAAATGTTGCAATTAAGTGCTGTTCTCTACACCCCTTTTGTCCTGCTGTCACTTTAGATTCATTGTGTCAAGTATTGTTTCACCAATACGTCTGATGAGTTACAGGCTGCTGCAGCGGCAGCTTTAAGCCGGTTCTGTACGTAACTACTGTATGTGGGAAAGAAATCGCCGCATTACAACACTCTGCTAAACCTTACACGCACTCCCCCTTAATGATGGATTGCATTGCAAGCGTGTGTAGGTGGTTCTCCATCAGCGCAAGTGTTTTCTAATCACAGCAGGGTACTTTATTTGTTTGTGCTGACTTTGCATTGTTTCAGTGCAACTTAACCCCTTAATGCCAAGATATTTGATATGTGAGTTTTTCTGATTTGAAGTGAGTTGAAATTGCACATTTTTAAGGAATAAATTGCAAAAAATAAAAAAAATAAAAAAAAACAAAAAACAGATGTAGCAAATACTCTTCATAAAAAGATTGAACTTTCGGTCACTTTTTTTGATAAACATTCAACATTTTTTAACCATGTATAATAATGTCTGGCAATTATTTCATGCTTCAGGCTTTAAAGGGTCAAAGAGTGGAGAGGATGTGAAAAATTACAATAAAAATCTGTTATGCTACTTGGGAGATGTGTAAAAATGTAGCTGATTTCATTAAGAGAACCTCCCGTGGCATCGCCCATATATAATCACATTTCGTAAACCAGCTAACAATGTCCACATGAGTCTGAGCTCTCTACTGCCTGTGGCATTCATTTATCAACAGCAGCCAGGAAGTGGAGGGAAATTGCACCCATCACTAGACAAATGTGGAGGCTATGAAGCTCCTCTGTGGTGCTATTGCTCACCTAAAACAAACAAATGTGCAGCAATTACACTATGAATTATTAGACCATACGCCCTGAGAAATGGATCCAAATGAAAGCTGATTCTTAACTGGAACTTGCGATACAACAGATAAAGCAGAAAAAAGGTGACTAAATGCCACTGTTGCTTTACAAAAATCAAGTGCATTCTGTGTGTCCTGCTGCAGAGTTTAGGTCCCACACTGGCGTTTTAGTGCATATCACTCATTTATCTGACAGAATTCAGTAACCTTTAATTACGCAAGACTGGGGTTATATAACAAAATAAACCGAGGGCAAACTTACATCTGGACTGATGACTAAACCAGTTAAGAACACATGATGGAATATTAAGGAAACTGCAGCAAAGAGTAAGAAAAGGAAAAGGCAAGTCTCCATAATTACAAAACTGAGAAGGAACTGAAGAATTATGTAGCAGTTACTCTTAATCAGGAGCAAAATAAAATGGGTAAAATGTCCATAATGACATGTGTTTAGTGTCCTCAACACTACAGAAAATTAGTGTATTGTGCTTGGATTGCACCCACAAGTACTTGAGGCAAAAGTGTCATTTCAAACTCATCTCTTACTGACACTTAGGACCCATCGGGCTCACGTTGTAACAAGCTGGTCAGTTCTTTAGTAGCCTGTTTTCAGTGTGCCTGACAGCCTGACAGAGTTCAGCCAGAATCAGTCAGAATCTGAAAACGAGTACAGGTATTTTGTTGGCTTATTTAAAGTGTTTTGGCCTTCCATTCACATGTAAACAGAGTTTTAATCACTAAAAACTAAGCACCACATGTTGGAGTGATCAGCTGTAACATGCTTGTTATATTTGAGAGAAGCTTGAATGGTGAGTGAAACGGTGTATTTTAACCCACGTTACCTTTTTTTCCTCCAAAACCAAACCGTGCAGTTTTAGTTAGACTTAATTTAATTATAATTTAATGCCAACTCTAACAAAGTAGCTTTAATCCTCTTTTCAGCTCGCAGATACTGGGCTCTACTGGATTTGACTCTACTCGGTTTTTAGTGTTTTCTGTTAGGTGGGATTACCTGCTACCAGGTATATAATGGAATAATGGGAGTAATGTCATGAGAGTGACTCCTTCACAAGAATCAAACCTGTTTTTTTATGAGGGAAATGGTTACACACATTCTTTGGTTCTGAGACTCCACTCACCGTTGGTGTGTTGTGTTTGTGTGATATACAATTAATTTCACAGGACTTATAGCCTTGCTATAACGACCCAGCCCACATTGATTGAGCCGAGCAGCTGCCGGTGAAAAAAGCCATCACTGTTTCAACTTTACTACTAGTTCTCTTCACCCCAGGTGAAAGATAAAGCATAGCATGTCACATTACTGTGGTTTGTAGGCTTTCAAACTTTGGGGACCCTCAGAACTACAGTGTGTTGCATGAAATGAGAACTGAGACAATGCAGTCCCAGGTCCTCCAGGCTGGAGATGGAACTGCCGCAAACAAATCCATTCTGTAACACACGATCATGCGGCAGAAACTGCCTATACCTACTTAATTACTAATGCAATATCAAATTTGCTGCCTAACCTTAACCAAACAGTGTAAGAAAATGTAAAGAGAAAAACTAAACTAAAATAAAGTGCTTTAAAAAGTGGTTCCAGACACAACCCATAGTCTTCTCTGTCTTCTAGTTGGAGACCACGTGTGTGATTGACACTAATGGAGTACCACACTGACAAGAAAGAGTTCCTCCCAAGCGTCAGTACCAGACGAGCAGAGAGTGAGAATGTGTTGATTTAGTCCACGCTGACCCTCATACACCGATACTTACTTTTTTACTCCATTAAATCAGATTTGATGCTTCATATGTGGTTAAACTCTATTAGGAATGTGCACCATTCGAGCATACGCAGCCCAAAAACATAATAAATTTTGTCCATTAATGATGTTTATATAACAGTTTAGTACCTGACAAACTGCAGATTACTCAAATCTGTTTGCAATACAGGGGACCCTGAATTCCCCGAGGTTCCCAGTGTAGCTGTGCTTGGGCAATCTCTTGCTGGGCTCAAATGACCTCACTCGCTCACACAACATAGAAATTCCCCTTACTGTTAATATCGAGCTGGGTGCGATCACACGTGCGATGGCAATCAGTCAAGTATCACTCCTACAAGCAGGATGAAAACCCAAAGGGGTGAAGGGAGCTCCAGAGAAAAGTGTTACCAGGAAGGCACATAAAAACTCTAAATCTACTACACACACACACACACACACACACACACACACACACACACACACACACACACACACACACACACATCGAAAGGTACTCACGAGCAAAACAACATGGGAGCAAATCAATACCTCGACAGCTGACTGACAATGACGTCATCGGCACAGTTGGAGCTCCCCCTTTTCTTTCCACGCCTTCCACTTTATATCCGTGCGCGTGTGCGGGAACCTGCCTCCCTGCCCCTTCACAAGGGCGCGCACTTTGAGGCGCGTTGCTACGTGCCCAGATTGGAAAGCAGTTGCGCGTCCCTGTATGGGGAAGTGGTAAGTTGCGCAAGTAACGGCAGGAGCGGCATCCCGCTTTACCCCACACGTTCGGGACCAAACATTATGTGATTACTGCCTGTGGAGGTATCAGTGGCCCGTAACCTCCCACCGTTCTTAAGATCGACTGATTGGAGTCATTAATACATGCCGCTGTCACGTGGTTAGACTGAGCCATAAGCAGAACTATGTTATAATATGTTGTCCTTTTTTCAAATGAGTGCTCTCATTGGTCTGAGGATAAAAATAGCACAATTAACACAAGGGAGGGCAGAAACTAGAGAAAAATCTGAGATGTGTTTCGTCCCGCTGGGAATCTTCCTGATATTGACATCGGGCTTGCTTTGGCATTTTAATTACGCGCAGCCGACATTTCTGAAAGAGAGAGAAAAAAAGAAAAAGCCTGCAGAAGATTTTTCTTTGAAATTTTCCGCTCAGTGTATCCAGCAGGTATTACGTCTGATTGGGAGCGGCTGCTGCCACGATTCAACATCATCCCTCTGTCAACCATCCCCTCTCTCTCTTCCGTTAGCGCGCCTCCGTCCCTCATCACTCCTCTTGCTCACCCCCCTTACTCTCTCTCTCTGGAGCTCCCCCCACCCCCCTTCTCTCTCTCTCCCTCTCTCTGCTGGAACGCACGTCCGGGGATAATACTCTCGCTCTCTCCGTCTTTTGCTGCTGCAGAACGGACCGTAAAGCTTCACGCCTTCATCCTCTTCTTCCCTGCCAGACCGGGAACTCCGATCAAGGTAAGACAAGTGAAAACACGATGTGTTCTGTACGAGCTGGGCTCAGCTGTCAGTGTTTGCGGGGAGAAGTGTTGGGGGTGAGAGTGGAGGGGGGGTGGACTTCTGCACTTGTGGGATGCGCTGTGTGCGCGCTGGAGAGACACCGTGCTGCCACGTTGAGGTTGTCGGTGCAATGCTGAGCTTTGCTTATTTGGCGAATATAAACACAGAGATGCTCAGAGGGATATCCCGACAACGTTCTTGGGCAGTGTCCACTCCTCAGACACCTGTGAGTCAGAGACTGAGCAGACCATAAAATTAAATAATAATAATAATAAAAGATTCAAACACAGAGAGGAAAAGAGTGTGGAGAAAATTTGGATGAATTGTTGCGAGCCCGACCTATTGGCTGGCAGTGCTGCCCCGCCTCTGTACCCGTTTTTTTTTTTTTTTTTTACGTGGTGGTGGATAAGACAGCTGTTGAACATGCGTGTGTTTGCTCCGGTGCTCAGGTCTGGAGCGGCTTTCTGCGGATCAAGAGATCCCAGGCTGAGCCATTCTGAGCGGGGAGGTAGTGCCGGGGTTGCTCTGTGGCAAAAACACAAAGGGGCAACGGTGGCCCTGGGGTGAGCAGCAGCTGTCTTCGAACGTGTGCGCGTGTGTGGTGAGTGGCATCACCAGTGAGTGAGTCGAAAATGATAAGCAGAGATGGTGCACAATGGCAATCGCCATAAAATGACGCGTGCGTATTTTTGCGCGCGAAAATGAGTGCCTTTGACCGAATTTCCACATCAAATGGGCTGTTTCCACGGGGTTTCCATTAGTGGGGGAATGGGGGAAAATAGAAGGGAGACTATTTGGTATCTTTCAGTCCTGCAACACAAACAAACCTCATTCAGCACCACTGCGCGTGTTTGGAGACGTTGAGAGAATGGCGAAAAGAAAGAGAGGAGAGACACGAGAGGGGGAGAAGGAAGACGATAAAGCGGAGGGGGGGGGGGGGGGGGGGTGAAAGAAAGATAGGTAGATAGAGAGAGAGAGAGAGAGAGAGAGAGAGAGAGAGAGAGAGATGAGATGGCGCACTACAACAGCGCTTTCTAGCAGTGTTTTGATTTATCGCCTCTCCAATGTGCACTGACGCACAAAGCTCCGGGTTCCCCCCTGTTGGTATTCGTTGTCATCTCGACTGATCAGGATTATGTTAGAGTCGCAGTCGTTGACCTATCTGGCCTCCAGGAACACACCCTCATCCACCTCTCCTCTCCTCTTCTCCCGTGATTTTGCCGGATAGCCACATATCCCAAGCGCACGCGTTTAGACTCGACGGATGATTGTTGCCGTGAAAACAATCATGCGTGATGCGATGTGACAAGCGAACTAGTGGCATGTTTTGACTGAGGCACTGAAATTTCCTCTTTAACGTCCGGTGCCTGCACAAGTGGGGTTTATTCATTTATGCATCTCATTGTGATGATGATGCGTGCGTGACTCATTTGGCCATGAAGCGATGGGATAGTGGAGGGCAGAGCACAGCCGCAGGATACCGAAAAGAGCGCCCAGCTTAAGCGAACTTGTAGGAAATAAAAACATCTTCATCATTTTCGTGAATGCCCGTTTTTTTAGCAACATTCTTTGCATTATCCTGTGCATCAACTCTTCCTCTTGTTTGACAATGTCACCACCATCTTTACTCCCCCGCTTACTTTTTTCTCATTTTTTTCGTTGTCACTGCCATTAACATTATCAGCAACATCATCCACGTTTTTCATCTCAGCTGTCAAAAGTTTCTTTATTATTTCTCATCCATCCATGAACACGTTATCTTCATAATTCTACCAGTAACCCCCCCCTCACCACCACCAACAATAATATCATCATCATCATCATCATCATCATCATCATCATCATCATCATCATCATCATCACCACCACCAATCTTTTGGACTGAACTACATTATAAAAAGATTCCACATCCCTCCTCTCCTCTCCTCTCCTCTCCTCTCCTCTCCTCTCCTCTCCTCTTGAAACCCGACTCACCACCAGGCCTGATGTCATTCATAAATCTTCTGTCGGGGCAGAGTATGGCACTATACAGAAACTCAAAGATGCAACAGTATTTTACTAAGTTTGTAGGTTTTATTTTGTGGTTGGCTTGTACTTCAATAGGTCGAACTTTAAAACCGCTTGCCTGGTATTACGCCGGAGCTCCTTCTGGTGACAAAACCCCTCTGACCTGTCAGGAAACAGATATGGGATTGTGGGAGTGTCCTTTGGTGTCTGGCAGCAAATCCTTTGTGTGCTGTGGGCTGCGACACCCAAAGGATTTGCCCTCAGTGGATTAGGCTTGTTCTGGTTCATATGGATGTTCAATCAAACTGACATCAGAATCTGGATCTGTGGACTCTACTATGAAACAAGTTGAACTTGCTAGGATCTCTTTTCCTTCTCAGTTGTTACTTGCCCTAAAGTCAGCAATTATGCTAAGCAGTCACATGAAGGTGATTTGATAAGTCAACTCAGGATTTAACAATCTAGTTGTGAGTGTGTTTACATGAAAGGGGTGGTGCTGGCAGGATCTGAGAATTACAAACAGGGACAGGTCTACAGAGGAAGATCAAGTTATGATGTTAGAAAACTATGAAGTGTGAGTGTGTGTAATTAATGTGTGCTTTAAATACATTGGTCGGTAAGACTGGGAAAGAGTTACTATGTTGATAAAATTTAGCCTGTTTGAAGCTTGAA
The DNA here is from genome assembly GCF_057381845.1 of Rhamphochromis longiceps. Lineage (NCBI taxonomy): Eukaryota > Metazoa > Chordata > Actinopteri > Cichliformes > Cichlidae > Rhamphochromis > Rhamphochromis longiceps. Next base: position 11,173,128 of record NC_140562.1, read on the forward strand.
GAAAGGAAGGAAAGCATGCAACTATGCTGACTGTCTAAGTTAACAGACTTCAGTATGAGCGCTCTGTCATTAAGAAACAAGAGAATCTGACTGGTTACAATAAAGTATTGCATTAATTGAATGTTTATCAATAATTTAACAGAATACTTTGGATTCTTGTAAACCAATTTTTGCTTTATTCTTTCACTTAAACAAGAGCAAGCATAAAAACTCTGTATAATTGTACTGTAGACTAAGCTTATTTGCAAATTTTATGTAAGGTCCACATGTAATGTGTACTTGAGATGTATAAGGTTTATAGAACAATAAGAGAATTTTAAAATTGTTTTAGTCAACAGAGAAAACAAATGAAGGATTAAAGTTGTCATCAGGGGAAAACAAAGTTCAGATGCTTTTCAGATACTTTACTGCTAGCCACACACTAAGTGCTGAGGATTCTTACAGCACTAGTAATGCTGTTTTATGGAGATGTGATTGATTATTAGATGTGGATTCTAAATCTGCTGACCTCTTATCGTGTACATAACCTGCTTCAGTTACTGTGATGATGAACCCTGGTAAGAATACTTTGTAATACTGAAAATCCGGGGTTAAACTTGAAGTTGATGTTTTACACCCAAATCCTGCTTTGTTGTACAGGCCTCTGGTAAAGACCTTGGGCTCACTGTCATCTTCTGAGCTGGTCCTGAGAAGTGTTTGGGGAATAGCAAGAAGCAGTGTCATGCCTGAGGGAGGTGCTGCCATAAGTCTGACAGTTGGCAGAGCTAAGAGCTAGGGTGGTCCCTGTGAAGGTAACATTAACACAAATTCCACAACCCAAGGAATCCCCGCAGAACTGTCAACGTTTTTCACGTCGCGCGCTGGTGCTTTTAATGTTTATAATGATCGATGCTTGCACAGAATTATAAATAAATCACATTTGTCTTTATGTTGTGCAAGTTAAAAACAAAATAAAACAGGAGCTTGAATGAAAAAGCCCGACATCTCTGTTTTAAGAAATAATCCTTGAACCACAAAAATGATACAAAACGATAAACGTGTGCGTGTTATTTTAAGTGTAAGACGTTGACGATGAAAAGAAGAATCTCAGCACGATGTGAGAGGCAAACTCGCACATCGTGTGTGTTGCTTCGCTAAGGTGTGTCTCGACTGAAGCTGTGGTACAATGCTGAAGGGAATATGAGCAGTGGATTGGATTTAGGGTCCCCCAGGGCCACATCCAATTCAAAGACGATGTGAGAAGAGCAGATCAGAGAGACGGGAATTAAAAAAGCAAGCAGTAGATAAGCAGGGTGACAGAGAGGAACAGGGGATGAAAGGAGCGGGAGGGATGAGAGTGGGAGAAAATGAGGAATAATAAATAAAGTTCAACGCTATCTACAGGTCTCACAAAGCCAAATTCAATTCTAACTAAGGCTTCATTAAATGAAGAAAAATTAAACAGGGCTGGTAAAAACCTGCGTGCTAATGAATTAAGCTAACGAGAGTTCTGAGGCTGAAAGTCATTTATTGAAGAGAATGTACTCAGAAACACACACAGTGTAATTCCTGTGCTTTGATGAACAAAAAGAAGAAGAAAACCCGGGGTAAAAAAAATGTGCAGTTCAGTGCTGTAAGGCCTATAAAACCACTGTCCAGCCAATACGGACGTCCATGAATAGGTTTAAATCAATCATTTGCTGTTAAGCTCAGAAATGGCATTACTATCTAATTAAAATATTAATTTTAATATGAATGAACACAATTTAAAGAAATATATTTATAGGTACTTCTTTTTGACTCTGTTAGTAGTTCATCCAACAGTTTCTTGGTATCAAACTGCTGAACATTCACACACTTAGCTAAAAGGACAGAAATCAAAGCCCGGCAATGTGAAATGTTTCTAACTCCTACGTAATCTGATGTTTTTTTTCTTCCTTTCTTACATTTCTGTCCTTACAGATAGCACTCTGTTCTTCCCAGTCCACTTTGTCCCGTTATCAGGAAAAGCAATAAGGTCTTCTGCTGTGTTTGGCTACTGCTGATCTAAGCTGAATTCATTCTGCTGTTTCTCTTTAAGTAGCAAACCCCAGTGAGTTATTCATTAGTTATATGACTGGCAGCCAGTAACATAATTAATAAAATCGAATCTAAGCAACCAGAGTTGCCTGAATGGAAAAGTGATCAAACAGAAAAATTCACCAATCTATTAAAGGGAGCTTCCACCTGCGGTAAACTCAGGACGGCACAAGAACATTCACCGCCCTAACAAACTTTTCTTCACTTGGTGGACAATAATTGAAAAATAAATACATCAATGAATAAAAGTGCTGTGAAAGAAAAGGCAGACCATGTAAAACATATCGTGATGATTTATACACAGTTTCCTTTCACAGTTTTTAGATTACGTGAAGACAAAGTAATGCGGCTTGCACCCTGTTTAACCTTAAATGGTCTTTAACCTTCTGTGGTCTCGATCGTCATAGGTGACGACCCTAACTCTAACCCTAGGTAATCATTTATTTGTTTGTTTTTGTATTTAAAAAACAATAAAGTCAGTTTAGACTTCCTCCAAACTATAGAGTAATGTTTATGATGACTTGTAAAAATAATTAATCAATCGATCACATATCATCAACTCAGCGTATTTAAGCACAAGGTCAAGATGACGTCCGTCAGTTTAAACTGAGCATCAGAATGCATGAGAAAGGTGATTTAAATGACTTTGAATGTGGCATGGTGATCTGCCGGGATCTCCAGCGTTTTTGCTCATTGGAAAATATCCATTGAGCTGCAGTGCTCACAGTGCTGTGCCAGAGGTCAGAGGAGAATGACCAGGCTGCTTCAAAAATTATAGGAATGTCATAGTAACTCAAATTACACATTTGTTAAAACCAAGATATGCAGAAGAGCATCTCTGAATGCTTAACACATTGAACTGTAAAGCAGATGGGCTACAGCAGCAGAAGACCACACTGGCTGCCTCCCCTGGCAGCTCAGAACAGGAAATAAAGGCTACAATTCATACTCGCTCACCAAAACTAGACAACAGAAGAAAAACACTCAAAGTGCATTCACTACATGAAAGAAAAGAATATATCAAAATGTAAGTTACTTAAAATACAGTCGTTACTGTTTAGCTTATTCTTAAGCCCCAAACCAAAAATTCTGCAGCGAGTGTGTGATGCTCTCGTGTGAATATGGAGCAAAATCTCTGAGGAAGGGTTAAAATAACTTGTTGACTCTGTGCCATGAAGACTTAAAGCATTCTGAATCTGTTAATGCCAATTAGAAGAAAGGCTGAACAAACAAGAAGTGCAAGTTCGTCCAATGCCCCCAACCTGCTGTCATCTTTGACCAGCTCAAAAACAGAAGTGGACTCAGGGCAAATCACGTTGCTCACTTTATCACTCTCATTCATATTCAGTCTCACGTAAACACATGTGACATTATTCTAGAGCTACAGGAGACTACAGATGCTCCAAGAAAGGCAAAGCCCAGTGGTGTTTGCAACGGAGGGTCTGAGCATCTCTTCCCCTGTGGTACAGTGTGGGAGAAAAGCTTGTTGTGGCTGCCTTGATTCTGCAGCCACAACAAGCCTAAAACCAAAAGCCTGAGTTTTTGCTCACTCTCAGAAAATATCAAGCAGGCCCCCAAATCGAGCTTAGCTGTAATCCCAGCAGATCATCTGATCACAGTGACAGCTGATGGCTCAGCTGATAACCTTTAAAAATCCAACTGGCAAATCTCTTTTTTAAAGATTTTAAGATGCAAGCTAGTTGCAGGCCACTTTGATACCCACCACAGCCCACTTTTTAATGCTGGTTCTGATTAAATCAGTGTCTGTTCTGTGCTGGGCTTTTGCTACTGCTCTCCTGCTCCTGGCCTTCTATTTATGCACTGACATATGCATCAGTGGAAGTCAGCGAATACAAATTTCAAATGACTGCAAATGGAAATGGCAATCTTCATTGGTTTTTATTATGGGGGACAGCTAGTTTGCTACTTTAAATTGGTCAAATCTGAACTCATTCTTCTCTCACTATTATCTAGTGAAAAGTAGTAGAAAACAGTTACATCTCGAGCTGAGAGTGACTCCATGAAAGCTGAAAATGCTAAGACGCTTGAGCATTTGCTCGACGTGCGCTTGACTGATGAGGTGTTAAGAAGGATTCTCACCAGTCTGTGTGTGCTTGTTGTGACTGACAATCACCTGTCTCACACTACAAGCTGGAAAATGCATTTAATTCCTCTGCACCGACCCTATGAATGGACAGTTAACAGCAACAAAGGCATAAACTACAACACTGAACACTGTGAGTGAAGAAGCGTTTGCTATGCACTTGCGACATGTCTAAATTGTCTTTCAGCTGGTGCAGAGTGGGAACAGCTCTAGCTATACTATGACCTTAGGTGTTTAGACAGTTAACAAGCAGGTGGAGATGCGAAAAACGATGAGTGAAAAACACTGATGAATTCCAGGAGAATAGCACTCTGCGTCCCAAACACACCCCAGCGTTTCCCTTATGCAGTTTTTGTGGCTTCTCTGCTCCTCTCTCTCTGTGTTTATCAAAGCCAGTCTGTGAATCTGTGAACTGACAGGCTTGCCGCATTTGTCCCTGCCTGTAAATGTGTTAGTCTATGTAATCCTGCTCCCTCCCCTCCTCGTTTTTTATTCCCTTCTCCCATTTCCCTCAACACAAATATGAGCGGGACGAGGAGAAAGAATGAGTGCGGTGGGGGAGACGGATGCGTTCAAATGTTAACTCTGCTGTGTGTCTGCAACAATAACCCCGGCAACAGGGAGGACAAATCTTATCGCCACCCAAAATGTTTATTTTCTGCCATTGTGAAAAGCCAGACTGTGGCTGGTGGTGATAAGTTACGGAAGAAAAAAAGCTGCCAAAAACACCATTTGGCAGCTTTTTTAGATGAATGCATAAAGGAATAGAGAGTAAGATAGGGGAAGTGAGGAAGAGGGATGGCCTCAGGGCAGGACAAAGGAGTTGCTGCCTTTCAGAATTGTTGTAGCGCGCTTCTGGTATTCAGAACTGCTGCAGCTCTTTCTGGGATATACAATATACAGAATCGTAACAATGACTGATAGCAGCCGCAGAAAAGATCATTCCAGACTGAAAACGATTGAGGTTTAAAGGTCACACCCGGATATGGTAAAGATGTGGGATTTTTGCTTACACTTATGTCCTCAAACTTGAGCGTCCAGAAAGAATTTAGTAATGCAATATATTCCTTCTGTCCTGGAGTGGAGCTGAATAAGGCACATCTCTATTAAAGTCATGTTTATTATGACTTTATGACAGGCCACCAAATTTCATCCCAGCAGATCAGCTGATGACTTATTATAGAATTTTGAAACTCAAGTTTGTGCCACACACCATTAGAGATGCTGGACAAATCCGATTGGCTGCCACTGGGATCGACTTAAAGCTCGATGCCTTGGCCGGAGGCTCTCTGGCAAGCGGAGGGGCCAAGCATCGAACTGCTAACCCCTCAAGTAGCAGACAGCCATTGTCATTCAAAATCTCACAGCACACATTTATTAATATTTGTTTTTGCGTAACACGTGAACAATAAATTTCTACTGGCAGCTGTATCCCCTTCACACCTGTGCCTCTGAGATGATTACAGATTACTGACAACACTAAGTACTTGGCATCATATGAAATAATGGTGTACGCCGAATTAAAAAACAACAACAACATAGGAAATAGAAATAAACGGCACATAAAACACAGTGTTCAAACGTGCCATTCAATATGTAGTTATACACAGGCAGAAGTTAATAAAGAGGACTGTCTGGATCTGCAGCGGCGTTTCAGCACCTCTAATTATTGAGTAATGGGCAGTTTGATACATAATAATATCAGGCAAATCTTTCGGGAGGAAAGATTTGTGCAGGACGTGCAGGCATGAACGAGATGAGGTGGGAGACCTCATCTCGTTCATGCCTTCATGCTGCAGATATCAGTAGAGATGTGGTCATGATGGTAGGGCTATAAGAGGAGTGCGCAGATATTGTGTTATTTATTTATTATTCTGGGGCAGGTGGTGATTTAATATGCAACGTTTCAAAGAACTCAGCAAGCTGAACAAACATACAAGCTAAAGGTCCAGTGTGGATGTGTTTGGAAAATATACACAACACTTTCAGCAAAGGAGATGAGGGGACCACTCGGCAAGTGACACTTGATGAAGTGGAAATTTAAAACGTGTAATGCCCTAGATAATTTTAGATTCCTTTAATCAGATGTGATTCGTACAGGATGTGTTTTTGAAGTCATCTATTTGGTGAAATGTCCCTGAAAAAAAAACAGAAAATAAAAACTTCTCCTTCTTCAGATGTTATCGCGAACTACAAATGCGTCATAAAACGAGAGGCGGGGCACACCTTAATTACAATCAGACAGAGACAGACAACCTTTCACTGTCATTTTCACATGCTGCGTATAAAACTGAATGTTTCCTTTACGGCTCCATCATTTTTAGATTTGGGTCAAAAATATTGTGCTGTAGCTGAGACAAATCTTTGCTGATCCCACGCTGGGAAAATGTGCTTGTTTTATCAACTTAAAGCAGGAAAGCAACTTTTGACTGTCCCCCTGTCACAAGGGGGAACCACAGCAGGTAGCTCTGCATGGTTTGCTAGAGTTCATTGCCACGTGTCCCTCATGACACAACCCCGATAGGGCTGGAATCAAACCGACGACCTTTCACTGTTGCATGCCTCTTTAGTTCAGCGATCTAAGGACTTTGTTCTCTGTCTTTGGCTCTGAGCTTTGCTGATATTTCACTTAGAGATCACCCCCTGATAATGTGTTTAAAATTGTAACTCAAATTAGTTCTTTGAAGATTGGGTTATCTTATGGCAACCCCCCCCCCCCCAAAAAAAAGAAAAAAGAAACAGTTTAATAATAACATAAAAGCGAGTCAGGTCAAAAGTAATTTACTTGATTTGTATGCATTTTCTAAACCTTTGATTTGATATATTTAAGTTGTATTTTATTTAAAATTATTGCTTTATGCTTCAAAGAATGTTTTTTTTTTTGAGTGCATGGTCCTCTCTTTACACTTGGTGAAGGAATACTCTGTCTCCCATCTCTGTTGAAGTACTTTTTTTTTTTTGCTCTGTTCTGTGTTTGCAAACTTATTAGCTTGCAGGTTTATAGTTATATAGTATTTAGAGATGGGGAATAGAGAAGTATAAATATTTTGTTACAGAATTTTCAGCACACTAGATGTTATTTTTATTCTCTACACAAAGATCTTTAATTTACACTCCTCACATTTTTAAAGCAGACTTGTTACTTTAGGTTTTAATCACTTGAGGGGAGTTAATAATCATTGTGCATCACTGTGCACCTTTTTGGCATAAAACCTAGTTAATCCTGAACGTAGGAGACACTAACACATAAAAAAAATATTCTATTAGTGTTTTCATCATTGGTGTCTTTTTGCACACGGAATGAAATATAATTTACAAAAAAATGGATGCATCTTTTATTGCACAAACCTGGGTTGTTAAAGTGGTTTGTAATGATCTGACATGGTGTTCAAAATGCACTGTCTGGTCACACTTAGGCATATAGCTAGCGCTACTGGAGAAAAGCAAGTGTGAATGAAGTAACCTAGCAGGTCATTTCAAATGCAATATCCCAAACAGTTTAACAAATATCAGCACTCCAAGTGTCTCTGTTCAGTTTGTCACACAATGTGCTTGATAGCCAACAGTACAGTTGTTCCCAGGGAGAGAAAAGAAAGGTTAATCTGTGATAAGTTCACACTCAAAGATAGAGAACGTTGCAAGACAGAAAAGACGGGACTCTAAATATGATTTTATTGTTTTTATTAATATTATTTATTAATATGAGATGAGATTCCGTTAGCTTTGCAAAAAGATAGCTGGTAGAAACATCCTGCAAAGAGCTGCTTTTTACTTGTATACTCTGAGTACATCACTGAACGTGCACCTTTTTACTTTGACTTGTACATTCACTCAAAGCAACGTTGAACGTTCAGCTTTTACCAGTATGTGCTTCTTCTACTTAAGTATGCGTGTATTTCTTCCGCCTCTGAAATCATCAAATAATCAAATTCAGTCTTGAACAGTTACAACATCTGACATATTTTCAAATCTGCTTGAACTTGTAGTCGAAGTTTAGTAAGCTGATAATGAGTCTGTAAAGTCAGTGAAATAAATTGCATTTGGATACCAAGTACATATAATAGTACAAATTGGTTTAAAAAGTTTATAGTAAACATTTTCAATATGGATTTTTAATGTAAAACATGCAGTTCTGCACAATCCAACTTGCAGAGCAATGGCTGACAGTCTTTCAGGAGTCTCACGACTCCGTGTTTTGCTCTGTTTAGCCTGAAGAAAGACTGGAAGTTTTTTCCATTGAGGTGCCCTCATAACTTGTCTATGATGAACACAGGTGACTCTACTTGGAGCTGCTGGTGTCTTTGAATGAAGTTGTTATTTGGCTTCGGGACTCTTCACTGTCTCTTTTGGACACACATACACACACACGCCTCTGTTTAGTAGTTTTAAATTGTAGAGATTATCTTGTTACCTGGAACTTTGCAATGTGCCACCATATTGCCAGAGGTACTCACAAAAATGAATTTGAAGTGACTGGAAAGTAGATAGAAATGCAAATTCCCACAGCGATAAAATAAAAAGACCGTCATTTACTGCTGAGGGAAAGAAATTTGGCCTAAAGAATCAGCCTCTGATTTAGCCCTTTTGTATAATTTGCAATGTCCTTGCTTTTATCTGAATTTCAGAATATATTCACAATTTTAGAAGGCATATTTTACTAAAATAACCCTACACCTGTCGTGTATTTGAGTACAGTATGTGGTATAGTTTTGTTACACAGAGCATTGATTTCTCACACATTTCCTAATAATTTAGTTGGATTCATAGGGCTTCGGAGTTGACGTCACGCCGCAATGCATTGTGGGAGCGCGGCGGCATTTTCGGGGTCTACGAATCAAATCAAACACACTGTGTTGGAACGACGATTACAAGATGCTTAAAAGCAGCTTAAAAGAGAATGGACTGTATAGAGACCGATTGCGTCCAGAGGCGAAGCGGCGGTACTTGCAGAAAATAGCGTGCATTGGAAATGTGGACCCGTATGAAATACGGCCGTGGAGTAGAAACCCTGAAGACCAACCGCTATTGACGTAGCCTGATATATTTCATACCTTATCTGTGGAGTCAGCGCGTACAAGTCGTCATTCAATCAAAGGTAAGTCAGCTCGAGTACAGCGAGTGAAATGCGTTTGATTTCCCTGCAAACATTCAGATTACTGCAGGATAAATTCATTCATGAGGGGAAATTACAGTGAGAACATGTGGAGACTGTTAGGTGGATAACATAGTGAGTTCAGTGCATTGATGAGACACTGTCCTGAAGGATTTAGTTATTCTCTATGGTTAAAGAAATTGCAATGATTTATTAATGTTTATTATAAATAATTCTAATTATACATCTTGCTTCCATATTTGTATCTTGTGTCACTAAAAATACATTTTATTTTAGTTTTATACTTTGATTAATGACCTGCAGAATCTCCTTAACATATTAAGTGATTCATAATTGTCACTTTATGCTTTCTCCATCTCTAAAGTGATGACATCCTTGCATTACATACTTTAGGTTCATTTTCTGCAGGCAGGTTTCTGACAGAACAGACAGATTTAGACTATAACATGCAGCGTTCTATAGATGGACACATAAAGAAATGAAAAATCACATGTATGTGCTAACTTTCTTGACACTTTGTTACATTTATGATAAAGTAGATTAAACACATTTGTGTCGGCCTTGGCTCATAGTTCTTGTCTTTAAATGAACTTTGTCTGTGTGTGTTTCAGGTGCTGCACTCTAAGACTGAATGAACCAGCATTGCAGCCATGGGTCACTGTGAGCATCACAGGGAAGGTTGAAGCCGCCCGCTGCACCTGTATGGCCGGAGTCGCAGAGACCTGGACCCACGTCGCTGCTCTTCTGTCTAAAGTAGACGGAACAGTGTTGATCCGTGGCACAAGGACTGTTACAGATGAACCTGCATACTGGGTTTTGCCTGGTAATAATACCAAGATACACCCAGAGGTTGGCCATAAGATAGACGACTTCTCTTCAGCTGCCCAAAAAAAGGCTCTTGATCAAAACATACACAGACCATCTGTAGTGACAGGTAAAAGGAGCCGTCCTCAAAAAAGAAAAACCCCACCTGCTACTGTGGAGGAGTTGTCACTGCTATAATGCCATCATGTTTTATCTAGGGGTCTAGATGTATGCCTGTAGTGCACTGCTGTGTAAATAATTTGCATTTACTGAATATGTACTGACTGAGTCCCACTGTTCAAAAGTTGAATAAAGAAACTAAATTATTTTGCCTTTTTTTTTTTTTTTTATTAAAACCACTTTATAGAACATCACATCAGTAACAGTGTAGAATCCATGTCATTTACAGTTTACAAATGACAAAATGTTTACACCAAATCATGAGTGTTTACATGATATCACCCACTACTAACATTACTTTATTTACTGTATCTTTTGAAAAAATAACAGCACAAGACTTAAGAACATTTAACAGGAGCAGGTTTCATTCTTCTCTGGTTTTATTATCACACTGTTCACCAAACGCAGCAAACCTTCACCATCTTATCCAGAAGGGTCACCTCTTCACCCTCACATGGAAGAAGTAATCTGATTGGCATGGTGGTTTGTTTGAAGCAGGTCCCTCGTGTAGCGCTGGAAACCAGTCATGATGTTTCATCCATTTCATCGGCTGGTTTGCTGCAATAATGCCAAATAATTAGCAACTCTATAAATAGACGGTAGTTCTGCAAAATCACTCAGTAGGATGTTTGTTCTAATTTGCTATGAGCTCAGAGCGCATCGAAAATGAAACTAATAGGCTATAAAGAGAGATATGAACATATTTAGAACTTACCGGAATGAAAATGTCTGGAGCACCAACAGATATTTGGAGATGGAAGAGAGCTGCACGTCAGCTCATCTCACAGCTGCTATCCAGGCTAGACGCCTTCGTTTGGTAACATCGATACACGAGCTGCCTCATGTCGCTTCCAGGTTGGGAAAGCATAAAAAGACAATCCAACCTTATTCCCGTGCCGGTCGTAAGATCGAACATTGCAGCCGAGCACACAGCAAGTACGAACCATGGCTATGCTATCGCTCCTAGCTTAGACCCCCAAAATGGTGAATCGGGCCAAAATCCTTTCCACGCCCACCCCCGTGACATCACGCTCCGAAGCCCTATACTGGAAATTCCCGTTGGGGACAAAGTTGAAAGAAAAGCAGAATTTCAACAAAAGCAAAACATTTCAGTTTTCTCAGTCAAATGCATGAACTTTACAGTTCAAACACCCTCAAGCTTATTGGAAGTGAAATAAATCATTCTTCACCAAGTGGAGGCCACATCTCTTTCCTGTCTTGATCTCCAAATTTCTACAATGAATGTGAGACAATGCATTCATAAACCTGCAGTAGTATACGTGATCGATACCAGTGTGATTGGACTGATAGTTCGTTTCTATCACTTAAGTTCAGTTTTCAAAGGTGTATTTTGTTGTGTTGAAAAGCACAGTCATTTAGTGTTGATTAAGCTGTGTTTAGAATTTGCAAATTGATTCCTCTCATAAGTCATGCCATACTGTTCTCCCCTCCTGAGCTTCCTGTGTAAGTTAAAACTGGCAGTGTATCAGCTCGATACCAACATTTGCAATATTGTATGAATTCCAAATCCAAAATTTCATGGAAAAAACTTATTGATGTGCTTGATCTGTGTCTTGACATTAGTCAAATCAATTAAAAATTTAAATCAAATAAAAACTTTCCTGATTGTTTCATTATTTGCACTAAATTTAAAGCTGCTATTCATTTTGTTCATGATGGAAGTAGGCTCCTTTTAAATTTGATTAATTTGCACAAACACAGGTAGGACTCAAAGTGGCCCACATAGTAGGCCTTCACATGCAACAGTACACAATTGTTCAGTTTTGTAGGCAATAAAAACAATTGAATAAAAAGTAAAAACGTATTATTAACTTATAATTGCTTTTAGGAGGACAGCACTATTTTTCCCAGAGGGCAAAACTATTTCCTTTGTCCTTGATTGCATATTGTTGACAGCACACTTCCGGAGACAGGGCCACCGGGCAAGACGGAAATCAGACTTTACTGTGCCGGGATCCCGCCAGAGGTATCATGTCCATCCCTACAAGTCAAAGCTGACTTGGCTGTGCAAGTGAGATCCACGTAACATTAATAAGCTCGCAGATTTGTGAACCGAGTACCTCAACCAGGTATTTCGTTTTTATGTCTGCAGACTAATAAGAGAGCAAAACTGGATTTTCCTTTAACAGTACCTTTTTAAGTTGGAGCCGCAGCACATCGGGAGTTTCACAAAGCAAGCAGTGGAACATAAGACTTAGAGACAATAGTTTCAAAGCACAAAGCAGAGCATTTCTGTAGAGGATTGTTTTTTCGCACAATGAGTCCCCAAATTCTCTGTCAGAACTTCACATGCCAGAAAAACTCCAAAAGCATCACGGCAAAGCTGCATAAATCAGTGCCTACCAAACAAAAATCATGAGATTACATTTTGCTTTTATCTCCATATTCCTTCAACATTACTTCTGGGTTCAGTTAAACTCAGCGTGGCAGCAGCTTGGTTGTTTAAATATGTAGGAGACAACCATCGGTGTGCCTTCAGCTCTACAGCATAGAAGTGTTTTTCCACACCTGAGATGCTCAAAAATTCACGCTGAAGTGGTGCATTAGTGGGCGCCACAGACTAAGGGGACATGTTTATCAAATGTCTCAGACTCAGAAGTGGCAATGTTGTGTAGGGCAGCTTTTGCTGTCACAGCACAGCAGATGTGATGCGCTAATAGAGCCTCACCACAAATTTAAAGCAAGACTCCAGCTCTGCTCTTTTGCCACGTTTCTCTCACTTCTTACTGTGTCTGCTGTCCTGTTTGGGTAAACTCTGTCCTCGCTAGTGCTGCTTGCACTCTCTGTGGCTCAGGAGGTAGAGCAGGCCATCTACTTATTGTGAAGTTGGTGGTTTGATCCCTGACTGCCATGGTCTGCATGCCAAGGTATCCTTGGGGAAGATGCTAAACATGTCTCCCTCCCCTCACCCAAAATGGTCACAGCAGATGACTGCTCTTCCCTGAGCTTGGTTCTGCTCGAGGTTCCTTCATGTTAAGAGGGAGTGAGTTTTTACTTAACACGGTCACCAAAGCACTTGCTCATAGAGGGTCATATGATTATTGGGATAATTTTGGTTGTATTACTTGAAGGGTCTAACTTACAATATAAAGAGCCTTGATGTGACATGTTGTATAAAGTCTTTGGAGTGCTTGAGTAGAAATGCACCACAGAACCAGTCCATTTACCATTTATTGTAGGTCTGTGTAATTTTAGGTCTTTAAACTCTCACATAGACTGGACCATGCTGAACAATCAGTCATCATAGTCATGGAGAAACATTGTCTGCTCTACTTGAAGCAGCAGTAAAGCCACTTGACAGTTGACACATCGTACTGGCTCTCTTTACCTTGAAGCACGTGCACAAAATTCTACCCTGAAATTCCTTTGGTCCCATGTTGTTACACGGGTAGAGATGAGCTTAGAGCCTTAAAAGATTCTTAAGGCTTTACAGACTCTTATGTCAATTTTTTTAATATGTCTTTTAACCATGTTTGAAGAAGACTAATGATTTGCAATCACTTCAAAGCACAGCACACAGAAACTGTCTTAATAGCAGTGCTGTTAATAAAAACAGAAATGTTGCATCATTTCTCACAAAATCTGGCAGTAAACAACAATTTTCTCAAAGGTCAGAGGAGTAGTACATGGGACACACGTGTCAATTAGAGGCATTCTGGTTGTTCTTCTGGCAGAAGCGCAACAATACTTTGGCATTCAGAATTCAGAGAATGCTTCATGTTTCTGTCTTGTAATAAACATACCCAAAGGAAATATTAAACAATAAGCCGGTTGAGGGAACAACCTGAAAAAACAATTGCAATATGCTATGAATGCAGATGTTTCCACACAGATGTGCTGCATTGTACAATTAAGCAATTAACATCAAAACACATGCCATGAATTGTGGACAAATGCTGAGCAGACCAAAATAGTTCTGGTTCCATAAGGGGAAGCTATCTAAGTGACTCAGAGAGCGGGCTGGGTCACAGATGGCCAGAGCTTCAGTTAAAATTTATTGCAATATGTAAAAACTGTTATGTCACACAGCACTCTCCACTGTAATCATCAAAATATGAAAAATCATTGCCAAGGCACTGGCAAGACACTGCTCTAGTGGTACATGATAGCTCAACACCTAACAAAGACACTTAACGGTGGGAATACGCAAGTCTTCTAAAATGCCACGGCTGCCATTGTGAAAAGAAAAACCTTAGTCCAAATGCCTAAAATGACTGTTTTTTGTACAAAAATAAATGTGCAGTTTCTTTAAATTGCACATTTATTTAATGTGCCACAGTTTGATATTTGCTAGTGGAATCCAGGTTATTCTGTGCGACTAAGTGACTGTTCAAAACATGGCTATACAAGAAGTGCTGATTGTGGGTTGCTTTGATCAATAATGGGTTATAATATTCAGTGCTCCTGGACAATCTGGTCAAACTTGGTGTCATCAGATGGACTGAAACATAATGACCCAGAAGTGTTCTGCTGGCCAACAGGTCACCATGAAGATGACCTGAGGGCCGGATGTCAACTAGTGGGTCCTGTGCTCATTGCCTAGCATTGTGAAGCCCGATTGTCATTTGTCATAGTTTGGTAGTGGGCCATCATGGCCTGCAGAAGCATGGGGGACACAGAGACCTCTACAGGCTAGGAAAACAACACACTGACTACCATTAGGTGTCAGTATGAAAGCTTTGGATCCACTGCCAGACCCTACAGTGGTGCACTGGGTCCTGGGTTCCCCCTGCAGTTTGTTTCTGATTTTTTGGTCAGAGACATTCACACCAATGACCTGCTGGAGGTTATTTGTAGCTCTGGCAGCGCTCATCCTGTCCCACCTTGCACAAAGGAGCAGATACCATTCCTGCTGATAGGTTAAGTACCTTCTTCGGCCCTGTCCAGCTTTCCTAGAGTAACTGTCTGTCTCCTAGAATCTCTGCTCCATACTCTTGAGACTGTGCTAGGAGACAGCAGATGTTCTGGCAATGGCACTTATTGATGTGCCATCCTGGAAGAATTGAACTACCTGTGCAACTTTTGTAGAGTCTAGGTATCGTCTCGTGCTTTGGCCCTAGCAACTGACCAAACTGACTTGATGCTTCACTCTGATTAAAAAGTCTCAGTTAAATTTTTGTTGTTGTTGTTTTTCTTTTTTCCTTTCAGTAGCAGTACTACATCAATGTAATGACTATGACATAGAGCAACAGTAAGAGGTACATGTACTCTACATGTTTTCTGAGAATTCTTTGAAGAACACTTCAGAAAGTGCACTTTGGGTCAATTTCATACATTTTATCATCATGTGGGAAAGGCGGCTGGTCAAAACAAATTATAGCATATACAAAATCTCCTTTTTCCTTACACTTTGATACCAGGATTGTCTTTTTAAACTGGCTGGTTCTTATATAGCAGTTTTCTACTCTACCTGAGCACATAAAGTGCTCTATACAACATGCTTCATTCAACTGTTGACAGACAGGTCGCCTCCTACCAGGCAGTATGTTCATTCCTTGTGATTAAAACGTCAAACTCTGGATAACTGGTTGGTTGCCTCAAGCACTTGGACCAGCGACCACCGATTTTTCTTAGTCATAAGGTGAGTGTCATCTTATTTTTACTCTGTAGTGGCTGAGCTACTCAGGCGAAACACCGGTAACAGTAAAGAAACACAAAGTCAGTAATTGAGTTTGGATAGACATGGATTTTTTCAAATTATTAGTAAGAATTACAGTCAACATCTCCTTTAAAGAAGATGTCATATTTTTCTACACTTCCTGGGCTGACAAGGCGCTGAAAGGTGCCCTTGTCAAAGCAGTAATTCTGGTAAATTGTAAAACACTGCAAAAGTATTTTGTCACATGCCTCTGAAACTTAATGAGATATAAATCCACGATCGACGTAACATTTAAGTTTTTTTTTTTGCACAGATATGTCTCACAAGTGATTTGCTTCTCTCTATAGATCGGGAAAATCTAATAAAGTTACTTTTTATTGTCATCAACATCTTTTTTTTACATGTTTTATTTCGTGCCCGATATTTTATTTCAAATTGCAGTTCTGTCAGTCAATTAAACTTTTAATCTCAATCATCAACTCATTTTGCCAGCTTGATATCTAAATTCAAGACTTGTCCAGCACATGTACCGTGCATGCCTTTAAATAAAGTCGGGAAATGCTATGTTTACACATTTAAATCTCTGATAAAAGCTTCTCAGTTTATACACTCTGCTCTTCGCCGTGAACAATTACATTTACATTTGCTATTCATTCCTCTCATTCAGGCAGATACACGCCTGTAGGCAGACCTGAACAGATACAGCACCGGGTAATTACATTTTGAATAGCTGAAGAACACGAGACGTATTTTATTTATCTGATCTTAGTCTGGCTCAGTGGATGTTTTACAGAGGAAACGATTCCCACTTTCCACACCGCAGTTGATGAAGAGTGAAAAATTATCTGGCCTTTGCTTGAACTGTCTGATCTGAGTTTTCTCTGATTGGATGTTTCACACAAAAAAATACCAATTTCCACTTCCACTCCACAGCTGGTGGATGATGAAGGCAGATTAGTTTCCACCCCATTTCTTTCTGTATTAGCTCTTATCATGTCCTTGCATTTAGACCAATCACTTCACTTGTTGTAACTCGGTGCAAAGGTGCTCTGACACCAGCTAACAGTCACTTAAGTTAGGCTGAAGTGCTTCTATTTGAAAAAGTAGAGATTTCCCCTGATTTCATTCCCACTTCTGCCACTTTCTGCTCACTTTTACAGCGCTAAACGAAGTACGCAGAAAGGTCTGGCTATGGACGACTGACCTTATCTTGCAAATTGTCTACCGCTGCTCAGCTCTGTGTGAAGATAACTCGGTAACTGTTTCCTTCCCTGCTTCTCACTCTAATTCAGACAGATACTGTTAAGCCTGTAGGGGAAGCTGGGACAGAATGTAAGTAAATAACTGTCGAACAGGTCAAAAATCAGAAGGAATGTGTCGTCAGTGTCCTTTCTAGTGAGCAGTGTAAAGCTTTTTACATATGCCCCAGCTAATGAACAGATCATATACTTTAGGCATTTGACATAAGACATGAATCAGTTGTAAAGTCTTGTCAGTAATGACATACAGTACAAGACGTAATATTGCATTTTTCATTGTATAATGCTTTTTCTTCTTTTTTCCCCCCTTTTGCTGTGGCCGTATCCCCATTTTCCAACAGGGATCATTAAACTTTCATTTTATCTAATCTAAGAACCATGTAACCTGGAATTGGACATTTTTCCGCCGACCACTAAAGTTGAAGTGGTGTGTTGTATCCAAATTATTTAAGGTGTTGATGTCATCTCAACGGACTGTGTGTAATTATAGAGAGCGACACACGTGCATCTTCGCTGTGACCTGATGTTTCCATCACAAAGAACAAGGCCTGAATCACATTCAAGACATGTTTTAGAGATTTATTTGCTCAGGAGTCTAGAGTCTTATGATTATTGTGAATTACGCTGAAACAAGCTGCTGTCGCTTAATCTGGGCCTGTGCAGTGTGATTACTGATAAAGTGATGGGACACAGAAAACTAATCTTTTTTTGTCTCTCTGTCTGCTAATCACCTTATAAGGTCATAAATCTGCAGATCTGTGGATAGCTCTCGCCCATTTGGAGACAAGTTGGTGGATCAGTGGTTTTTGGTTTAATGTATAAAGAGTACATGAAGCACTACTTGTATTATCCCTAACTTATACTATGGAGCCTTGCTCTAAAAAGCTGTCACAGCTTTGTGAACGTCAGGTTTTACCTACTGAATCTTGGCGCAAAGACATTTTCTCCAAAGTTTATTTTTGGTTTCACTCACTCAGGTTTGGGGACTGGCTGACAACCACTAGTCTCAAGGGAAAATGTGTCCACCTGAGCAATAGCCAGTAGTTCAAGATTCAAGAAAGCCTTTATTTGTCACATGCAAGTTGCCCTGCAGCAAAATGGGACCTCCCCGACCTTACATACACAACACAGATATCACATGGGGAGACAGGTCGGAGACTGGTAGTATTATGGAAAAACACTGAAATGTACAATACAATGGGCAAGTTGAGGAGGGGAAAAAAAGAGACCTCTACTCATGCTGGGCTCCTATGGGAGAACAGCATGAGAACAGAAAACAAAAAAACTCCTCTGCACAAAGAGTACATAAATGTCCACATCACAACATCATGAAGCACGTGACAAGTGACAGGGGTGGGTAAGGGATGAGAAGCAAGCCAATGCAGACACAGCCATCCTGCCCTGCAGCTATTTTTTCCAGCGCTGGGCCCAGACCCGCCGTCCGACTCGGCCTTGGAGATAAGCGTACGAGGGCGTTTGGAACGAAGAGTCTGAACACAGTTTGTTATCAGGGGAGAAACTGTTTGTTATGTTCAGCTCCAGCCTTGAGACCACAGCTGGCGCCAATATGGTAGCCGCATGAAATAATGGTGTTCTTGCTTTAGTGCGAACTGCGACCCACTGCACGTCAATTTTACAGTCGGTCTAATGTCCATTACTGGTTCCTCACCATTCCCGTTGGAGAGCCGTGAGCCTCTCCACGATGTTATCCATCCATACTGAGATGTTATCCAGTTTGCTCATAGAGCATGAGTGTTCATGACAGCTGTGAGCCTCTCCAAGATGTTGTCAGATGTTGTCAGAATCTCAGCACTCACTGTAGCCACAAGCTTCTCAAAGATGTCATCCGTGCTGCGTCTAATTAGCTCATTCTGAGAAGCCACGGCTCGCTCCATCGTTCCAATCAACATAGTGGGCAGCCTTGTGGGGATTTGAACAGCTGTTTCTGCTTTCTTTATTCGACGATAAGCCAGGGCCAAGCCAGGGCCAAGCCAGGGCCAAGCCAGGGCCAAGCCAGGGCCAAGCCAGGGCCAAGCCAGGGCCGATCAGCAAGAACCCTGTTATCATGGTTCCAAAACGGTAGATGTCTTCAATGGGCTCTCCTGAACCCAGGCTTCTCGTCGAGAAGAGGGTGTCAATTGCATTCAGGGACCAGTGGATCAAATCCATAATAGCAATAACAAGAACAGACTCTGAGACTCTTCCAGGGCAGAGGGAGAGTACTAGTAGTATCAGCAGTTGTTGATAGGTGTGTGCGATACTGCAAGTTCTGGTGTCAATCTGACACCAAGTAAATAGAGGGTCAGTAGTAATGCAATTGTGTGATCTGCATTCTGAACTTAGAGGATAGAGACAAAGTCTCAGTCCTATTTTGTGCTGGTATTGATCTGATACCAGTACAGCCGTTGGTCTTAACAATATTTATATTTGCATCAATCCGCCCGTTTCTGGTTGCTGGGGGTTCCTGTCAGTTGTTAGTGTGACATTGGTCACAAAAGAACCTCAGAGTGAGCGGGCACTGATGTAGCAATGATGTCAATGAGGTCAAATTTACTTCTATAGCCCAGAAGACCAAAGTGCTGCACATTAAAAGGCATATAAATAAAACAGAATAAAATAAAAACATAAAGTAAAAACAGACAATAAAAAGCAGCCACACTGGAGCCAAATGCCAAGGAAAATAAAGGTGTTTCAAAAAAGAAAGATTTAAATGCAGTGAGGAGGGTAGTGGCCATCACATTTCTATGTTAATCTAGTTTTAGGCATATATCAGAACAACTGGTCAGACAAGCTCTAACCAGTGTGAATGTGAAGCAGTTCACACAGATACAAAGGTGCCACTTTGTTTAAAACTCTGTTTAAAAGCAAGCAATAAAATCTTAAAAATCCGTCATAAAATTAACACGAAGCCAATGAAGGGACAACAGGAGCGTGTGTGTTGGGTTCCCTGTTTTAATACCAGTTAAAAGATAAGTCCCTGCATTCTGGACTAACTGCAGGCAGGACCCCACATAGTAAAATTGGTATTGCCCAGATCTGGCCCACACAATGTGCTTACACATGGCCCACATACCGCAAAGAATGACAGCCCTTTGGTGGCCCAGATCAACTTTGCCAGAGGTAATACACACATGGGCCAGCACAAGGCCATTTGCAGACACACCGGTGGTCCTGTGCTGGCCCAGAACAGTTTCAGCTCTGGCCCCAGATGTCATCCTAATGTGTACCTTAATCAAGCCATGTAATAACAACATGTGCCAGAACATAATAGTGCAAAAGTAACGCAACGCACCTCTGTTCAGACAGTGAATCTTATATAGTACTTTCCTACCCTCCCAGATTACCATATACTCTATACAACATTCACACACTTTCTCTACACTGAGTGCTTCCTAATTACATTCACACACATTCACACTCTCGACATGCAGACTGGAGGAGCCAGGGATCAAGTAGATGACCTGCCCTACCTCCTGAGCTACAGCCACACAGTGGTAAATATGAGTAAACCCTCACTAGGTTTTGGATAAAGTGTACACTCACAAACCTGTCAAACCTGCATCTGAAACGCTGACTACCATAGCAGTATAGTATTGCAACATGACATTTGGATCTTCTAACTAAAATAGGAAAATAAGAACATAAATAGTGCCATCATTGCCAGACCTGGCCCACATCTGGTTGACATACACCCTGTCATGACACCAGTCAGTCAGAAGTGCCAGCTTGATGCCGGATCTGGAGAAGACCTGTTTTCTATGAGCCTGGGCCACATAAACCAAACCAGAATCGGGCCAGATGTGGCATGCCATCACATAAACAGTGCCATCTACGCCAGGCCTGACCCATATCTGGATGACATACCACTTACCATGCCAGAAGTCAGCCAGCAGTGCCAGCTTGACACCAGATCCGGGCCAGACCTTTCTGCTAGGTGGGACACAGATGATTGGTCATCACCAAAGTATAGACAGGAAGTGATAAAAGTATGAATAACTCTGGTCCTTTGGTGGGAGATAGGGAGGTAGACTGTACCTCGGCAATGACTCTAAGTTGCTAAAAATTACTTTAAAAATAATAATTCTTAAACAAATTTATCAAAAATCACACCCCAATATTTTTTTGCACCAGCATGACAACCTGTTTTAATTTAGTTTCAAACCAACTAAAATGATTCTTCACCTGAGAGACTTTTGCACCTCCATGTAGCTCAGCCACCACAGGAACGCTTTAAATAGCGATCCCTCACACTCTCACACACAAAGGTGCTATGACAGGCCTCAGTAAAGCAGAAACAGGATTTACAGGAAACCATCCTTAGGAGAAAAATACACTGCCTGGAAAGCAGTTAGCCAATAAGTTGAGGCGACCTTGACAGGTGATGCTTTGTAATTCACATCTCGCCTACTCTCTGCGGTTTAATTCTGATGGCAGGTAGCTCAGGGTGACAGCACTGAGAAACGCTTTCACTACGCTTTTTTTGTCAGGGAAGAAAGCAGCTGGGGAGTGACAAAGACTGTTTACGTGTATGTGTATGACTGTTTATGTGAACATGTATTTGTGTGAATGAACAAATAAGTCTTTATAATAGTTTGATCCTCCTTGGTTCCAAAACTCTTTCTTGTGCCTGTTCGTCAAGTCGATGGTAGCGGCGAAGGAGCCTTAAACTCTCCTCAGCAAAACTCCGAAAAAAAAAAAGCGAAATAGATCAGAATCTGCTGTATCTCTTTATCTCGTGTTTACCTTTTTAATCTCTTTCTGTGTAGTTGCGAGCAGTCATGAATGTTTATCAAAGCCATTCATCTCTTTGATCTGCAAGTGGCTTCACCTCATCCTGGCAGATGTCTCAGCTGATCTGAACATGCATTTCGATACATCTTAGCCGCAAAGAAACTCTCTCCGCCGCTATAATTCGGCACACAAAGATCGGCTTAGCGATGAGATTGCCTTTTAGAGGTTGGGTCTCTGACTGTTTATGTTCTCCGCAAAGCCAGATAATCACCGTGGTTGACTAGCTCAGGCGCATTGGCAGTTATCACGAATGTGCTCTCTGAAATCACATCCCCGCCTGATGTCATGCTCAATCTGAAAGTAATAAATAACCTGTGACATTTTCATAGAAATCCATTACAGTGTTACTGCACACTGTTATCGATTAATAGAGCACAGCAGGGAGGCAGCATCTACGGATAAACACAAAAGCTTTAACATTTGCTGTTCTTATAGCGAGTAAATGCAAAAAGCATGAATAGAAATGGCATGCTACTGTGTGATGATAACTGAGCAGACAACAGGAAATCTAAGTAGAAATTTTTACCGCCGTTTGAATGCTGATTTCTGAGAAACCCAGAGCGTATGTCTTTACACAACACATACACTTTGATCAAGGTGACCAAAACAAACTAAGCTCTTACACACTTTCCAACTAGGTTATGACTCTTATTAGTTCATTTCGAGCCACAAAGTGCACCGTATATGTAACAAACTTGAGTATCAAGTTTTCATGCATCTAGATTGTGATAATAAAATGTACAAATATTTATTAGTATTGATTCTAGTGATATGGCTAGTGATGATGAAAGTGACAGGCTTGTCTTTTCATACTGCATTAGTTGGTTAGTAGTAGGCCAAAGCCCTCACTTGTCAATGTCAATGTGTTTAGCGATTAGACTGTGATGCATCATGGCTGAACAGAATCCCAGCTGTGATAGGATTTTGGGCAGGACCACTTCCGGAGTCTAGAGAATGACAGAGAGTACAGATTTGAACCATGTAGAGT
Organism: Rhamphochromis longiceps; assembly: GCF_057381845.1. Classification (NCBI taxonomy): domain Eukaryota; kingdom Metazoa; phylum Chordata; class Actinopteri; order Cichliformes; family Cichlidae; genus Rhamphochromis; species Rhamphochromis longiceps. The sequence goes on from NC_140562.1 coordinate 11,196,045, forward strand.
GGAGGCTGATTGGCTCAAAGAAAGCGGGCAAGAAGATTATTGGACTGGAGTAATAATGTCAGTGTTGAGACTGACACCATGGGAAAGTGGTAGTGATGTGATGAACAAACTGGCAACCAAACACCCAAGAAAGCAGGCAGGTTAATGATTACAGATCGTCTGTTGGCAGAAGTACAGACATCCTGTACTTAAGTATAAGTATAAATACTACTATTAAAAATACTTCAGTAAAAGTTGAAGTAATAATTCAACTTCTTTACTCAAGTAAAAGTAAAAAGTACAGGCTTTGAAATGTATTTGGTCTTTGGAGGATGTTTCTAACTGAACTTTGAATTTGAACAACAGAATTTTGTTGTTGCTTTGGAAGTGAAAAAACAAAACAAAACCCTGAAACCTTTTTGCATTGACTGACGCCTCTATTTGATTTACAGCCTATAGCACATTTAAACAACAGAGGGTGACCCAAAGTCATTAAGAGAACATTTTCATTCCAAGTGTGTGTGTGTTATTCCATCTGAAGTGGAGAGTTGAAGCTTAAGTGCGAGGTTCAGTAAGAACGTCTCCTGGGAATAGATACTGACTCATGTACATCAGTTTTACATTTGAGAAACTCAAACATTATGTATCTTTGGCTATGATATAAATTAGACAGTGTTTGGAGCATATGCTAGTGTTCAGTTAAATGCTGCCAAAGGCAAAACAAGTGAAACCTTGCCCACTTTGAACATGGTATTATTGCGAGTTAGCATTTGTTGTCTTGGGATTTGGACTTGAGAACTTTGTCTCAAATGAGCTGAAACTGCTAAAGAACAAAAAAAAGGTCTGCATTGGGCAACAAAAACAGGGTCAATGGGCAAAGAAGAGATTCTCTATGATTGGATACGCTCAGGTTCCTTTTGCATTCAGTTCGGTTTTCTTTATATCACCCCAGTCGACACAAACTGTTATTCTAAGGCATTTTTTAATGGTAAAAACCCCATAACATTAACAAAAAGACAAAAAACCCAGATGAACCCAGATGAAAGGGATCAGTTAAGGTGAGGTAAGAGCAAAAGAGATGAAAAAATAACACATTTATGATATGAAAGGATGAGAATCACTTAAGTTTCCCTGTTTGATGCTAAGAGAGTATTTGGAAATTGTGTGGTCTGTGGGGAATTTCAATGAAATATAGAGAATTCTGCAATACTGTGAATACCAAATGACATGACATGGGAGCTAGCATGGACCAAGAACATTACTGCAAGGACCAAAACAAAGGTCTGCACTGGGGAACAAAAACAGGGTCGCTGAGAATGAAAAGAAGCTCTTTGACTGGATGTACTCGGGTTTCTTTTGCATTCAGTTCAGTTTTCTTTATATCACCCCAAGCTGGAAAGTTTCAGCTCCATAACAAGTCTAAACAAGAGAGATAGACAACCGCACACTCTTACATCCGCATGGCTGACCAATTTAGAATCACCCGTTTACCTAACATGCATGTCTTTGGTTTGTGGGAGGAAAGTGGAGCACATGGAGGAAACCCACACAGCCGTGGAGAGAGCTCGTGTGCACCACCACCGTGCTGCCCTGGTAAAAAACCAGCATTTATGAATTTATAGTCTGTCTCTTCGAGCCAGGCATTCAAGTACTGAGTGAGAGTTGAGCGAAAAGTGACCCCCCCCAAAAAAGCAAACAGCAACAAAAAGTAAGCCAGAAAGAGAGGGCTAGGAGAGAAAGCTGGAGATGCTGTATGTACAGTTAGGCTGAGAGTGACAGGAGGAAATGAGGATGAGAGAAATTTAATAAAAGAAGCCGTGATAGCAGATGATTGACATAAATGACAGAATGTGATGGATGACGAGCAGCGAGAGAGCGAGAGTGAGTGTGTGTATATTAGAAATGGAGGACTATCTGTGATGGGAGGGGGTTAAAGGTTTAAGGACAGCTTTACTCAGACAGACAGCCGTCGGGGTTGTTGACCTCACAGATGTGTATGTGTGTGAATATGCTTGTGCTGAGTAAGGATCAAAGAAAGTCGAGTTAACAGTACTGAGTGTACATGTGTGCATGTGTTTGTATATATAAATATGTGTGATGAACAGAGAGAGTTCATTACCAGAAATATTGACAGGGAGCCTGTGAATGCAGCTTGTGTGTACGTATTGTATATGCTGTCTCCGTACCCCTGTGCTATTTTCTGCTTTCATCGCACAGCATTTGTCTCTATTTGATTGTGTTTGTGGCAAACAGCGTAAAGTGATTTTTTTGTTTTGTTTTACTGACTCAGCAGGACCTCTAATGTTTCAAATGATAAATTTCTGCACCAAACATCCAATTAATCTATTTTTTAAACCTGCCTTTTTTATTTCATCTTGTCCGGGTTTGTCTTCACTTTGTTTTGTCTCCGTTTTGAAAGGCATCGCGCCTCGCTTTTATTCCAGCTACTTGTCAAGAGTGACTGCTCAGTGTTTATCAGACCAAAACAGTCTCCTGTCATTTACTTAAAAGCCAAATCCATCATCTAAAAATAAGCTGAAGTCTGTCCTCCACTGAGAACTGACACATGAGAATGAAAACGGCTTTTTATAGTGAAATTATCCAACAGAGCTGTCGATCAACATGGGAGATGATGTGCGAGAGCTTGAGATCAGCTCGGAATGGTCTTTGAATCTTAACCTGATTAAAGCAGGAAATATAGAAATATTTTCTGCTTTAATCAATAAACATATAAGTGTTTGTTGATTGGAAGTCGATGCTAGGTGATGAAAAAAATCAGGGTAAACTTTTGCTAATTCAGGATCAGTGTTTCCTGCTTAAATTAGTTTAAGCTTCAAAGACCATTCGGAGCTCATCTATAACACATGACGTTCTATTACACTGTGCCATTATTTACCTAAAAAGAACTAGAATGCAAGAATGCATTTTCGTTAAATAAATTACAAATAAAAACTAGGATTTTGGAAAAAAAAAGGCTACTATGTGTACTTGGAAAACTACAATAAAAGTATAGAGAAATTATCCTTAGTTTTAGCGTCTGTAAAAAGTTTGTTACAACTTTCCCAATGATGCATTGATTGACGTCTGTATTGAGACTGTGGATGTGAGTCAACTGCTTTCAAAAAGTGCAGTAATGCTATTGTAATAACTGTACAGATTTTCATACTTTTTTTCCTCTGACATATTCCCTCCATACCTAAAAGACTAAAACTAACACAGAAACTATTAAAAACTAAACTAAAAGTAACATTTTGAATAATAAAAAGTCAGCCGAAAAATAAGAAAATCCACTCAAAAAAAAAAAAAACTGAAACTAAAACTGAATTAAAAACAAAAAGGCAAATTGAAATACAAATAATAACTAATTGGAAAATGTATAATAACTATAATAACTATAATAACTCTGATTTCAACACAGTTCAGAGGTGGAACGACATCAGGAAAGGTCTTAGGGAAGTAACTGTTGCTACCTTTCAATCTGGGAAAGGTGAATAAAGTTGTTCCTCTTCCCTTTAAGCGTTGCTGTAGTTCCAGCGTTGTGATTTTTTCATCCTCTCCACGCACCTCCTACCTACTTGGAAGTAGATGAAGTTATGCCAGAAAATTTTGCTGTAATCTAGGAAAGGTTTTCAGGCCATTTCCAAACAATTTTAAATCCATTATTCCTGTGGAAAACATTCATGACAGTCGCCAGTCTTCCCAGGAGTGAATGTCTGAATAAATTCCCCCAAAATTCAGATTGCCCAACACTGAAAGAAACTGCAAAAGACAGAAAGAAATAAGGGTGGGCCAAGATTTTTCCACAAAAGTGACAGAGTGATACGGAAAAAGATTGTTGCTGCTGACAGTGTTTCTGTAAACCATCAAATCATGTGATGCACTAAGTTTTTTAACACTGTGTCTGTACTTTGGCTTAGGTTTTGTTTTAAATTATAAATTTATCTAATTTCAAGAAGTGGAAGCAACTAATCATTTTTTATTAAGTCCTGATATATAAAAACATTTGCAGTGACACAAGGCATACTTTATTTTCACTATAAGAGTAAATAGACACTGAAGTGGGCCAGGGGTAGCTCAGATAGCCTTTTACAATCACACAACTTTACACACGAACGCACACACACAAACTTGTTTTCATGTCTTAGTGAGGACTGCTCATCTGTTCGACATTCCCTCATTAGAGCCATAGCTTACTACTTTGTCCTCATCTGTTGTGCCTTACCTGCTGTACCTCTTGAGTTTCTTGCCCCCATTATTGGGTTTCCTTCCTTTGCTGCTAGCGTGTTTGTGGCCTTCTTCCTGTTTTTTTTTTTGAGTTCTGCACTTCGCCTACCCATTGTTGCCTTGATCACTGATCGCCTGAGGTTTGTGCCTGCTTGATGCTGATTTACACCTGCCTGCAAAGCTCACCCCTCGCTCATTCTCCCACCTGCTTCTGTCTGCATTACCTTAATAGCCGTGCTTCAGTTGTAGCACAAATGATTGCACGTAGCTTCTCTGGGTGCAGATACAACCTTATTTTGCTATTATTTCAACTATACATTACATTTTCTTACCACATTGACAAGGAGACTGTCACGGCGGGGTGCGCCGATGTGTGCGGAAACAGGACCCAAAAGCAGATGATGACGAGGAATAGTAATGATTAACAGAAAAGTGAACCTTTATTGCGATGACGGCAGGAAATGAACCAAGAGACCAAAGCAAACAGGCAAAACACTAAGAAACAAAACACTGAACTGACAAAACACTAAGAAACAAAACACTAAAGGTACTAAGACCAAAAACTATAACTATGACCGAGGTGGGAAAAATAAACAGGCTATGACTCTGGTGAGAATAAACAGACGAACTGACAATGGCATGAAGAAAACAAAAGGCTTAAATACAGACATGAGGTGATCAGGGGAAGTGGCGACACATGAGGAAACAGCTGACTGACATGAATCTAATGACAGGACCAGGAGGAGTGAAACTAAATACAATGACCAAAGAACACATGACACTGTCAGAATAAAACAGGAAACACTAAAACTAGACATGACAATACAAACTTAACATACCAAATACGTGATGAATAATGCAAGAACTCAAACAGAAAACCCAGGAGCAATAACTGCCTAAACTAAAGGCAAAATAGGAAATAACACAAAACTAACAACATCTCAAAAAATAAGAACAATACAAAGAAAACTCAAAGTGCTGGGTCGGAGACCCAGCCTGTGACAGAGCCCCCCCCTTAAGGGCGGATTCCAGACGCCCTAAAACCTCGAAAAACAAAACCAAAAACAACCCACCAAGGGCGGGCGGTGGGGGTCCAGGACGGAGGGCCAGAAACAAGGCCAAAAAAAACCAAAAACAAAACGTCCATCAAAATCACAGGAGCGCAGGGAACAGTTCATGACTCCTCAGGGGGCCGACCCGGAGGGTGACGGTCCAGAAAATCATAGTTCATGTGATCAGGGGGCCGGCCCGGAGGCCGACGGCACAGAAGTCCATGGTCGAACAGTTCCGGGGGCCGTCCGTGCGGACGGCAATGGTAGCGACATGGAAACCGTTCAGGGGGCCGACCGTGCGGACGGCAATGGTGGCGACATGGAAACCGTTCGGGGGGCCGACCGTGCGGACGGCAACGGCGTAGAAACAGTTCAGGCGGCCGACCGTGCGGAAGGCGGCGGCGGCGCCCAAGTGTCAGGCGTACCGGCCGAGGCTTGGAGGGCACAGGACCAGGTGATGCTAAAGCAGAGGCTGAGGCCGGACCAGGTGACGCTGAAGCACAGGCAGAGGCCGGACCAGGCGTAGGAGAAGCACAGGCAGAGGCCGGACCAGGCGTAGCAGAAGCACAGGCAGAGGCCGGACCAGGCGAGGCTGAAGACTCTGACGAGGCCGGACCAGGCGAGGCTGAAGACTCTGACGAGGCTGGACCAGGCGAGGCTGAAGACTCTGACGAGGACGGACCAGGCGAGGCTGAAGACTCTGACGAGGACGGACCAGGCGAGGCTGAAGACTCTGACGAGGACGGACCAGGCGAGGACGAAGACTCTGAGGCTGAAGCCGGACCAGGCGAGGACGAAGGCTCTGAGGCTGAAGCCGGACCAGGCGAGGACGAAGGCTCTGAGGCTGCGGCTGACGAAGCACAGGCTGGAGCTGCGGCTGACGAAGCACAGGCTGGAGCTGCGGCTGACGAAGCACAGGCTGGAGCTGGTCCTGGCGTAGCAGAGGCAGAACCAGGTGACAGTGAGGCAGCCACAGGTGGTGAAGCAGAAGGTGGCCAGACGGGCTCCTCAGGCCCTCCAGCTGACGAAGCATGAGGCTGAACGGGCTCCTCGGGCCCGCCAGCAGACGTGGCGTGAGGCTGGACATGGCGAGGCTGATGTGGTTCTCCTGAACCTTCAGCAGACGAAACATGAAGCTGGCTGGGTTCTCCCGAACCTCCAGCAGACGAGACATGAAGCTGGCTGGGTTCTCCCGAACCTCCAGCAGACGAGACATGAAGCTGGCTGGGTTCTCCTGAACCTCCAGCAAATGAAGCATGAAGCTGGCTGGATTCTTCTGAACCTCCAGCAGACGAAGCATGAAGCTGGCTGGGTTCTCCTGAACCTCCAGCAAACGAAACATGAGGCTGGCTGGGTTCTCCTGAACCTCCAGCAGACGAAGCATGAAGCTGGCTGGGTTCTCCTGAACCTCCAGCAGACGAAACATGAGGCTGGCTGGGTTCTCCTGAACCTCCAGCAGACGAAGCATGAAGCTGGCTGGGTTCTCCTGAACCTCCAGCAAATAAAGCATGAAGCTGGCTGGGTTCTCCTGAACCTCCAGCAGACGAAACATGAGGCCGGACGGGCTCCCCGGGCCCTCCGGCTGACACTGAAATTGGCTGCACCAGCTGTACCTCCGTCTCCGGCTCCAACCCGGCCTGGATAGCAGTCCCACAGCAGCTTAGCTGAGCCTGATGGCTAGCTTTTCCAGGGCAAACAGTCTCTGTATAGCCGGGTTGCGTTTGTGATACGGGGCGTCGGTGGCGCGCACGCCGCTTTTTCTTAGGAGTGGGAGACGGCGGAGCGATGGGCGGAAGTCCCTGGTAACTCCGAGGTCCCCCGAGAGCCAGTCGAGTTCCCCGGAAAGAGTGCTCGTGCTCCGGAATGAGCCACGGCTTCCACCGGAGCTCCTCCTCCAAGAGAGCGCAGAATATAGACTGGCGCTCGTCGTCGTCCAAGTCTATGGTGTGCGGCGCTTCCTCGCGCTGAACTGTGACAGGAGTATGGCGAGACTGTGATGAGGGCGTGGAAACTGGTGAGCTGAGAGGTGGTGACGCTGCGGCGAATCTCAGCGAACCGACACGAACACACTCAGGTTCCGGAGGCAGCAATGGAGATGACTGATTGTGGGGTTGTTGTGACTGGTGGGTGCTGGAAGCCATTTCCTGACTCGACAGTCCCTGGGCCTGCAGCATCTCCTTTATCCTCGTAAAGGCATCAACGATGGCAGGTGAGTCCGGGAGCTGGAGAAGGCGGGGATCCCTCTCCATAATAGCTTCAGCAGCGTTAATCATTACCAGCCTGCTCTTCAAATCGGGCGCTGTGAGGACGCGGTTGAGGATCGCTTGGATCTGAGCCATCTCCTCCAGACACTCGGTGAGAGCAGAGTCTGCTGGGTCCATGACTGGTCAGTTCGTTCTGTCACGGCGGGGTGCGCCGATGTGTGCGGAAACAGGACCCAAAAGCAGATGATGACGAGGAATAGTAATGATTAACAGAAAAGTGAACCTTTATTGCGATGACGGCAGGAAATGAACCAAGAGACCAAAGCAAACAGGCAAAACACTAAGAAACAAAACACTGAACTGACAAAACACTAAGAAACAAAACACTAAAGGTACTAAGACCAAAAACTATAACTATGACCGAGGTGGGAAAAATAAACAGGCTATGACTCTGGTGAGAATAAACAGACGAACTGACAATGGCATGAAGAAAACAAAAGGCTTAAATACAGACATGAGGTGATCAGGGGAAGTGGCGACACATGAGGAAACAGCTGACTGACATGAATCTAATGACAGGACCAGGAGGAGTGAAACTAAATACAATGACCAAAGAACACATGACACTGTCAGAATAAAACAGGAAACACTAAAACTAGACATGACAATACAAACTTAACATACCAAATACGTGATGAATAATGCAAGAACTCAAACAGAAAACCCAGGAGCAATAACTGCCTAAACTAAAGGCAAAATAGGAAATAACACAAAACTAACAACATCTCAAAAAATAAGAACAATACAAAGAAAACTCAAAGTGCTGGGTCGGAGACCCAGCCTGTGACAGAGACTGCTTTGCCTTAATTGCCGTGATCTTAAGAAGCATAGAAAGCTTGACATGTATTTATTTTTTAGTGGACTAAGGTTAAAATGAAAACATCTTTAGAAGGGATAGCTGACCTCGGGCACTCTCAAAGTCAGTTTCATTTTCCACAGCTGATGTTATTCTTTGATACAGTGTTAATGCGGCGCTGAGAGGTTCATTTTCCTAGCTGTGAGTTGAATTAGCTCAGTACTGAATAAACTGCTTTGATAAACACAAAATGGTGCCTGCTTTCTGCTGCTTTCCTCCGGTTTCTCAGCCAAGCCGACTGATTGAGCAGTTTGGACTGCAGCTGCGGCAGTTAGACTCGACGTGGCGTCGGGATTTTTCCCTTTTCGCTCACAGTTTTTCTCACCAAAGTTTTCTTCACTATGGCCTTCCACTGTGACACTTTGACACAAAATGGTGCCCTGCCATGCAGGGTGTTCACACATTTACCAAGAGTTAACAGTCACAGTGCTAAACCCCCGCGGGGGCTGAGACACAGACATGGCTGAGGTCTGTGCGGGTGTGACACTGAGATCCAAACACAGATCGCATCTCACCCATGATCCAGCATTATTTACATAAATAATTAGTTTATTCCGAAAACACTCATTTAACTTCTATCACACAGAATAAGGAACTCACATTACGCAAATTAACTCCAACTAGTTCTCCGTGATTCTGTCGTGTCTGAAAATAATCACTGCCTCCGTCATCTGTTACCTGTCAATACTGAATGTAATTCTTTTCCCAGAGGTCGACGCCTCACCTCACCTCTTGCCATGAGCTCTGGGTATTGACTGAGAGATAAAGATAGCAGACACAAGTCCCAGAAATGAGCATCACTCTATCCCTAAGGGTGAGTTTATGCTCACCCTTAGGGATAGAGTGAGGAGCTCAGTTATGACGCAGCAGCCTCAGTGGAGCTGCTTCTCATCCGCATGGAAAGGAGTTGTGGTTGCTCGGTTATCGGCCTCCTGGATGACTCCTATGTGAGGTGCTTTGGGCTGGAAAGATTGTGTCTCTTACCTGGCTTCAGAATTCGTCAGTGTTTATCTGGAGGAGCTGGAGCATGTGAACGGGGAGAGGGAGGTTCCGGGAGGTCTAGTTAAACCGCTGCCCCCGTAACCTCTGCCAAGGTAATCGCCTGGAAAATGGATGGATAAATGTATGGAGTATAAATTATACTCTGGTTAAACGCTGCCTATCCATTGACTTCCGTCATAGCTTGAGGAAAAATGATGTACTGCTAGCACTTCAGGTCAAACAATGCATGAGGAGGAAGCTCTGGTATCGGAAAATGTTTGTCTGAGATGCGGCCTACAGCTACAGGTTTCGGCCTTTACTGATGCCCGTGACTTTGGATGAACACAGCTGCTCGAACACACAGACATGTGCACATTTAATGGCTGAGGGTCAAGTTTATTCTGAAATTTGGATCACATCTGGCAAACCCAATATGTGCTATTACTCACATCAAGACTATTTCATGGCATTCGACCTAAAACAAGCCACACGCCCTATCGGAGCTCTAAAAACCCAAAGTAGCCCAGATTGTATGGCTGTAGCTCAGGTGATAGAGCGGGTCACCTACGGTACTCACCGGAAGGTTAGTGGTTCAATTCCCGTCTGCTCTAGTCTGCATGCCAAGTTTCCTTGGACAAGATACTAAGCCCATGTTGCCATCTGATGCATCCATCGGAGCGTGAATGTGAGTGAATGTTAGATAGAAGCACTAGAAACCCTAGATAAAGTGACTGGGTGAATGCACAAGTTGTATAGAGTTCTCAGTGAGAGTAAAAAAGCGCTATATAAGAATCAGTACATTTACCATTGTGTTTATCTTCTTTGATTACCCTGCTTTTAGCAGGTTTTCTTGATTTACCTATGTTGTATTCGTGTGTGTGCAGATGTGTGTGCGTGTGTGTGCTACCAAAGGTTTTTAAAACTTTGGTAGTTGTCTAACCGATAACGAAAATCTGTATATTATTAACACCAAACTGTTATTCACAGAGACGCTTCATTTAAACAAGGACAATTATGCACCCACTCATGAGCACACAGGTACTGCAGTGAACTCCCACAGCTTCGCAGTATCTCACTGATTGCTGTTTGTTGTGGTAACGCCCCAAGTAATGCACCGTTGAGCGTGGTGTGACAGACATGGCAGTAACTCAGTCTGCCCATCTGCTGGTTTGCCCTCATGCTGGCCAGTTTATTGTTGATAATGATAAATACAAAGCGCAAAAGACCAAACTATCTGCTCTCTTTAACCGCATCCCTTTCAGTTCACGTTCTGGTTTCCGTCTAACCAGTTAGCGGAGCAACTTCTCCACCCACCGAGCTTTAAGTCTGAGTTTATCTATGCTTCCAGACAGGCTCTGCCTAAAATGTTTGTTTTCAGACTCCAGTGTGTGGCACACTTTGTGTGTGTGCATGCACATGCACACATATATGCAGAATCATTTTCCATATTGCAGTTTATTTCGCCATCTACCACTCTTTGTTTGCTAAAACCCACAGTAAACTGTCTTCTTGAATAGGTTTCAGCACAATGTTTGGCAATCAGAAAACTGAAACCGTTTAGGAAGTCTTGTTCCACCAGGAGCCAATCAGTAATGTAACAGAGCAGTGAGCAGGTAATCATCAGTGATAACAATAAAGTGACTTTCTAGGTTTCGAGTTCACCTTTTTTTTTTACAAACACAAATTTTTAATAAAAATGCTAAAAAGACGGGCAATGATTTACTTTACCAAATAGACTATCCCAGCCTTGCCGTAATGGTCTATTTGATTCACTTTTTATTGTTTATTTTATTTTGTTTTCACTTGCTAAATACGGGACAGACATGACTGGGGAAAAGAAAGGGGAGAAAGAAAGAGGGAAAGAAAAACAGCGGGGAAGAGGACCGGTGATAAAGGGCAAAAAACAAAAACCAACAAAATAAGCAGACAAAAATACATATATCAATCACCTGGATCACCTGTTGAGAAAGAAAAAAGAGAAAACAAGCACCAGAAAACATATAGACACAGACATACAGGCACACACAGATACAAACATCCATTCCCACCCTCATGCTCTCATATGCAGTTACTCAACACTCACCCACATGGAGACAGACATAAAGAGACACTGTACACACAATCACACTCCCCAAACGTACTCTCAGCCCCAGGTCTAGGTACCCTTGCCCCTGGAGGGGGAAACTGCACCCAGACAAGGGTAGTGCTACCCTTTTCCCTGGGGTGGAGAGAAGCAGACTGCCCCAACTCAACAGCAGCAGGGAGGCCCCACATTCCAGACCCCAATCGGACGGCCAACTTCTCCCAGCCCCCCCGCTCCAACAGGCCACAGAGAATGGGGGGGTGTGAAGACTCCAAACCTCTCTCTGCCCGCTCATATGTAGTGTTGATGCATGTGTGTTCTAAGGTGCATTTAAAACCCACGAGGACATGGAGCTACCTGCCAGAGAGCAGCAGGTAAGCGCATAGCCCCTCCTGATAGCCCTCAATGTCTACATGTATTTAAAATTGAGAGGTGGGCAACGACGCCAGGGGTGAGGTTGTACACCCTGATGGTACTTTGGATTCCGTGTAGCGTGCCCACCCCCAAGGTCCTATATGTATGTGTTATGAGAGTGTGAGTAATGTGAATGTCTAAGTTGTGGGATAAAATTGAGGCAGAGGCAGCCAGAAGGGGACAGAGGGGGGATGCCTCCCCTGCACCCTGGTGACACACCTTTAACCCAAGGCCCTGCATGTGTGGGTGATTGTGGTGGAGCAGGAAGAGGGAGGCAGCTGGAGATGGGGAGGGAAGGAAGGGAGGGGCAAGTGACCCCTCCCTGGGGCCAGCTCCCCCGCTGACCCCAGTAGGCACCCCCACACTCTGCAACCCGCCAGGGAAAGGGACCGGGGCCCAGTTCAGCCACGCTGCCCGGCCTCACAGAGCCCGGAGCAGCCCACCTGACCCCATCACAGAGAAAACGGCACCCACCCCGTCATCCACTCATCTTCCAGACTACACAGGACAATAGACGCCCAGGCTGAGATCTTCCTCCACCTCTCCTATATCTCCCCCTCCTGCAGAGTGAGTTCCTGAAGAGAGGAGACCTCCTGCAAGATGTAACAGCCACCCCCACCAGTTGAAGAGCCCCCCTCTAAGAGGTCTGTGGGTCTCTTGTAAAAGGACAACATCTGCCTCTAGTTTTTTGAGTTGGTTAAATATGTTTAACCTCTTTTCTCTGGAGCCAGCTCCATTTATATTCCATGTAACAAACCTTAGTGCACCCATAGATGTCTGTGTATAACTAGGGGTGTATGCTGTGTGTGTCGTTTAGACAGGTGGAGAGAATTAATCACTTGTTCGTAAATAAAGAGAAGGAGAGAGAGAAAAAAATGTGTGGCAAGATGCTCCCTGAGTCTGACTATGTGTGTGCATATTTACTAATATGAGTACGCTTGTCTTAAGTGTGTGTATCCTGTACGTCTGTGTGCGCTGTCTGACTGATGTACATGTGCTGCCATTGAGCGCATGACTGTGCGTGATCGTGCTGTGGGTATGTGTCGAAATGAAGGATGTTGTTTGTGGATGAGTGTGGAAGCAGGTGATCGAAGCACTGATAGAAAGTAAAAAAGAAAGAAACCAAGGACAAGGGTGAGCAGCATGAAAACAAGAGGGGGAAAAGGAGGGAGAAAAAAAACGAGAAGAAAAAACCCCCGGAAACATTCCAATTAAACCATTGACGGAGAGTGACGGTGTTAATTCTGCTATGATATCACACTTAACATGCGATTTGATACTGGTAAGTTAAACAGATGTTAATGCAAGTTAGTGTGAGTGGATAGGGAAAGGGTGTAGTGGATTCTTATCTGGTCTGAAGTTAATACAGCCACGGAGTGATGCCGGGGTCGCGGTAAAGCTGTCCATCCACGTAGAGCCGGTCCACAGCGATGACAGCGCGGGAGCCCTTCTGGATGAAGCCACGTCGGATTGGGAAGAGGACCCTGTGTCATTCCAGGATCTCTTTTGGGAACTGGTCCTTTACGCTGAAGTCCATTCTTTTTAATTCCCTGCCGCGGCTTTTCACCTGTTCCTTTTGTTTGAAGTGGCCGAATTTGGCAACAATAGGACGTGGTCTCCTGGTCGCAGCCCGCATGGGGCCGATGCGATGCACCCTATCAAAGGCGATGTTCTTCACCGTGTCCTCCGGCAATAACTGTTTGTGTTTTTACTGTAATGAAAAACACACACAGACACACCTCAAAGTAAAGCAGAAAATACCCTCAGAATGATCTATGCCTGAAACAAAGACCTTTATTTATCCCTAAAATCTTAGACTGCTGTTGACAGCGCTGCTCTATTTTTTCATTTATTTTTTGTCTGTACCTCATGAACCACGTACTTATAAATGACTGTCTGTGCAATTTGCACACACATTTGAGTGAACATTTTCCTTCAAGGAGACGGCACTCAAAGATAGTCTCACATTGATTCTCTTTCTTTGTGATCTCTTAGCAGCACTTATAGAGAAAATTGGTGCTTCTTAAGCACTGAGAACGCTATATTTTCAATAATAATTTCAATTGTAGCCTTAAGTTAAATAATTATAGTCTGCCAAGATCAGGCCAGGCCAGTTTGCACATGTCACCATAGTGTTTTTTTTACTATGGGTCAAATCTTCTGTTATTCTTAGTCTGAATCTATGTAGATAAATAAATCTTCAGTCAGTCTTGTGCTTTTCAAGTTCTCTTCCCCTAATCCCTTTCAGGGTTGCAGGAGCCTATCCCAGCTGTCTTAGGGTGACAGGCGGGATGCACCCTTGACAGGTCACCAGTCTGTTGCAGGGCTAACATGTATGAACAGAGAACCATTCACACCTATGGGCAATTTAGAGTTTCCAATTAACCTGTCCCCACTAATTGCATGTCTTTGGACTGTGGGAGGAAGCCAGAGTACCCGGGGAGAACCCACGCAAACATGGGGAGAACATGCAAACTCCACGCAGAAAAACACCAGCCTGATGGTGGAATTGAACTCAGGACCTTCTTGCTGTGAGGCAACAGTACTATCCACCGTGCAGCAGTCTAAAATAAATAAATAAATAAACCGGTCTCTGTGACCAACACTAAATTACTGTGACTGATTCTCAATACAACATAAAAAAAAGCAGGGATGGGTGACATCATGGCGGAAGTGTCCAGGATTAGTCAAAGGTAGTCAATTAAAGGGCAGGACTTGAATTTAAAAGCAATGAAAGGCAGTTGCTTATACTTTTTAAAAGGTTTATAATTTACTGATTGTAACTGTATACTAGCTTTGAAGAAGAAGTTGGAACAAATGGATTAAAAAATGCAGTAATCTTATAATTCTTCTGGCAAACAAGTGACAAAATAAGCTAAAGCCACATTTAAACAATAGAATGAAAGAAAACAACCAAAGATCTCTTTATATAAAGGAGAGATGGGCTATTGTTATGATAAAATCTCTAATTTTCTCAGGGGATCGTCGGCTTTTTCAAAACTCAGGACCTTTCAGTGTCGCACAAAGGAAGACCACAGTACAAAGGCTCTTGTGCAAAGGGATCACATGTATTTGTTATGCTGCAGATGGAAGGTTGAATTGTGCAGAAACACCCAGACGCCCAAGAAGTTTTTATTTTTGTTTTTCAATTTTTTTTATTTATTCATTTATGCGGCACAGTGGGACGGTGGTTAGCACTGTTGCCACACATAAACAAGGTCCTGAGGGCTGGGGTCTTTCTGTGCAGAGTTTGTATGCTCTTCCCGTGTTTGCGTGGGTTCTCTCCGAGTGCTCCGGCTTCCTCCCAATGTCTGAAGACATGTACTTAGGGGGGATAGGTTAATTGATCAATCTAAACTGCCCATAGGTGTGAACATGAGTGCAAATGGTTGTCTGTCTCTGTGTGCTAGCCCTGCGACAGACTGGCGACCTGTCCAGACTGTACCCCACCTCTCGCCCTATGACAGCTGGGATAGACTCTAGCGCCCCCTGCAACCCTGAAAAGGATAAGTGTAAGCTATTGTTTGTTTGTTTTGGGGAGCTATCCACGTTGTTGAAGAGGGATCAAGGTGAATTGAGCCACAGTCAGCCAGTTACTCTCTGCTGTGAGCACTACGCTGCTGGAGAGAGAGCAAAGATAGAAAAAAAAAAAGCCCAAGGCTCTTTCACGCAAGCTCGCTGTCTACAGGTGTAAGCCTTTTTGTGTATTTCGATTTGTATCACATCTCAGCAGACTGCCGAACAGTAACAACAGTTTCTTTCTGTTTCTATTCTTTCTTTTGTAGTCAGAAAGCAAGTGGCTTTCCCAGATTCACATCTAATTGTCTGATAGTTCCTTAGTGCAAAACAACCCAAACCCCTGAAGGCTGACAACAGAATGTGCCATATTCAAACCTCTAACATCAGCAGTCTGCTGTTGTCTTTGCTATTGATGTGTGATGACATCAACAAAAGGCTCTCTAAGCTCTCCAAGGACTTCAAAAACACAGGTTATGGGAAAAGGAGGAAAAGAAGTTTGGAAAAGATGTACACAAATGATTTGAAATAAATTGCTCTTTTGTAAAGAAAATCAGTTATAAATGGCATATCGGCCAGTTTGGCCTGAGAACAGAGTGTCTGGTGCACAAATCTCCAAGAAATCCTGGATTTCGGGGCACAAGTTTAGCTCACGGGATGAGCAGGTGACCATTTGCCGCATGTCACTTTTGGCAGATGGCATAGCCGCAAAGATAGCCATTGGCTTGGTCACACATTCAATTTCCAAGCTGTGGAGCTAGCATGTCCTGCTCACTGATGCTGTGGATTCCACCCACAGTCCAACCACACTCTAGCACAGCTGGGCACTAACTGCCCACAGGGATGATTGTGAATGTCGACATGTCTGTGTTAGCACCGTGATGTACTGGTGGCCTGTCCAAAGTGTCTCTGAGTATTTTGCCAAATAGGCTTCAGCTGTTCACAACCCTTGAGACGGAAAAAAAAGAAAAAAGAAAGAAAAGAATAGGATAGAATAGAGACTGAATAAATGAAGGGTGATGTTCTGAAAAGTTTCCCAGCAAACTGGAGCGCTCACAGCTGGGTGTGAGCGTGTCTCTGTCCAAGGTGCTGAAAAATCTTCACGGCTAGATGAGCTCAGCTTTGCAGACATCTGTCCATGGTGCTGAAATCCAGCAATGAGCTCTCAGTCTTGCAGCCACAGATGTGGCCAGTCAGAGCGTGAACAGAGAAGGCATGAAAGCCTGAAAATCTTCTCTAAAAGCTGAAAAGTTCTTACGAAGTATGCTAACAAGTTGTAGCTTTTTTTTCTTTTTTCTTTTAGTAGCTACGTACAATTGACTCTATAAAATATTGCAGACCACTCTTGCAATGTATACCTGCTCTTTGATCCAAATTTATGATGATTTTTGTTTCATCTGTTAGATGTTTTTTGATTTCTAGTGTCTGAACATACCTTTCCCAACTGCACACACAGAGTGAAGCTGTATGTGAAGAGTGTGGTGCAAATTTTCTCCTACAATAGTGACTCTGCTATTTCATTATGTCAAGCTGACCTTACTAAATGAAAGACTTCACATTGTTTACTCATGTAGTTGTTCAGATATACTACATGTCGATGTACAATGTTCATAATTGGACTAACTGAATATTAGTCCTTGCACTATGTCATGCTGTCTGTAGTGTAAATTGACCTCTTTGCAAGAGTAAATGAAACTCATAAAGACAACCTGGTTGTGTACACCTAAATGTTTTTCAGATTTCACAACATTTCTGTAGATGTTTCAATAATACACACTCAAGATGTGACCCAATAAATGACTTCCCAAAATCTGCTGGCCTGGAAGTCCAGCAGTTCATCTAAACAAAAGGCACTTAGACTAAAACAGATATACTTGTGTTTGCTATACCATAAAACAATAAAAGAAGGTACGACCTCTTCTCGTGACCCCAGGATGTGAGTGTGTATGCCAGAACACTCTGGAAGGCACACAGAGTCTTTACAGACTGCTAAGGATCAGACCTCTATCAATATGCAATTGATTATAAAACTCTAAGCATATATGAGTAAAGATTTCTAAGCATAAGTGACAATCAACCATATAAACCTAACATCTGTATCAAACCACCTGACTAACCTTTTATAGCTAGCAGGATCATTTCTGAGAGGAAATGCTAGTTGGCTAGCCTCTCAGAACCATGACTATAGCATATAGATACTGTCAACTGATACTAATTTTAACAACTAGTAAATCATGCAATGTTCCATAGCAAAGATGTATAACTAATGTCAGTTTTCCAAACTAATAACCCAGGGTGGTTACCCAGCTATCTTTAATTTAGCTACAAAAAAGCATTGCTTCATTATGTCCCAGTCAGCTTTGATGCATTATAACTACCAACCTGTGGCACGTTTTCAAATTCTTAATTCTGTATTTAGTGATGAGTGAATCAAAATTCTGTCATTCACACATATTTTGGTGACTGTTAAGTTAAATTTTGATTTTTACATTTTAAATTTTTAAAAAAGCAAATAAGCTAACATCTTATTTTCAGAGGCATAATAAATATGTAAATCAGAAGATTTGGCAATTATAATAAATCTTTTTACAAAGCATATAGATGTTAAACATCGCTCTGACAATGTTCATTCATTAAGTTTCATTAAGATTGGCCCACCCATTAAGAAGGAGATATGGTACATACAGACATATATACACTGCAATTATTATAGTCAGATATTTATAAATAAAGAATACACAAAATTATCAAGTAGTGCATCAAAAGTGCAGCATACTGGAAAACCATTCATGCAAGTCTCATCCCTGCTTTGGCCAGAGCTAGCTGACCGAATGTATTTTTTCTCTTCAGTATGTCTTCTTTTGACTATGACACTAAAAGTCTGTACCTTACCCTGTATTTAAAATCCAAGTTAGTAGACGCATCAGTCAAATTGTTTGGAAATAAATATTCCCTTATATTCCTTTGGGCTGTGAGCCAGAATCACAAGAAGCCATCTTAGCCATTAGAAGACAGCTGAGACTGAACCAAAATGCATTTCCGTGGCCACTTTCCATAAACATTCAGTTTGAATGTGGGTTCAATTATTCAGGGCTATGCATGGCAACGATATGTATGTGTTTGTGAGGCTGAAAAATTCATGATGCGGACAACAGAAATTCCTGCAGTGTCAGGTTATAGTTCAGGCTTTAATTCCCTGCCCTCTCCTCCCTCACAACTCCATCCCACGTCCTAAGCTGTTCAGGTTGTTACGGTATCCACCTTTAGGCATTTATAGTCATGTGTGTGCATGACTGTTCATTCGAATGAGATAAAACAGGAAATATTACAGATAGTTAGAATTCCCTGTTGTGTAAGTTTTTATTAGTGTTTCCAAACTGAATGTGCCATTCGTAGCATCCCTCCTGTCCCCTATACCACAGCAACGTGCATCTGCATGGCTGCACTCTCCAGTTAGAGCGGCATGTGAAAACTTACCCAGTTGCAGATATAAATAAATCAGTGCTATGGCTGACACCCTGGCTGAGGCAAGCCCTGTGGTAGATGTACAGTAGCAGCTACATGAGTGCAGCTATACCATAGGAAATATAGCTTCATATGTTGATTTGTGTGTGTGTGTGTGTGTGTGTGTGTGTGTGTGTGTGTGTGTGTGTGTGTGTGTGTGTGTGTGTGTGTGGAGCCGCACCTCTGCCTAAATGAAGTGAGAGCTGACAAACACACAGATACACACAAAATATATATCCAAGTACCGACATGTCTTCGCAGTGCTGCAAGATGGCAAATCTGTTGCTCGTGAATTCATATTCAGCAGGAGCGTCTGCTCAGCAGTGTGTGGCTTGCTAAATATTCAGTGCTAAACACTTTATTATTGGTCCGCTAACTCATCTGTACCTGCCAAAGACGTACACATGAAATCATGAGTGGCTTGAAGCTTTAGGCTCTGCTGAGGTTGCATTTGGCATTTGAAAGCAAAGTATCTTCCTTGAAAACATTCACGCTGACATGGCTCATGTCCATTGCTCTTTTTTTATTATCAGGTTTTAGATTGTTTTATATTTTATGGCTTTGCAGTCACTGTACTGAAGCTGAGCAACTGCTCATACAGGACTGTGTGCAGTTTTAATATCGTTTTTATTGCTTTAGCAGTAACAGATGCCAATGTCACCCTCTACCTACAGTCGATCTCAGATGTCAGAGGTAAAGGCTGATTCAGTCTGTTTTTATAATGCACCTTATCTTTGTATTTTTTGACTTCTAAATACGAAAAGCTCTCTAATATAAAAGTAGAAAGTCTTTGGAAAATATACTTTATGGAGAAAATGACAGTTTCTTTACATTTTGTGCAAAGTGTTATGGAACATAGATATTGGCCTGTAGTGAATTTAAGGGGTTCACATGCTATTAGTTTTTATATCCTGGTGTCAACAAATAATATGTCAGTGTGATGTTAACAAGTCTATGCTGTGTGGTTAAAATATTACTCAGTTTGTTAGTTTCAGTGCAATTTCTGTTTAATCCAATCTTATAACTTCCCAAGCACTTTTTTCTATGTAAGTGCTTTCTATCTAACATCCACACTTCGATGGATGCATTGGAGAGCAACTTGGGGGTTAGTATCTTGCCCAAGGATATTTAGCATGCAGACTGGAGGAGGTGGAGATTGAACCACCAAGCCTCTAATTAGTGACCTGCTGTACCTGCTGAGCCACAGCCATCCCAAGCTTTCATCCAGATGGATTTAAGTGAAACAGTTAAGTTACATGTAATGCAGGACCTTTATTGTCTCATTTTTGCAATGAATTCACTTGATGTCACCATATCTGAGCTGTTACTGTGACATTAACAGGTTGTAGCACATTTAAAAAAAACTATTTTAATGCTGTGCCTTTTTCTTTTGGTTATTTTCAGCCATGTATTTCCTGTTTTTAATGTTTACCATTTCTCAAAATTAAACCTTCTTGTTCAAACGATGGAATAAAATTATTTTCTCAATACCCGTGTAAATCGAATTCCAACTATTGCTGGACTTTAGTCTTCACCACTTGCTCCTTTATGGTAATGGACATGCATATCTGCTTCAAGTCTACAAGGATACAAGCATACAAAAGGTGTGGCTTACTTTGGAGGAAGGCCTATTTTCACTCTTTCCATTTCATTCTTATCACCTGGCTGTTTCACCCCGACCTCACATTCCTCTTTCTGTCCTTTCTGCCTCCTTTACTTTTCCTTTTTGTCCATTTGATTCCACATTTCTTCTCAGAGGGCAATACTAGCTGGTATCTGACATTTGCATTGTTTTGACAGCAATAACACCTAAGCGCACACACTAACACAACAACAGAAGCACCCAACGCACAGAGCTGTCATGGTCTTATCTGAGGTATATAATTGATAGAGACAGATTCAGAGCCATAGACAGACAATGTTAGTGACACTAAAACAAGTGCACACATAGAATAAAGAGTAGGTTTCACCTCTGCAGCAATGTGTGTGTGTTTGCTTGTGTGTGGGCACTTCCTGACATTCTGCATTAAGCATGAGGCCAAGCCTTGGACACGCAGAGATGTGTGAGTCACACTGATTAGTCAGTCTTGCACCGGTCTGTGAAAGCAGCCCAGCCGTCACCTAGTTTGTATGCTGTGCATGTTTGTGTGTGTGTGTGTGTGTGTGTGTGTGTGTGTGTGTATGTGTGTGGGCTTGTGTGATGGGCAGGTAGAGTATTAGCCTGCAAGGAGCTAGGTCCTTGTTAGCAGGCATCTGGCAGGCAGGTAGATGTAGAGTGACAGAAGGGTTCACGGCATTCACACACAGATAAACAGACAGGGGACACACACACACACACACACACACACACACACACACACACACACACACACACACACACACACACACACACACCTTATACTGTCTTGCCTATCTTGCTTCAATGCAGAACTAACAAACCGTCAGGTGAACATGCACACACGGATAGCACCAATCATTCACAGGTGCTACTACTTACTAGGATGTTAATCGCATTTTCAGATTTTCTGTGATCACATTTATATATACTGTATATTTATATTTATCCATACCTTACTATTAATCACTACCTTGTTCAGCTTGCTTCATCTGAAATTTAATCAGCTCTCTCCTGATGGTTCTATGCTATTTATTTTTAGAGTTAATAGGGTAGCTCAGCAGCTTCAGAGTTCAGGGCCACAGTCTGGAGCGTCTGTTAGAAGCTGAAATAAAATGTAGCTAAATGTTTTTTTTAGCTAAATGTTTTTTTAGCTAAATGTTTTTTTCATAGTCTGTATTGGTGTTTGGTTACCTGAGATCTTTCTAATCAGAGTTTCAGGTGTATCGACACATCATTGTCATCAAAATATGCAAAAAGTATAAATTTTTAAAGCACCATAAACACAAATTTATTGAATCATTTTTATTCTCTTTGTGTCAAGGAGTTGTACGATAAAAGATGCTCTTAAACACTACTTAGACACTCTTGGTTTCTTGGTTGGTTCTTATAGATACATTGCTTTGGATTTGGAATGAATTTCATCTGAAATACCAAATGATGCAATGTCCATACACTCTCCCAAGCACTTTGCTATGATATCCTTTTCTCTGTGAAGGTTCTCAGTCATCCAGGTCATCGTAGTCAAAGGAGCTTGCAAAGAAAAGCGTCTGGACTTCTTTAAGTTGCTTGAAGATGTTTCACCTCTCATCCGAGAAGCTTCTTCAGTTCTAAGGTCAAATGGTGGAGAGTCCCAGATATAAACCTAGTGGGAGTAAACCCCCACAGAGGGACAAAAGGACCCCCTGATGATCCTCTAATCGCCTGAGCCAAGGTGTGAAACTGGGTGTGGGTCCCAATACCCTTTTCTCCTTTCTTACAGTGTTAACAGTGAGCAGTGCAAAATGGTGAACAGTAGTTTGTAGCATTGCCTCAGAGCAAGAAGCATCCCCAGCTACTTCACTGTGGGGCTTGGTTGTTCTCCTTAGTGAATAGAATGCCATGCTGTATGGTTAAATGTAGTCTGAAGTGGCTAGTAAGATTAGAAAAGTGTTATACAAATGCCAGTCCATCTCATTACACTTAGCAATGTGGTCTGCTAAATACTAACGTCAATAAACAACACAAATATCCCCACATGACAAAAAGGGAAGCAAGCTAAGCTTAGCCCACTAGCTGCTAGTGGTAGTGAGTCAACCGGGCTAATATCAGCTAAAGGAAATCTAATTTTGTCTGGTGAATTCTCGTAATCATTTAATTTGTCATTTTATTCATGGAATTCTTGGAAGCAGCCACAAAAGAGATACAAGTGCAAGAAAAAAGTTGCAGTGAACAGTTTTCCATTATATTTATCACTTTGTCTCACTCCATTACAAAGAAACTCTTTGTCTACTGTCAAATATGTCTTGAACAAGAATAGCCCATAATTCTGTTGCTTCATGTCTTTGGAAGTATCATCAGGTGGCATCACCATGCCGAGTTTCACCAAAATATTGATGTCAGCGGTGTAAATATCTGTTCTGTCACTCTTTTCACTGTAATGTATTCTCTGGAAGATTGTCTAGACAAGTGTATAAATGTTTAATTTCACTGCCTTCCAGTGTTTTGGGCAATGGGTTTTTGACTTATTTATACTGTGAACAGACTGTTGTGTGACAGTTCAGACTTCTTGTTGAGGAGAAGGGGAGAACATTTAGGACACAATGTTTCATGTCCATGCAAATTGATCAGTACATGGATTGAGGGCGATGGCAAAGTAAGCAGGGTGTCGTTTTTAGAACAGAAGACTTTGATTTCAAGGTCCAGTTATAAAAGCCTGTCCAAAAATAGAGTTTGGTTGTTGTTGTTATGCACAGTATTAGCATTTCTGCTGTCATGCGATGGTGCACAGCAGTGTTGACTTTATGCCTTTGAAGGAATGTAACAGTGGAACCAGACATTCACACATTACTTGGCTCATGACATTGCACCATCTGTCCCCATTAGATGCTGTGACTTTCCTCCCGGAGGCCTCGCAGGAATAGGGGGTGGAGGCAAGGGGGGATGACCCAGCCAAGTTCTGCCCGAATGTGGAGCCTTCCCGAGGGTTTAGTGTGACTGCCAGCCCCCTGTCTGGCTATGGGTCTCCTAGGCCTCTGAAAGAACAAAGTGTGTGAGGGTTTCAGGGAACTGAAGAGCACTAAAGTGATACAGTTTTTGAAGAATATGAATTTGACTATTATAGCTGAGTGAAAAGAACAAAGAATGCATCCAAATGCTGAGTCACACTGGGATGTCTAACTTCTACAGCTGTGCTGGGGTAAATGTCTATTCGGATGCTTTTTGATGCATTGTATTTGGTTTTGTTTTTTTACATTTTGCTATTCAGCTTTTTGCTTTGATGTAAATATGGAGCAACTGACACTTCCCTCACTCAGCAGCGATTACGATGCTTCACTGCACCTCATTATTACCAACTCATCGACTTTGTCATAAGATTTACTGACTTTTCAGAGACTGACATGTTAGTGTTATTACATAAGTTGGTCCTTTGGTATTTAATAGGAAAAACTTGCATTCTTTGATGATTACTTTATTGAAATTACAGGTAAAATAAGGCAAAATGCTAATCCAGCAAAAAAAAAAAATTATCAGTATTAGTATTCATATGAACTCTTTTGTCACCTGCTGCTGGTGCCTGGCAGGTAGTGTGCAGTAGGTTCATTTTTTTAATCCTGAAGACACTTGCCTGCTGCGACTGGAAATTATGTAATAAACCATAATGGCTGTGAGGCAGAACTAAAACAGCACAGTGGCAGGACACCAAACCAAAACAATGAGCTGTAAAATGTTTAAATATCTTAAAGAGTTGAGGGTAATTTCAGAGTGGGCGATATTTGTCCATGATACTGCTATAATGGCTGTCAGAATGACACAAGACTTTTCAGAAACGACTGGATTTTGCACAACCTCTACATGTTACAGCCATTTCAATCAATGTCAAACAGCTACAATAAAATAATTAAATGCAACAAAATTATTGAAAGGAGGAATAATTTACAGTAGCAGGTAGTAGTAATCTATACTTAAAAACCAAGAGTGGGACATATCAAACCAATACTACAAACCTGTGCAGTGTGTCCTGTCTATAGTGCTGTGCAAAGGTCTGAGCTAATCCTCAACACTTTTTTCATAGTTCCATCAATTCTGACCAACAAATTAGGCTGAAATAAATAAATTCCCCAGCTATGACAGAGATGCTGTATACCATTCGAACCAATGATTTCTGACTCAGACCTGTTGCCACTTTCAGTCCAGTTCTTGTGTAGTTTGGCATCAGCCTTTTCTCTCTGTTTCCCTTCCTTAAAAATACCTTCTTAGCAGCCACACTTCCAACGAGATCATATCTGATGAGGCGTCGACACATCTGAAGGGTCAGGTCCTTGCTGGACCTGTTTCCTATTTCCTAAGAAAATAACTTTCAGATACTGTTCATCTGCTTCTGATTACTTTTTTGTTCACTGCTTCATAAATTTCCTTAATTTTTTAAGGACACACAGCACAACATGGTGAGATATGCTATTTTTGACTAACAGCGCTTTTGGGAATCACCTTGCTAACGCAAAAAGTACTATTTTATCCCTGTTAATCTGGGTGATCTTTGGCATTTTTAAAATAGATTAAGTTAGAGAAAGTGGAACAAGTGATATTTTTCTGTGGCAGACTGCTAGTAACAAAGGGCCTAGAGGTACAATTTAAAATTGGTTCTTTGGTTTTTCTGTAGACACAACACTGGTTCATCTCTTGAGTTAGCTGCCTTTTCAAGCTTGAATGATTCATAGGAAAGTGTTGGGTGGCTTAACAACAACAACAACAACAACAACAACAACAACAACAACAAGCATTCCTCTGAAAATTGGGGAAAATAGTCAAATCCTGGAGAACTATTGTTCAGGATTACTTTAGAAAAATACAACTTTAATTTTAGCTGAGGGTTGAACAAGAGCATTTGATTAATTTTGGAGAAATTGTAGATATTTTATTACACTGTGACTTGTGTAAATGTTGTGGCACAATCAACCACGATCCAGAGCTGAAGTTATGACATTTTTGCCACCTGTATTTGTGACTCATTTGAACTTTTTTCTACAACACTGCTGGGGACTCTCTCTTTCCTTCGTTCGTTCGTTCTTTCTTTCTCTATCACACCGGTATATGTTTTTGTCCCAAGCTCCTTCTAGTTTCATAGCTGCTTATAGAATTTTAATGTGGGTGACTACAGAGGAAAGCCGAACTCTTAACCGAGGCAGCGTTTGTGTCATGCTCTATCCATTAAGCTACAGGGAGAATAAAGACCCTGAATCCTGCTGTTCATGCTGCAGCACAGGTCAACAGGTACATCTGGTGCAGCTTTTACAATTGAGTTCTCCTGTGGCACAGATTGGATTGCTTATATGTAGCTGACGTTCTCAGAGGTAATTAATTCAGTGTCAGTCAGCACACAGCTCTCAGGAGGACATGAAGGGGCACCACTGGATGTGATGATAGGTTTAGTTTGGAGTTTTCTCTCCTCTGTAACAGCTGAAAATGACCATGTCATTGATTGTGATTTTCAAGCAACACCTTTGCTTATGCTTACAAGGAGGATTTACCTGGACATATTTGCTTTTAATGAAAAAAAAAAAAAAGCTGAGTTGAAGTAGTATTCTGCGTAGGAGTATGATTTCTAGGGCTCTGGGCAAAGTACTGTAATGACACTCTTAAAAGTAGTCTGCTGTGTTCTCTGCTTCTGATGGATACTTACAGGCAACAAGACAGAACATATAAACAGAAGGTGGGATGAAAGATGGGTCAGCAGTGGCTGACTTTGTCCAAGCGTTGAAGGTAATTAACATACATTTTGAAAATGGATTAATCACTTTGGGCACTATAAGTTCGATGCAGTTTCTAAAGTATGTGGATTACATAACTGTAAAGTGAATATCGTTATGGTTATACCAATTCAATAACACCAAATTTGATTCCAACAGTTTAGAGTCAGCAATCTACTGGAGAGTATATTGCAGCCTCTGGGCACATACTTCTTGTCAGTCTGTGTTTATTTAGATTCAGCTTAGCAACTGGCTTTCTACAACAATCACATAACTGGGTAGTAATATGGATAACAATAGCTTTTTTGAGAACTAAAGATTCATAGGAATTATCTGGTATGTGGGTAGTTTGAAATGCAAATTATAGTTTTACATTGTTTTCCTACTCTTGGAAATACCTTTGCAGTCAATTTTGGGGTTGCTGCATAAATTGGTAACTACAGAAGCTGCTATTTCACTCTATTTGTGGGTGATGCCATGACACACTCCCAATGGAAAGTAAAAAGAAATGTTATAATTGTGTTCCTCTTTACAAGTTTGGTGTAGTAGCAACTACTTTTTTATGGCTGCCCCTCTATGAATTTCAGTTCTGTTCTTTTGTATGATGACCTTAGGTCTAGAGGCTATCTGGTAACCACTGGACACTAGGGAAAATTTTGTATTCCCTGACTGGTTGGCGAGTACTTGCAGAAAGGTGCTAGCCGGACACAGCCATCCAGTGGTTACCAGAGGGTCTCTAGACCTGAGTGTGTTAAAGACAACCACTCGCCAGTTGGTTGGTTAGGGAATGCACATTTTTCTTTCCTAGAAGCCAGAAATTGCCAGGTGGTTGCCAACTCGTCTCTATGCCTTATTCTCTTGCACTACCTATGGACTCTTACAGCTAAGAACCTGACGTTAACCAGTTCTAGTCTAAAGACTGAATACAAGGAACTGTATCTCTGTATAAACAATGCCAATTTGAAAGCATACACTACAGACATGTTACACTGATGACAAAATATACCAATCATAAGTCCTTCAAAAAATTAAGAAAAAAATATAAACATCCCAAGGATAATTTGGGGAGAGATTTGAGTAAGTAGAGAAAATGTGCAGTTTGACCCACCAGCAGCTACCACACCAAGTTTGCATTCTCCATTTCATTATTCTGTGGTAGAAAAAAAACATGTGGAGGTAACAGCAAGCATATTTCATTCGTGGCCAAAGAAGCCAGAGCCTTGAAGGTATGTTCAGTCACCTTTTCATCTTACACCATGTCACATATTTGATGTTTGAATTTGTATTGCTTTGCAACAATGATTAATTGACATAGTTCATATTGTATAGTTCATATTTCACATTTTCTGTAATCACCTATGGGACATACGATATGTTATGCCAAATAGTTAATGTCAGAAGAAAAGTCAAGCACTGTTTTATTGGTTTATTTGTGGAAAATGTAGAAGAAGAACTTTCACCATTCACCACACATAAACTCTAAAAAATAAAAAAACATTTTCTTAATGTTCGTAAAATAAAAATCATTTCTATGCTACTTCTATTACTGGCTAATTTTCCCCTTAATTCCCTTAGCACTTAGCAAAGAAGCAAGGTGCAGGGAAAAAAATTTGGTCTACATTGACATGACAACATCACAGAATTGCTGCAGATTTGTCAGCTGCAAATCTCCTGTTCCCAAGGGCGCTCAATAGGACAGACATCTGGTGACCGTGGAGGTAATTTTAGTTCAATAAACTCGTTGTTATGTTCAACAAACCAGTGTGAGATGATATGAGCTTTGTCACATGTTGTGTTATCCTGCTGGAAGTAGCCATCACAAGATGTGGTCATAAAGGGTCATGGTCAGAACAATACTCACAGGCTGTGTGTTTAAATAATGGGCTCATTTGGTATTAAGGGGCCCAAAATATGCTCTTCACTATTATACAAACACCACAACCAACAAATTCCAACCCTATCCTTTAAAGGCCACATCAGAAATCAAGACTCATCACACCCAGTAACATTTTTCCACTTTTCTGTTTCCAATTTAGTTGAGATTGTACTCTCAGTCTCCTGCTCTCAGCTGACAGAATTGGCACTCAGTGTTTTCTTCTATGTGCTTCAATGTTCTGAGGCTCTTTTGTGTACCTCCATTGTAATAAGTAGTAATATGAGTTACTGTTGCCTTTCTGTCAGCTCAAAGTCTGGCCATCCTCTGACCTATCAGGTAAAGGATAGCTACTCTTTTTCAGACCATTCTCTGTAAACCTTAGAGTTGGTTTTGTGGTAAAATTCTAGTAGAATAACAGTTTCTGAAACACGCAGACCAGCCCTTCTAGCACCAACAACCATGTCATGTCCACCTTTGCTGTCCTTTCTGGAGCTCACTTTGAACTTCATCAGGTCATCTTAACTAGGTCCACATACCTAACGCATTAAGTCGCTGCCATGGGATTGGCTGATTCATGTTCTTCAAAAGAATCAAATAATTGAAAAAAAAAAAGACTTCAGTGTTTATTATTGTTCCTGTGAGGAACTGGCAACCTGTTTAAGGATTGCTCCCAGACATGCTTGGTTGAATAAACTTGGTTGAATAAACTTGGCAAGGCATCTTAATGTTTCAAAACTCTAGACAAATTAATTTTAATATTTATTTAATGAACCGGTAGTGCCAGAGACAGACTTTCCTAGTGTTCTCATATTTCATTTTGTCTATATCGGTTAGGCACACTGAGGCAAAGTACTTCTGATGGTAACGTTCACAGGTTAATCTGTGTGCTTTAGTTTGAGTCCTATGTTCTTGAACCACTCTCTGGTCCTTGTGTAATAGATTACACTGAAATCTACAGTTCATATAATATTTCAGCCCCCTGTTTGGCTGTATATATGAAAATTTGTGTGTACACATACATGTAGTAGCAGGTGGTGACATTTCAAACAGTAAACAAACATGAGCTGGTCGGTTGGTTTCTGTCCTTACTGACCTGCAGAAAGAAGACCACTTTGGTATTTTGTGTTTTCTAGCATGAAAACATTTATACCGCCTCAGAGCTCATCGACAGCAACACAGGTGTTTTGAATTATGGGCTAAATTTCACATTTCCTGAAGCTACACTTGTGCTCAGATCATTAAAGTGCATGTAGTAATAAGAGCAATGGAAGCTGCTTTTATAGGTGTGAAAAAACCATCTGGAAGGCCAAAGGGATGTCAAGTCACTGATATTTGCCCACACTGTCCCGAGCTAACATAGGTGGAATTACATTAATTCATACTACTAATACCACTAATTCATGAAATAAGTTTTTTAGTTACCTTAAGCAATGCAGGAATGAATCGCATAGCCATTAATTGAGCTGGTGGAACTAATACATGCTAACAGTTTGGATTTAGACCTGACTTAGACTTCTGCTGGTGCGTTACATGTTAATTACCATGTGGTTGTGTTCAGCCGATGGAAACAAAAAAAAATCCCGTGACTTTTATGCCTCCTGGTTCATCATTCTTTGTTGTGGTTAGCATTTTTAGGTGTAAACGTGTTTGTCTTTCTAGTTTTCCTACTTCTTTGTACATTCCCTCACATCCATTCTGATATTTCTACCTGTCTCCCTCCAGGAATTTCCAGACATTTGTGAATCCTTATATTGATGCTATGATCTTTATTCTTCACGCTGAGGTGATGATTGTTTTTTTCTCAATGTTAAATTAAAAAACTGTGGCGAAAAAAGTAGCTGGAAATGCGCACGAGGAATCAACTTTGCTGAGCGAGTCAATCGCAATAGACCCAATGTGTAGGTACATTTCTAATCAGGTGATGTAGTAGTTTATGTGGTAGGGTTTAGGGGGTGTTGCGGTTATGTCATAGGTTACAACATGTATTTCCCACTGAAACATAAATCAGGCCTTAAAGATCTGATGGCTAAACCTTAAACAAAACAAGCTAAAGATCATTTAAAGATGATTCACACAAAATTACCTGCAAATTCCATTTCTGCTTGAAGCGTGAACCGTGTGAAACTTAATGGGTGAGATTTTTATTTCATTTCTCCTGCTGCTGGGTGCTTCTGCTTTGCACTTTCTTTCACTGCTGTAGCCGAAACCATGTGTGAAAGATGAGACTGCGAGTGTTTGTACATTTCACTGGCGAGGGCGTGTTTTCTTTTCCGTGTCACAATATAGAATCGCCTGTCACAACTGCTGAGTCACTGTCATCAATCAAAAACCCCATCGAGGTCGGGCAGATTATGGTCATTCGGTGCAATGGGCCAGGATTTTTTTTTTTCCTCATTTCCCTTGAAATGAGAATTATCTCAATTTCTCACACATAACACACGCACACATACGCTGACATCATTAGGATGACTAAGCTCAGGGTTTTTATGGATTGGTTGATCTGCAAAACGGATGTTAGCGCACCCTCAGATGCCTACGTGGCCGCACTGCATTCCCTCTGTCTCATAGATGCGCACACCTGTCTCCCCCAGAACATCTGCCGCGTTAGAGTGTTTACTCGCTTATCCAATGGAGCTGATAAATGTCTGATTCCATGGTTTGAGCAGCAGCACTGAGCCTCTTTGGAGGACATTGTGTAATTTGAAAAGCCGTGAGCAAAATAGCAGGATGTAACACTTCATAATCTTCGATTCTATTTCAGCTCTGTTCACTCTGACATGATTTGTTGGAATGAAAGTAATGCATGATTTTGGCGGTATCGCTGCACGAGATGAAAATTTGCACACCACGTCCCCCCATTTCCATTTGTGTTTCTTTGTGAGCTTGTGCACTTGGCTGTGTGTGTCTGCAAGTGTGAGAAATCACTGGCTATGGCTGTATTTAATGGCTATCTCAGTAAGAGTTTAGTGATGAGAATTGGTATACGTGTGACGGTAAGGCCATTTTTGTTTGTAGCTCTGCAAGGATGTGTGTGTTTGTGTGTGTGTGTGTGTGTGTTTATGACAGCAGGGGCAGAGAGCAGAAATCCCATTAACAGTATGAGTTTGTGGAGGGAAAATGAAATAGTTTTTTAAAGGCCTCTTTATCGAGTCAAGCTGGACAATTACCATCTTCCTCCTGAAACTGCCTCCCAATGGCCAAATACCCTGCTGCTCCCCATCTCATCCCCCGTTCCTACCTCTCTGGGCCGCCATCGTCTTTTTCAATTAAATGTAAGCATCCCCACCTTCTCATAGCTATATCTCTTCCCTCCATCTTTCCAATACACTTCTTCAATTCTTTCCTTCCCTCCTTAAATTACCCTCAATTCTCCTCCCTCTGATCTTCCTGCTCTCCGCTTAAACATTTTTCTATCCCAACTTTGGCCTTAATTTAATTTCCTGCACCATTAACACTAAGCTAAGGCATTATCGGCCTTATTTGTGGCACACTCTGAAAGAAGAATAAGTCAAGTTTATTTTCGCCCCCACTTCTTTCCTCTGGACATTTCCTTAAATCAAAATGGTGGCCCAGCTACCTGATGGACGGTAAAACTGATGGATGGTGGCAGAGACAGAAAAAAAAAAGGTAAATATAAACTTGGCCCAAAGGAGTAGACGTACGTACTGTATATGTATGCACGCACGCACACACACACACACACACATATAACACACACACACTCATCTTGACAAGTACGGGTTTTAGCTGAAGAGAGTGTTGCTTCCATGAACTTCCACGAACTTGCTCTACCTCCACCTCAGGATGTAGCTGCAGAAGTAGAGCAGGTCATCTGTAATTGGAAGGTTGGTGGTTCAATCCCTGTCTGCTCCAGTCTGCATGCCAACGTATCCTTGGGCAAGATACTGAACCCTGACTTTACCCAGATGTCCTGTATAATGTAAGAACCAGGCCATTTACTATAACTACAACTAAACATGCCCCCAACAGAGTCCCAGTACTGCCTCCTTTAAATGCGGCCTATTATGCTTTTCCTTATTTTATGTAATATGTACATATGTTGTTACAATGTTGAATGCTCATATTAAACACAGATAAAAACAGATAAATTATCAAAACTGAGGTCAAATTATGTGCAATTAATCCCTAAAACTCAAAACCTTTATACTGTACATCGTACTTCATGCTCTTTTTTTAGAAAGTTCTTTCATGCCTTTGATTGATGTGTGATTGATCTGTGAGGGACAACCAATAGGAAGAAAGTTGATTTAAAGGAAAGGGAAGTCCCAATATGAGATTAAAAAGGATTATTATGATTTGTGAATCATGCAGACATTCTCAAGCCTCTAAAATCAGGTGTCAAAAGTCCATATATTAAATCACACCGATGGCATTGAGTACATTTTGCATATAGCAAAAGGCAGTTTATTTCCCAAATTGTCACACCTTTAACTTGCACAAACTGAATCATGTGCAGGTAAACAGAGCAGGCGTCACAATAGGATTCAGCTTATAATTTTGCTGAGATATTTTGGTGAATTAATGCGGCCACATTGTCATCACTCGAGTCAGGCTGCTGGCACGACTAAAAAGCAAATGATTCATTTATCTTAATGTTGTTTTCATAAGTGTGACACTTGCTTGTTTAGCTTGCAGTACACTCAGTTCTTATCATTTTTCACCACTGGCTGGCTCATCAGCAGCCTTGCCCACAGCAAACGGTATACAAAACAGGCCACTTTACTTGTCACACCTTGTCTTTCTCATGCAAACAGCATCATTAAGGTAAACAGTGTTTTAACTTCACGAGTTTAACAAAGTGGTGTGCAGCAAAGCGGGACGTGTGGGCTGAGCGGCTTTCCTCAGCCAGACTGGCGCTCTGCAGCAGCTGCTCGGTGCTGCAATGCTAATGTGCTACAAGGGCTGCAGGGGCTGTGGCCCGCAGCAGCAGACTCATCCTTTGGAACGTCGTGTGTTTTGCCTCTGAGGCATTTGAGGCTCTGACAGAGAGATCGAAATTGAGTTTACATTTTAACATCATCAGCAATAAGTGATGAGTCCAGACCCTGAGACACAATTATACATGAGTGTGCGGCAAAGGTTGAATAATGAATGAACTCTGGGGCATGAATGTAACACAGTTAGGGTTTTTCAAACAGCATTACAGTCAACACCCGGTGGGATTTTTTTTTCTTTCTTTAAAAGACTGGGGTGATTTACAACTTAGGGCTTAGCAGGCTACGCAGGAGAACAGGTACTACAGGGATTTGATTCCACGCCAGCGGGCGACATGTGGCTGAGAGATATCAGTCTGAACCTTCAGCTGTCTCGCTCCAGCCCTGAGTAATTTCTTACCTACCAGATGACACAATGCAGTTAAACATTGATCAGGTTAAAAAGTGAAGAATATTTTTGTAATTGGATACAGAACAGATAGCAAACATGCTCGATGCAACGTTTAGAGTGAGCTGTAATTTCTACAGTTTGATTTCCCTTGTGTTTGTTATGGCTCCCCTTCTGGTATCCATTAGGGCCTCTGCAATCACCAATCACATGCACACACACAGACTCTGACACACACAGGCAGTTTCCTCTGCAGCTTTCTTCCTTCGTGCTTCAGCTTCCATTTACCCACAGCAGTCCTCACACCCTCCCTCCTTCCATCACTCCTAGTGCCCAGAAATAATTGAAATGCTCCAGCCGACCTGCTTATTAAATAAACAGCACATCGCTCAAATCTCGCTGCCTCTGTCAGTTGCGTTGGGTTTGGACACATGTGTTCTGACGCCTTCAAGGTTCTATTAATCAGTCAGATATAATTTGTTCATGTTGCCTAAGTGGACGGCTTGTAAGCATACAGTGATGCGATGTGCTGTCCTTGTGTAATAAGGTTCATTTACAGTGTTTACCTAGGCTCATGTACACGTGTGAAGTTGTGTTATCTTCATATTGTTTCACTGATGGGTTTGACCAGATGTTAAAAATCTGCTCTCTGTGGATTTGCAGAAATATGACATGCAGTCAGCAACAAAAGCTGTTGCAGTTTCTACCTTTCTAGGTTTAAAAAAAGGTTACATTTTTAATAAATACAAATAGGTGCTCAACTGAGTTTGACAGCAGAACCGTGAGCCAGGTGTTGTTTTTCATCTTGTTCCAATCCAGGGACTAGACATGTATTAGCTGATGTGGGCTGGCATTCATATCAGCTGGTCTGCTGGGATTGTCTCAGAATTTGCCTGCTTTACCTTTGCCAAGATCCACACATGGGACTTCTTCAATTCATATGCAGTTCTGTCGCTTTACCCACAAAACATATGTACTTGTCTCTATTCTGGGAAATGCCCAGTGTTACCTGTGCATGTATAGAAACCTGGAGATGGGCACTCAAGCACAGAACAAAGCAGGCATCAGACACGGCAGACATGACTGTCGTATGGGAGAAGCTGGAGTGGAGATGTGTAGCAACTATGAGCTCAGCCTTCTTGAAGTTCAAAACAGTTTTAGCTGATGAGGGCTAGCGTTCAGATCAGTAGGTCTGCTAGGATTTCAGCCGATCTTGACTTTTTCTCTTGTCTTGACTTTTTAGGCAGACAACAAAGTCTGGCAATCCACATAACTACTGGTAAAGAGTGTTAGGGGGATATACAGTATATAACCCGGTATTCCCCCAATCCTAAAACGTTGGGATGATGTGTAAAAAAGAAATACAAACAGAATGCAATGATTTGCAAATCTCATAAGTATCAGGGTTTTTTTTTTTAACACAGGTGTAAGGAAGCAGCCATATGGGAACATGATCCAGAAACACAGCTGTCTTCTCTGGCTCAAAGCTAATGGACTGAGACAATGTGGAAATCTGTTCTGTGGTCAGACGGATCATAATTTGAAATTGTTTTTGGACAAGTAAGTGCTCATATTGTTATTAGTTCAAAGGCCTGCATCCCTGATTGTGGGGGTATATGCCTATCCTATCCAGATGACATGTTTTTCAGGGAAGGGCTTGCATGATAATGCTAAACCACAGACTGCAGCTATTACAGGAGCATGACGTCGTGGTAGAAGAGAGAGAAAAAGTCCAGGCTGGTCCCTATCCCAGCTACCACAAGGCAAGGGGCAGGGTATACTGTGGACTAGGAATGTATGCGACTACTCAACTAGACAAGTAATGATTGCTATTGTAACTAGTCTGTACCAGACATAGCAGTTGTTTAATATTATCATTTTACATTTGAACTGATGCCCATGTTGGTAAACAGCTATATCCTAAATGTTATGCAGTCATCTGCCATCAGATGGAGCATCGTTGTTGAGAAACTTCATAACACTTCCTTATCTCAGCCTGATCTTTTTGTTAAAACTACTATTGTTAGAGATCGTGGATACAAGCAGCGTAAATAAGGGGCGGATGGGCTTTCCCATTGTGGGGGGACATAGAAAGGAGCCAGCTGAGCTAACCCCCCCTGGGTAAGATGTTCCGGTTAGGCATGTCCTACTGGGAGGACACCTCGGGGTAGACCCAGGATGCGCTGGAGAGATTATATGGGAAGTCCTTCATATTTCCCTGGATATGTCGAGGGGGAGGCAGTGAGAGGGCGGTCTGGCCTTCCACGCTTTGGTGGCTGACCCAGTAACCCAAAATGTTATTAACGGTTTTAAAAGCCTTTGTTTAAATGTTTTTTTTTTTTACATTAAATCGTTCTCAAATATAATGTGATATCTGAGTGTTTCTTAGTTTTACAATAGTCAGTTAGTCAAATTTCTTTTCCCTTGACTAACAGCCTTACCCTGGACAGGTCACCAGTCTGTCACAGGGTTAACACAGAGAGACAGGCAAACATTTGCACTACCAGGTAACCTAGCCCATCTAGCTGCCTCCGACAGTCCAAACACATGCAGTCAAAGTACCCGGAGAGATACCAGGCACTGGGAGGACATGCAAGCTCCACACAGGAAAAGGTCCCAGCCAGATGGTGAAGTCAAACTCAGGACCTTCTCCTACAGTGCAAACCACCATGTCACCGTGCTGCCGAAGACAAGGAAATATTTTGTTTTTAATGGTAAATTTAAACATTGCTGTTTTTTCAGTGTTCTGCCAGGAATGAAATATTGCATTTTAGTTTTATTTACTTTTTACACAGCGTATTTTGGAATTGCATTTTTATAATGAAAAAATCCCATTTTTCCTCATCAGAATTTCACTGCATTGTATTATCTTGTCCTACTCAGGACTGGAGTATGACAGCTGAAGGAAAAAATATTTTTTTAAAAATGAGACAGATGTCGCAAACAGCTACTTCTATATAAAGTAGTGGGGAAAAACAGGTGTTACTAATCACATTAGTTAAGCTTAAATGAGCCTAAATGAAAGAGAACCTCTGTTAATGTGATTAGTAACACATGCGTTTACCTGCTGTTTAAAGCCAAAATGGCTGCTTAAAAGAGACCTTGCACTCCCCACAAAAAATGTGTAATCTAGACATAAACCTTGTCCTCATCAAGCTCACCACGGTCATATATATATAAACCTGTAACATGTTTAACTTTACCCATTAGGAAGTATCCCTTAAAGTGGAAGTATCACTTTAAGGGTTACACATGGATTTTTCACCAGCTCAGAATGACAGAAGAATGAACAAAATGTTCAAAACTACAACTTTTTAAAATGAAAATGTGTGTGTATTACACAGTCACACATCCCAATCAAGACTTTTAAACAGACCAAGGTTTCTTGTTCTTAAATGGCAGTGATGTGGCAGACTGCTGCCATTTGAGCTAATTAGCTGGATATAACTTACTCTGTGAGTGTGTAAAATTCATAGAGCTGTCAGACGACTGTCTGTGCGTGCGACACCGAGGAGCAATTGAGCAGATGGAAGCACAGACAGAATGATGGAGGGAGGGCAAGGGGAGGGAGGGACTGAGGTTGCAAACAAAGGGGAGACGAGAGATGGACAAGGGGGAAGGGGAGAAAGGGGGTGGCGATGACAGAGACCGATTAGAAGACAGCGAGAGACAAATAGAGATGGAGGGAAGCAGCAAACTTTCTGTCCTGCTGCTGTGTCTGCAAATGAACGGACGGTGCTTTGAAGGTGATGGAATGGAGGCAATCAAAGAGTCACATAGGGGGAGACGCACACTCACTCACACTTACACATATTTAAGGTTCTCTTGTGCAAATAGCCGTGAAAAACATTTCTGCGCACACCAAACAACCTTTTCAGTTTACAGACAAGCGTGCAAACCCTCATAATAACCACAGGATCTCATGTGCTGTATTAAATATGATTTATAACTAAATTATTCACCATACACCATCTGGTTCAAATATGTTTGGTTTTCAAAAACTTCCATTTAGGTGCGTGTATTTGGTAGCTTAGTCTGCCACAGTCAATTCTTTGAAGCACCTATTTCCATGAAAGAGAACATTTTAACTTCGGAAAGCAGTGTGGCATGTTAAGTTTGTTTATAAAGCTCCTGGATGCTTCCACTCACAGTTTTTGTACTGCTGGTTGCTTTTGTTTCATTTTGAACTGCTTTGGTAATTTTCTTCTTGTTAGATTCTTGTTAGATGACCACATTTATATGGAGCCGCATTTAAGAGCCTTGGCATGTGTAGCTTTCTGTTTAGTGCATTTCTTGAGGGATTTCTTTTTTCTATTAAGCCTTCAATAACTAGGATCAAATATCAGCATTTTATTAAATGAATGTATCTGTTTAGGCTCCTAATACCAGTGGAGACCTCTTTTTTCAGGCACTTTCTGAATAATTTTCTTCTTTACTTGTTGCATTTTTAACAAGTGCTCCAAAAAATCTCAAGTGGACGTCCTTTATTGTTACCAGCTGGCAGCTAACAGAAGATTTGTGAGTTTGCCTCTAGACCACTTAGGAAAATATCAGTTCTGGTAAAGCCAATGTGGCAATTACGCCATTAAAATAAGATATTAGTGTGATTAATTAAGGGATGTGGAGAGTGCTCATTGGTTGAGGGGAGAGGAGAGACAGACCGGACCGGACCGGAGAGAGGATGAGAGGAGGAGTAGAGGATGGAGAGGGATCGAAATGTGAGATAAATCCTGTTAAGGTGGTATTAATGTTCTTAACCATACTGATAGCTGTGGTGCACGTGTGTCTGTGTGTGTGAGGCAGTGCAGTAGCGCTATAGGCTCATTAGGCTACGGGGAGAATAGCTAAAAGGATTAAACTGACATGGATTATTCACGCTTGAAATACTGGAAGCAAGGAGGTAGTGAGAGAGAGCAAAACAGAGAGAGAGAGAGAGAGAGAGAGAGAGAGAGAGAATGGCTGAATATCTAAGAGAATATGTATGTCTAGGAAAATATAGAATGTGGCAGAGGGATGAAAAGGGGAACTGGTAGCGAGACAGACATCGATGAGAATGAGAGCTCGAGGAGCCGAGGACTAGAGTAAAGGAGAGAGGATGAGGTCTGAGGTTTAAGACGGATCTCGAGCAATCTGCCGGGTGTAACGGAATGAGGAAGTCGAAATGGACGGCAGTGGGAAGGGAAAGAAGAGGATGACGGATTGGAATATAAAGTCCAACAGAGAAATGAGGAGGGAGATGCAGAGCAAAGCAGCATGGGCAAAACAACAGGGATGAAAGCAAGAGAGAGAAATCCAATAGAAATGAAAAGGAAAAAATGGTGTGATGAAATGAGGTGAAGACTAAAGAATGAAGAGCGAAACAATTGGACCACAGACTGGAGCTGGTAAATGCAGAAGAATGCAATTTGATGAAGAAGCCTCTAAACAAGCAGGTTTAGCTACATGCACCATCCTCTTCCAACGTACTGCTGTTATCCATATATAAGCTGGTGTTTCCTCACTCTATAGTAAAACCTAAAGGAGACTGTGCATTTAAGGTTGTGGCTTGTAAACTACTGAATGGACAAAAATTACATTTGAGATCTGTAGACACTTTTTAAGAGCAGCCCAAGACTGATTTGTACAAGCTTGGCCATTTAAGCATTTGATATGATTTAATAAACTGTTAAGAGGGCCCTAGCACCCTGGCGTGTTGAGACACGTCCAAAACATACACCCAGCAGGCGGTGATGGAGATTACCATCTGATGTAATGTCACATGGATGCATGTCATGCGTGGAAACACCAGTTAAAGTCTTATCTAGATCAATGAGGATTATAACGTACTATAAAATTTGTCTTTCCACTAGTCGGTGCTCTAACCTTTGTTAACGAATGGTATGTCAAAGTGTTTGGGGCTCGACTCTCATCGTGCCTGTGAAGTTTGTGAGAGATTGGACAACGTCGCGAATGATCAAAACTCGATGTGCCGCCATGACCATGGCATTTCATGAAAAACAAAAACCTTCATGATTTAACATCACTAAGGTCTTTAGAAGATTCACCGACGATCATGTTGATCCGATAAAATCCCTAGGAGTTCGCACAGGACTCCCTGTTGGGTATCAGTCTATGGACTCAAGACTTTTTTGTTCATTTTGCTATGTTACACATGTGTACCAAATTTCATTCATGTAGCTCAAACTATGTGTTCACGGGACTTCATTTAACAACACACGGGTGGCGCTCTAGAGCCAAGTTGCCCGCCCATATGTGAAACTATTAAAATCTGTACATTTTCACCAGACCTGACCAATATGCAAACTTTCATGAGTTTTTGGGCATGTTTAAGCTCAAAAGCTCGCCTTTGTGATCAGGATAGATTTTAACCAAATTTGCTTAATTTGTTGCATTCTCAAAAACTCTAAACCCACCATCACACAAAAATTCTGATCAATGCATTTACTTTGATAGATATTTGAACGTAATTGCTGATGTACATTAACATCAGCATTTTAAAAATATAAGCTAATTGTAAGTAATGACATGAGCTCCTCTAAGGAGTTCATTGGAAATACTAAATGCCTTGTAGTGGCAATATATAAACAGATTACAATGGTTGCAATGAACAGACTGTGAATTAAGACTTTGTCTGCCTTTAACAGCTTGTGGATTAATTTATACAAACTGTCTTCTAAAATCCAAATGATGTGACATTCATGCTCACTCCTGAGTGTTTTGCCCCAGTGCCTCTTTGCTATACCAACACCAAAAGTAAGCTATACAAGCTAACTCAGCTTAGAAATCACTAATGTCAACATATGGCTAGTTTGAAGGAAAACACAGACTGCAATGCAAAGCCTGTATTAGGGTAAAAGAAAAAAACTGATGTGCAGAAGTCTTATTACACCCATCATTTCTGTTTATTTTGCCTCCAGGGAGCCACACATTCTTTTCATTTTAAAATTTGTAATGAGCAAGACTTTCTGAAAGTATTTTGGTGGACACTGGCTGTTTTTCACTCTAATTCAGTCCATTTCTTGTACCTGACAATTACAGAGGAATGTTTTTTTTTTTAGGTTGAACCACTTAATGTTGACCTATGAAACTCAGTGTACAAAAGTGACGTGCAGGTAAAACAAACAAACAAACAAAAAAAACAGCTGATGAGCAATGTCTGAAAGTCACAATCACACCATTAAAACCATTTTTCATCTGTAGCTTTCCTTTGTTCTACCAAAACACCTCTGACCTTGTAAGGGGCATGGAGACAGGACTTTTGGGGGTGTCTGGTAGTAACTGAACTGTTTCCTACCATTTTCTGAGGTGTGATAGTTTGCACTGTCCTGATAAATTGGACTACAGCTAACAGGAAGTGCCCTTGCCATTATTTAGGCTATATATACATGTCAAATCCACACACATATGAATGTCAAGACCAGAGGTTTCCCATCAGAACACTGCAATGTAACAAGATCAAAGCTCTCTATTTCACCTGTCACTATTTAACCTGCTTTAAATATTCTGACTGCAACAGAGTTCAGCACATTCAGTAAATATGATTTCTAAATAACCTGTGATCGTCTTGGCCTTTAAAACACTGAACGCAGATAAGTTTTACTCAAGTTTTACACAAATCCTGTTATTCCAACTCTTGCAGACAGTAAATTCACAAAATGTCGCATGTTTGCTTTTTCTTTGCTCGTACCCCCAGAGCTCAAGGAGATCAGAGCTCTTACTTCTCCAACTGTATATTTGCCACAGTTGTTTTTAGTTCCGAGCGTTACAGCGAACTCATTATCCCTGAAAATATATCCATATGCATTACTGTATCCAACTAGACTCACAGTTTGGATCTAACGAAGATATTGTGAATTCAGCCTTGGAATGAGGAAATGGGCAGATGCAGCTGATCTTTTAAAAATGAATCCTTTCTCTAACTTAAATTTTTCAATTCTTCCTAATCATAGGTCACCTGTGTGCTTTAAGCATGACCTAACTCCAGCATTAACTAAATCACTGGTGCCATATGTAGCTGTCTAGTGGTACAATTGAATCTCAGGGGTCTTCCCAAAGTTTTAGCCAGCCTGTTAGTTGTTAAGTGAGGTAGAAATGCTGAAATCCTTCTGGTATGGACAAAAATCTGGTCCATTTTTCTTAAAAAAAAAGACTTCAAACAGCTGTTTTTAAAAACAGATGCTTTCTTACAGGCACTTGTCCAGCTGCTTTGACTTTGCGTTAAAAAAAGAAAACAAAAAAGTACATGGTGTTTTTCTCCACATGCATGTTCCCTCAGATTTGATCAGTGAACCTCTGGTCAAATGCTCTGCAGTCACAATGCCTGTCAGTGGTATCAGTTTCTGCCTTGGTCATGTGGAGCCACTGCCATCTGAGTGTACCCAAAGTGGGAGAAAAACTGTGTCACGTCAGCTCTGATTGAAAGAAAAGGAGGAAGAAAAAAGAGATCTCAATGACGAGAGAAGGAAAGGTTGCAAAAAGGAAGAATACAAAGGCAAAAGAAGAACGAAAGGAGCTGAGCACACAAACCAAACAAGGAAAAAT
Organism: Rhamphochromis longiceps; assembly: GCF_057381845.1. Lineage (NCBI taxonomy): Eukaryota > Metazoa > Chordata > Actinopteri > Cichliformes > Cichlidae > Rhamphochromis > Rhamphochromis longiceps. Next base: position 11,238,022 of record NC_140562.1, read on the forward strand.
AAGGGAACAGATGGAGGGAAGAGGGGAGGGGCTAACATCAAACTATCAAAAGATGAAGGAGAACAGGAGAAGTGAGGTGGCGGTTTCAATAAATAGAGGTGAAGGCATCAGAGGACAAAAGGTTAGGAGGGCAAACTGTGAGACACACACAAACACACCCAGAAAACCAGCAATGACACGGTGAAATATTTGGAAAGAACAGACTGGGTTTGCCTTATGCTGTGTATTTCACCACATGAAGCCTTCTGGCTGAGTGACACTCGTGTATGAGTGCAACGGCGAAGAGCAATTATGTGACTGTGGATGCAATATTACTTAACTGCATGTGTGTAGTGAGGTGTATATGTAGAAAAATCTGTCTGTGCGTGTGTGTAGAGTATGTGGACATAAGAATGTTTGCAGAGAGTGGCAGCTAATCTGTTTATGCAGTCAGAGCTCATCCGGCTCCAAAACCCACAAATAAATATTTAAGGCTGTCTGGCTGCTGCTGCTTTTCACGACTCGTATTAAGAAAAAGAAAAAAAGAACGAAAGAAAACAGAAAAAAAAACCCAAGCAGTACTTTTAAAAATGGCTTTCTTCTCTCAAACGTCACAGCAGATGCAATGTGATGTGCATCATTTTGTGTCTCTATGGCTCTCTGACTTCATCTGCTGTAGTTTCTGTATGTGCATGTAAATACTAGTTTGAGACTCCACTGTATGTGTGCATGAGGGAACTGTCTTTGATGTTTTGGCGCATGTTCTTGTACACCTGACTTTACAAGGACACATTTTTGTAAAGGAAGACATTTTTTTTGCCCCAAAATATATTTTTTTACTGTGTTCTTTTTCACCATGTTTCTTGAATACACTAATTTAATGTGTAAATTTGGCCAGAAAGCAAAAAAAAAAATTATGTTTGACTATTTTTTTGTTGTAGCAATGCTTCTTCGCAATATGCAGGTATGACATCATATAACTGACATATTTATTTCCCTTTAAATGGTGCTACATTGATAAGGAAAAGGCATTTGTGATAAGAACATGTTAATAGTACATGTTGTTACAACATAAATAGTAAATGTAAATGGACTGGTTCTTATACAGCACTAAAAGTGCTTTAAACAATACGGCTTGTTCACCCACTCACACAAGCACTTTTTTTCTATGCTTAAATGGATGAATGCCTCGGAGCAACTTGGCGTAACTATCTTGTCAAGGAGGGACCAAGGATTAAGCTACCAACCTTCCAATTAGTGGTTGATCTGCTCTACCGCCTCAGCTATAGACACCAGTACAGCACTGGAAACTGTACTTGTGGAGGAACATTGTGCAGTTGGATTGTAGGGTTGAAGTGAGGAAAAGATGCAGAGAACACTAAGCTGATTACTGCAATTTGTCAGAGACTACCTCCAGAATTGGGAAGTGGAGAGGATGGAAAGGCCTGCCTTCAGTTCTGACCTCAACCCTACTGAACACTTATGAGATCAACTTGGGCATGTCATTAAACCGAAATGACCAACACAACCACGTTCACTGACTTGCGATGAATGGTGACTGTTTTGTTTCTTCAGACTTCAGTCATCCAATCCAATAAACAACACCAAACAAGAGTCAATAGCAGAGTAGCTTTTTGACATTATCAGAAGACATTTGGCAAGTTTTCTGTCAACCCACATACTCTGCTGCTCAACTCACAAATACATTTTTCCCCTTTTACACCGAAGGGGAAAAAAGGCTTTCCAAAAGTATAAGATTTATTGCCAAGAAGCAATGTTACAACAAAGAAACTGCCCAAACATAAATTTTCTTATGTCTTTGAATTCTCTCAGTCATCCAGGTCATCGTAGTCTAAGGAGCTTGGAAAGAAAAGCATCTGGACTTCTTTAGGTTTCCTTGAAGGTTGAAAGAGGAGTGAAAGAAGCCATCTATGTCCACTGTGAACGATCATGTTTGAACAGAGGCGTTGGCTTACGACACCAACTGTTTGCCATCTATAATCCAGTTTTGAGATCCCTTCCCAGACGCCTTAACGCCCACTCACATCCTGGGCCATTTGACATCAGTAAATCACATGATAGGGTGGGGCTAGGCATCACAATGGGTCACCAGAAACCTTGGCTGATTGTGACACACACCCGTTGCCACACCTTGGCTCATGTGATTAGGTAAAGGATCAATAGGGGTTCCATGCCCTCTTAGGGACACTCCCACAGGTCTTAAAATCTGGGACTCTCCACCAGTTGCTCTTAGAACTGAAGAAGCTTCGTGGATGAGAGGTGAAACGTCTTCAAGGAAACTTAAAGAAGTCCAGATGCTTTTCATTCCAAGCTTCTTAAAATAAATGTTCTTACTTTTTGTGCTAAATTATATGGTGTTAAGAAAGTAACATATTATTTCACTTTTTTTTAAAGACACAAAAAAGCCATGTTGATTATAACAGCTTATCAGGGAATATTCATTATTTTCTGAGCTAGAGAAACTTTGGTAAAGCTGAAGCAAAGCAAAGTTCAGTTATTGTTCCTCAGTCCCAAAGCAACACGCTCACATTTGCATTGGGTTATCCATTTGCTTATTTGCATGAACATTTTTGCCTTGATCTCTGTGTGCATTAGTTACTGTGTGTTCACACATACAGTGCCATATACTCCAGTGAGGAGTCTGCCTTACACATTTTCCATTATCTCTGCATTTATCATCAGCCTCTCCTCACTTCACATGCTCACAGACTTCCTGTATCTGTTTTAAGCAAACTGTGTACCTGCTAGTTTCCGAGGGAATGTTGCTAGATCATATCAAATCCTCCAGAAAACACTGAAAAACAAAATGATTTTATCACATTAAATCACCATAGACTGAAATAGAAAAGCTTATTCTATTGACTGCTTATTGAGTAGTTGCAGAGAACAAAACTACTACATATTCCAAAACTTAATATTGAAATGTATTTAAATTACAATTTTCTAGTATTTTCTTTTAAAAGTGTTTGTGGATAAACAACCCACAACTAGAGATGCACGAATGCCACAAAACAGAGCTTTATTAATTAAGAAGTAAATGGTCTGCATTTATATATGACCTCCTTTATACCAAAGCACTGGTGCTGGAGCATACTCTAGAACCAGTTCTATGTGTTTCCACCTAAAAAGAGAATGGTGCCTTTGCCCAAAATCAAAAGGGGCATTGACAAGAAATCATAGTAATTTTCACATTCACAGGCACACGCACATCAGTGGTGAGCTGCCACGGAAGGTGTTAGCATTTGATCGGAAGCAATTTGGGACACTTGACCATGATGAAGTGAACTGCCAGCCCTGTAATTAGTGGACAACCTGCTCTACCACCTGACACAAAGATATGCCACTTACCAAGATTTTAGCAGCATAAACACCTGAAGTGAGACCTTCCTCCAAGCTGCTCTTGACATGATGGCAGCGAAAGGAAAAGTGCCAAAAGGAGATTAGCATTCCAGATGTAGCCTAATCGCTGTCTACCTTATCAGGTGTAGACACACTCTGGATCCAAGAGGCACGGTAATGTCAGGGTGAAAGGGGAGCCACAATGAACTAGGAATAAAGACTTTCAGATACTGTTTTAGAAAGTTGTGCATCTTGCTGTAATTTAGAGAATGGTCCCATTTATTTATTTATTTATTTGTTTAGATGTAAACAATTGAGGTAGATTGAGGTGAGTGAGTGTGTGGAGTACAATCTCTGCCTCTAGCAGTTGGACATTTGTGTCCCCACATCTCTGGATCTCCTATCATGGTCTTTTTGCTTGAAATTAATCATCACAGTCAAACAGAGAAGTGTCCCCTCACTGATGGGTCCATATTTCAATTCCCTTCCTAATTAGTGAGGGCACAAAGACATGCTCCTGAGTGGTTTCATGGGAATCAAATGCACAAAATCTTTTCTATATGAATGTTTGGATATATTTAAGAGATTTTATCTGTAAAATGTATTTGTAATTATTTTGAATATAAAAGCAAAGATCCATTATGGAAAGAAATATAACGAATCATTTGCAACTCAAATCAGTTCAAGCAGTTCACCCATTTCCACAAATTCATTAAGTGGTACACATTTAGCATTTATTTGCATTTTAATCCAGTTTCTCTTGAAACTGTTGCTTGTTGGCATAAAATGATTTAGTCAGCCCAAAATGATCTGATCCTATCTATGATAGGAACCTTAGGACAAAAACAAGCATGCGGCGCACAAATTTCCACAAAATACAAATCATTTGAAAATGCTCACAGTGGGATCTAAAAGCATTAATCTGTCCTGTTTTTGTAAAGCATAAGGGGTTGTTTCAGTCTCTGTGTGCAATCACTGTTCACCTGTTAAAAACGTCTGTGCCTCAGCCAGGCAATGTGCTCTAAGTAGCTTTTTTGATATTGTGGAAAATTACATCAGAGGAAAATGCAAGTTTACTGAGGATGGCAGTGCTTTAAGCAGATGTGAACAACACGTCATGTGCATCAGTTGAACAATGGTACACTAACCAAAGATAAGCAGGACTATTTATGGAAAATATGTCTTTCATGAAATTAACAAAGATACACAGTAAAGAAGGTCAGACACCAACGAGGCTGTCATCTATATGTAGCAGGTTTATAAGAGAGCTTATCAGGAGAATCTTCTCCAAGAAGATTCGAACTGTTAACCCTCTCAAGGCAGGCATTGCAGATTTGCAACAAGTAAAAGCTAACAACCTGATTACCCCACATACATATTTTATGAGTTTTTTTTTACTCAGAAGTACCACTGCAGGTATTCTTTTGTGCATTAGCAACAAAAACTTAATTTGAGCCTGAGAGGGTTAAATATCAACACTTAACCGAGTTCTTTTGATTCCTCAGAGGCATCCGATGGAAGACAACACACTGCTCAGTAGACCATTTCACACTTTATTCTCTTACACAATTACTTCGAGAAGGGAGATGCATCCTGCATGACACGGTGCCGCGGATCTTAAAATGGCGGTGGACCCCCAACAGTTTTATTACAGAAGCTCTCTCACTCTAGTCTAAACAACAGTGTCTCAGTAACTTTCCATTAAAAGGTGGTCCACTGTTATCTACCTTTTTCCCAGGCAAGTGTGAGCAAGAGTCTACAGCATTCTACCCCCCAAGGACACGTAGTCTAATGCCTTTATTTTCAGGGCCGTGTCCACTTAATACTACATACTAATACTACTGCATATGGGTAATATAATAGTTAATATAAAGCACAGAATTGAGGCATTTCAATTAATTTAATCTCAACAAAACCCAGTCATACACTCTGCTTCATTCCAAAACTCCTGAACGCAAACTAAACAACATAATCCATACAGTGCAGTGAGAAGTGCTCAGACCTCTATATTGGAGAAAACAGAAAGCCACTCCATAAACGCATGGCACAACATAGAAGAGGCACCTCGACAGGACAAGACACGGCTGTCCATCTGCATCTAAAGGACAAAGGTCACTCTTCTGAGAATACTAATGTTCACATTTTGGACAGAGAAGACAAATGGTTTGAAAGAAGACTGAATGGCCATCTTTGAACAGAGGGAGTGGCCTACGACACCAACTGTCTGGGACTTATAATCCAGTTTTGAGATCCCTACCCAAGCGCCTTAACACCCACTAGGTCACATGATAGAGTGAGGCAACGTCTTACAATGATTCAACCCAAAACCTCTGCTGATAATGACCCCCATCCTTTTTCACACTTTGGCTCATGTGATGAGGCACGGGATCAATAGAGGGTCAGCAACCTTCTTAAAGCCTTCTTTTACTCTCAGAACTGAAGAATCTTCTTGGACGAGAAGTGAAACATCTTCAAGAAACTTAAATAAGTCCAGCTGCTTTTCTTTCTAAGCTCCTTAGAGCTTTATGGAAAAGGTGGCCTATTGAACATTTTGGGGGAAATTGGTGCATATTGTGATTAAACTGAAAGGGATGGATACAAAATGAGATATAATAATCTCTTTAGATATTGAACTTTTCACTACAACTGTCAGGTGTATATTCACAATTCTTTTATCTTACATTTTAAATTAATACAAAATATTTCAATAAGGAGGGATCATTAAACATGAAGAGTTATGCATGAATTATTGAAATCAATGTATTTAGTAATTAGACAGAGATTATGTTTTGTGGCAGAACAGAATCCCAGCAGTGATGGGATTTAGGACAGGACCCTGAAGTCTAGATGCTGGTGGTGGGAAAGATTAAGACTAAGGTTTGGATGGAGCTCTGAGTGACTTGAGTGAGGTGGAGGTGGGAAGCAGGTGGGTTACACAAATGAGAGTCTGAAAGGGAGAATGACAGCAAGCACAGATCACACAGGGTGGAGGCTGACTGGCTCAAAGAAGGCAGGCGAGAAAATGATTGGACAACAGTAATGATGACAGAATTGAGCGTGGGAAAGTGGTAGTGATGTAATAAACAGACTAGCAGCTGAATTTTATGCATAAGCTTCAGAAGTATCTTCATTAGTGGTCTCAGGCTCTGTAAAAAAACCCCATCTGATTTTATATCTCACAAACACAAAACCAAGCTTCTGCCAAACCCTGTCACGAATCTGTGATTCATCCCAGTGGTGGATCTTTGTGAAACCTTATGCCATGTGATGAAAATCAGTATGTATTTCAAGGAATTTCAAATTGGCAGAACTTGCAAGTTGTGGCTTCCTCTCGTAGTGAAGAAGACAGAAAGTGATGCCACATTGCATCTGGGCCAACAGTCTGTTCAGGCTGTTTCTTAATGCCTGCAGTGGGTTTTAAACTGTCTGTTCCAAAATCAAAACACCCTCAGCAGCACACAGGATCCCATTTAGTTTGAAATGCCTCTAAATACCCTTCAGACAGGCATCCTCATCAATCTGATGCCATAATCCATCATTATGAATGCAGAGTAGGAGGCTTTAGCTCAGCAAAATGGCTTCTTTTGTTTTCTGTTGAAAAATGACTCGATGGCTTTGACTTTCCTGTAGCACATGAGTGATGGGTTTGATCCAAGAACAAAGCACTAGGAACAGTATTACTCATTTTTTAAACTGGAAGACAAAATAATGTACTGCTTGATGGGCGGCTAGCCTCTTCACTTCTTAATGGACTCATTTTGCACACGGTGGTTCAGTGGGAGAGGCTACATGTCTTAACAACACTTTTCACTCTTTAATGAAACACATGGGATGAAATGTTTAAATTTTGAAGAAGGATTTATGTTGTATTTTCAACAGTATGTCTTCTAGTTCCAGAGAAAGAGTAAAATGCAAAACCATGCATATTATATAGATGACAGGCAACATTTCCTCAAAGAACATCCTGGTAAATTGTTGAATCATGTAGAGAAAAAAGTATTTCTGTGATAGTTTCTAATAACCTTCATTTCTGTATGCTTATTAAAGCTTCATATATTAATTAAAGAGATTCATAGCAGTGCCAAATCAAATTTAATTCCCTCCATAAATAAATTGTTACATTTTAATAATCTGCACCCCTCTAATACAAAGCTCAATCTTTCACTTATACGTGCTTATCTAAGAACCCAGTCTCATTTCCAACGTGTCGTATAAAAACATTAGATGAGGATGCCTTGTGGTTAAATTTTAATTCACGGAGAACTCGTAAACGTAACTTCTCAATGTTTCAACTTTTTGAAAGGGCAGGTTTTTACATAATACACGATCGTTTCTTAAACTTAACCCAGTTGTTTGGTACTTTAATCTAACCAAACCACATGTTCATGTAAAAATAACTACAGAGTGAAAGGAACATCTCTTCTGGACTTGCCAGGGATCTAATTTTTTTTGTAAAGTGCAACATGGTATCAATCCGAAAGGACACCTTGTGCAAATCTACTAATTTAATCTAAGTCTTACTGCTAAGCTAAAAAATGAAGAAGATGATGCCCTGTGAAACAGAATAGGTTGGACTTTGCCAGTCCAACATGTCCATTTCACGCTTTGCCTCTCCAAAGTGTGAAATGGACATGCATGCAGAAGGTGCAGTAAGTTGCGGTAAGCTTCAGTAACAGCAGAGGGAGATATTTTATTTAAAACCAACATAACAATAATAAAAGAAAAGCATTTAAACAGACATTATTAACACATACATATTACATATTAGCCACCTAGTTTAATAATTTCTGGTGATTAAGGACTAGCATGTACTTTATACATTTGTTGCTTGCTACCGACATCTTGGCTTTAAATGTACCCTAAATCTCCCCCTGCTGGTAATGCAATTTCTGCATGTGTGTCTACTTATCGCTTTGGAGAAGCAAAGCGTGAAATGGACACAGTGGACTGGTGTCTATTACGTGCTTTGGTGTGATATTGGGTTGGTTGGCATGGAAGACTTTTCTGCAAACAGTAGTGTCAGGAAACTTGAAACTGTGACGCAAACCGGAAACTGAGAACTCTCACCTTAAAAGTAAAAGTTGTGCTGGAACCAACACATTTCAGAAGATACAAATTTTACTTTAACGGTGAACGGTTAAACCTCGGTAAACTCTTTTCACAATGACCGAAACAACTGCCAGGAGCTGGTGACCCATGACCCGTAGTTAGAAGGTATTCACTTATTGGTTTGTTGACCTGTGTGAATCGGGCTTCAGCAACTGATTTCAAAGCACCAGCTAGCAACCTCCAACAATCACTCGCAACCAGTCTGGGAGTCCAGTGATACTGGTGGCTTCCAGATGGTCTGGAGCCTGAACTTTCTACAAGCTGTCACTTGTAGAAATTAAAATTTTGACTTTGTCTTCTTTCTGGATGTTCCTACATTTCATTATCCACACTCAGTAAGAGAATAACCTGAAACTAAAGGTGGCATATGAATCATACCACCCACATGCTCATGTGTGTGCATGTGCGTCCTTGTGTGCAAAGACCTTTCAGTAAAAAAAATTAGACATCCACTTTTGATGACTGCACTGCTCCATAGCTCAGCTAGTGATTAAATACTACACAGACTAACTTTAATACCTTTATATAGTCAAAGTCCGCCCACATGTGCGTGTGTATTTTTTTTAACCGTGCTGGCATGCACAGACTGCAATTGACTGACAGCCGAGCTGTCACAGTTTATACCTTTTTTGTTCTCATCAGTGCATTCACTAAGTTCACATCATAGCCTTCACACATACGCCTTCCATCCGAGCACAGGTCTCATCTGCCAAGGTGACTTAAAAACACCTGTGTGAGTGTGCAGTGCTTATTCAGTTTGTGGTGGTTATGTTCTCTCTTTAAATCAACTTCATTCTTTATGAAAGGGAAATTATAACCTTTCTGCCCTGTGTTGCAGTTACTGGGATAGGCGTACGCCGCAGAATAACAAAAAGTACTAGGAAAGTGAATAAATACAAAGACTAGACTAGACCAACCTGAACAAAAATATCAGAATTCAATAACGAGCCCCTTCTGTCTTCTTTCATCAACGCTGGTTAACTTCATCTTGAGGTTGTGAAGAACTCAAGGGTGTAAGCACTGTTCAAAGAAAAGAAATATCTGAAATACACTTAAAGACTTGGCCTTGGAAATTAATATCTACAGTATGTTAGTTGTTATTCACTTAAAACTGATATTCCTGACAGTATTTAATGCGCTCATGTTATCTATGTAGGGTAAGTCAAAGAAAAAGGATATATAAAACATACTGGAAACATTGAGTGTGAGACAAACTTAACAACACTGAACAAAACATTTAGAAAGCATGTTAAAAAAATGGGATATTGTAGTGATAGTCACTCACGTATGCACGTTAAATACCTAGTGGCTTCTTCTCACGAGTGTTAATAGATTCACGTTGAGCCATTATAACTCGTATCAATGAGACACATGATTATAATGATCTAATCAAGTGTCCTCTGTCTGGTTAGCATCCTTAACAAACTCTCTCCATTGCTAATGAGCTAATTAAGACATCATCTTAATCAGACCAACTCTGGCTTATTGCAGATGAGACACAAGATCAACATGGTAAACAGAAAAATTGCGGATATAAAAAAAGCAGTTGCAACAGGAAGTTAACAGCCAGTGATGCTGAAGCGGATGAAGAGAAGGGAGGAGAGTCAGTGAAAGTTGCCATTGGAAGTAGTTTTAAATTATTTAAATAGAGAGATTCTGGTTGATGTCACGTGTTAAATTTTATGCCATTGTGGGAGAAAACACATTTATGAGTTTCATAGATTTCATTGAGGTGCTCCAAGAAACAGTGACTTTGTCATGGCTTACAGACAGAGGTGAGAAGTAACTAAGTACAAATACATCATTACTGCACTTAAACAGAATTTTCAAGTATGTGTAGTTTTTTTTTGAGCATTTATTTTTCCAACATATTTTTACATTTTCAAAAGAGGCTAGTTACTTTAGGTTTAAGACATTTTAGGGAAGTGTTTTGCTTATTTTTTTTAATTTCCATCACTGACTGACAAACATAAACTGACTTAAGCCTAAATAAACCTAAATTAGCAGGTAATTTCAACAGCTCAACAAACATTGTAGAACACAGAAACTGTTTGTTTACAGTTTGTCACACAGTGTGTTGCTAGCTAAAGGTCCAGCTGCTGTATTTCACAGGGAGAGCAAAGAAAGAGAGCTAACTTCACTCAGACATGGAGAAAGATGAAAGATAGCTAGGACATGAGCGGAAGAAGAGAGGTCATATTTCTAGGTAATGACTCCTCCTCCTCCTTAGTAACCTTTGGTGACAACTGGAAATTTAAAGCTTTCATGTAATGTCCTCATTTTTTAAAACCAGATATTAGGTCTGTAATGGGAACTTGTTTTCACACTGTGTTTAAGCTAACTGTGTTATTTAAAGGTTGCAAGACAGCTTAGTGCAGGATAAACAGGTTAGCAGTGCTGCAATGAATTTACAAGCTCTATGTTGGGCTGGTGCACAGTGGCTGTGGTGTTAGTTTTAAGGTAAATCAAGTTAATTTAAATTCTCATGGTGATTCGATTCTCTGAATTCCACCTGTATACTAACTCTGTATTATCTAGTACTGAGGCGGCATTAAGAATATACTGTCAGTATATAACTTTAGAGCAGGAACAGCACACTTCTCCGATCAGAGCCTGTGCACAAAGAAAATGAGCTGGCACTTACAATAGAAACTCTGGTGAGTTGTGATTCTTGTCCCCAATATTGAGGCTGTGCAACCGATTTTAGGGTCCCCCCCACCTGTCAGATCCCACTTTAATCCCAGACTGTACTAGACTTTTTGTTAGGTGTGGGGGCAAAGTGAAAAAACAAAAAACAGATTGTATTCCCTTGTTATACTATTATTTCATTATTATAATAATATAGCACGAGGTTTAGTTGGCCTTGCAAAAAATATAAAAATAACTGGTTGAAATGTTCTTCAAAGAGTCCCTTTTTGCTGTCTTAGTTTTAGTACTTTTTCACGTTTACTTGTGTAAATAAGTTGAATCAGTACTTCAACTATTTCTACTAGTTAAGTAAAGATTGCCTGTACTTTTTGCCTGCATACAGATCATTTTCACAACAGGAGTTTTAACTTCACATGGCAGATGTACAGTTGCTTATAAAACTAACGAGTGAAATCCATTTAGGTGAGGTTCCTGGGTTGGCCCTTCAGGCATACAGACTCACTGTCATGGCCTACTGGGAGACTTGATGGAACTTGGCATCGTTGATCAAAATTACTTTCATCTGTGCTTCTCCTGCAATAAAAAGTCAAATTGTTTGCTGTAAAAACTGCATTTTAGTGTGTGATTAGAGCTATTATTAAGGCTTTTGCATATGTATTTCCTTCCTTCTTATTTGATTTAATTCTTGCACTTTTTATTCATAATCCTTAATTTGAAAACATAATCACAATGTTAGAAGTCCCTCTGTTTATGTGCTGTCTTGTTGTGACATGTATCATTCATCTGTTTGGGTACATGTAAACTGAGGTGAACTTGTAGGAATCAGCAATTCCTTCTACCTGCTATTTGAACATAATCTGTATCCTTATCCAAATACGAGCTCTTTCTTTTTTTCCACACTTAGTATTAATAAATGTGGTTATTGTGATAAAGTCTGAAATGTTGCAGACTTCAGAAACGTAGTACGTACAAGACAAAAGCAGTTAACCTACTGTAGAGGCGATATTTATTTTTCCTGTCTCCCAAAGCATCCATGCAGCTTTTAGATCATCTTACTTGAGACAGCAGCAAGAAGTGGAAGAAGTCAAACAATTTGACCTTTTGTGTTGTTGAGTGTTTTGTTTTCTCTTAAGATTGTGGCTAGACTTTACGCCTGGCTGGGTTCTGATCTCAGTGTTAGCCAGATCACCTCTAGATGTCATCAGGATAATCAGAGAGTAATCCGATTTCTTGTTGTTACATATGTTTTTTATATCCACCCTACGCAGCTATATTGCTTGTTGTTACAGGTCCAACGATGAGGAAGAGGGACGGTGGTATATATCATTATGTGAGACTGAAACTTATCTGCAATTGACTCCACTTTTCTGTCTTTTTAATGGCTTGGATTGCTGCACCCATGTGACAGCCTTCTCCGGTTTCCTTTTTTTTTTCCAAGGTAAAGATGTGTTTTTTGTGGGGAACTTGACACATTTCTATTGTGTGTCCAGGCTGCTTGAATTGCTTTTGTCCCTTAAACCCAAACTGATTTGGTGCTGCCATCAGGGTGCTGTGGGTGTTGTTGAATCTATTGCAGGATTAACTAATTAAATCTGTGTTTTCCCTGTCATGACAAAACACACTCATGTGAAAAACTTCAACTGATCAATCCTGTGTGAATCTTTGAGTTGTGCTGCTCTATTTAATATGCTTTACATTCTTAGTAACAGAGATAACAAACCTTGCTTCAGCACATCTTGCTTCAAAACTCAAGTCTTATCCAGCCAGCGAAACTCAATAGTCAACCCACCTCCTTATGCCTACTGTTATACACCTTTCTCACCAATCATTGTGTCTTCGATCTTCCTCTCTTTGTTTATCCCCTCAGCTTTTCGTGTTCTTCGCTCCGCTCTGCCCTCCTCCCCTTTGTGTCCCGTCACTTCTCACTTATTGCTTTGTTTTACGGCCGCCCGTGCTCACACTTTCTCTGGCAAGCTCTATTTTTCTAATATGGCTGCCAGTGCTGGACGTGTCATTGGCTTCTGCACTTGCTTCACTGTTTCATGCTTTGCCTTGTGATTTTTGGGGAAAGGAACATTAACTCAAACAAATCAGGACCATATGGGACATAGTGAAGGGTTTATACGGGTGAAATTGGCCAGCTGTTTCATACACAATGACTTTTACATATTTTTATTGTAAAACTTTACTGTTTGATCTAAAAAGCTATCAAGACATTGGAGTGAAAAGAGCTGGTCCCCTAGAAGTGGTCGCAAGGAAAAAATCTAATCTATATGACCCAGGTAGTGCCAAGCCTATACCACACATGCTCTAGGGTAGGTTGATCTAAAGCACGAGACCATAGTTTTAGAGAAGGTTATTCTAGTAGTAGACATGCATGAGATTAATTTAGTATATAGTAATTTAGTGGCATATGGGCATGATGCAGAGCGAGATAATGACTGTTTTGGGGAAGTTTTTATGTAATGTTTCAGTCTTTCTTCACCCTGACCATCCCTTCGGTATGTTGCTATAGACTCAGACACTCACACTGAGCGCTTCTCTGCTCGCCTCTTTTCATGCCTCTACATGTATAGAGGCCACTGCAACATGACGTTGTCACATTTTTTGTCTTCTCTCTTCCTTAGTCTGGGCTTTCGTTCTTGTCTCTTCTTCCTTTCTCATTCCTCTCATCCTGCTTTGACATAGTGCTTGCTCATAAGGGGTTGCTTATGAGGCCCTATATAAATAAACCTCAAGAGAATAGAGTACAGCTGAATTGAATTGCACTGTGAACATCTCAAATATGGTGGTGGTTAATCCACTGACTGTATGGCCAGAGCCCAGAGAAAGGATGCATAAGGTTTGGCTACATGGGCAATTGATTTGAACCTGGTGTATGCCTCGTTAGTGACTATTGTTTTGATTGATTTTGATGAAACAGGACCGAAATATTCATCAAAGCTGCAGATGTGTTGTTAGCAGTCGGGCAGAGCTGTAACAGCAAGAAAACCCCCAGTGATGTTTTCCCAAGTTACAACAATGCTGTTGTATTTCTGTCTGTGCCTTCCTCTGTTCTTACTAGGGACACAAAATGATACGAATTTAGTGATTCAGATTACATTATCGATATGGTATTGAACAAGACTGCAGTCATGCAAACTTCCGCCTGATTGCTCATCTGTCTGTTACCTGTCTGTCTCCTAGGCTGGAGACTGCATTCACTTAGCTTTAACATCACTCTGGATTCTTGGCTAGCTTAGTGTTAGTATGGTGTCTTTGCTGGTGCTCGCAAAGAGCCGAAGTTGCAGCATAAATTACTTGTCTTTGTCCTTGATGTAGTTTGCACTTTACCATTGCTTCATCTACATAGACTTCACCAATATTTTTCTCTTCTGGCACACAAACTGAAATCAGCTAAGTGCAAATGCAACTGGAACCAATAAGCAGAGTCGATAGGGATTGGGGTATTGTAGAGATCCAGTTCTTGATTCCCATCCCTAATTCTTCTGGGTCTTACCCAGCGCCTCCTCCCGGTAGGACATGTCCGGAATACCCCACCTAGGAGGCATCCAGGAGGTATCCAAGGAAGATGGCTAAACCACCTCAACTGGCTCCGTTCAACGTGGAGGATCAGTGGCTCTACTTTGAGGCCCTCTCGAATTACCAAGCTCCTCACCCTGCCTCTAAGGGAGAGCCCGGCAACTCTTCAAAGCAAATTCATTTCTTGCATACACAGCTGCATTGTTTCGATCACTGCCCAAAGCTTGTCACCATTTGTAATAATAATAATGGATTGGATTTATAAAGCGCTTTTCAAGGCACCCAAAGCGCTTTACAATGCCACTATTCATTCACTCTCACATTCACACACTGGTGGAGGCAAGCTACAGTTGTAGCTACAGCTGCCCTGGGGCAGACTGACAGAAGCGAGGCTGCCATATCGCGCCATCGGCCCCTCTGGCCAACACCAGTAGGCGGTAGGGTAAAGTGTCTTGCCCAAGGACACAACGACCAGGACAGAGAGCCCGGGGATCGAACCAGCAACCTTCCGGTTACAGATACGCTTCCCAACCCCCTGAGCCATGGTCGCCCTTGTAAGGGTAAAGGAATATAGATTGACCAGTAAATTGACAGCTTTGCTTTTATGCTCAGTGGTCTCTTCACCAAAACAGACTGGTGAAGCATCCAGACTCCCCAGTCTGTCTGTTAGTCTCACATTCAACTCTCCCCTCACTCACAGCTTCCTTACAAAGTTGCACAATGTAATGCATTTTGATATATAGTGGTATCTCTTGATATTATTGAACAATACACATAGGCAGCAATTCAGTCCAGTGTGAAAAAATTCAATTTAGTACTTACTTTCTCTTAAGTACCCTCTAAAAGCACTAAATGTTAACCACTGGAAGATAAGAGTGTATCAACATCACTTGGAAAACGGATGTCAAATACCTGGGCTACTGGGACCTCAGAGACCTATAGATACAAACTATTTGTAGACTACACATTGTAGACAGTATATAGTTTATCAATGCAAAGAAACAGTGACATGTGGTGCATAGAACATAAAACCTCAGACAAGCCAAACTATATGATTTCTGATGCTTAATTAAAAAAAGCATATTTGCCTGACAGAGTCATACTTGGTGCTAGCAGTTAATTAATTGACAGGTCTTTTGAGTATTTTTAGCCTGTAAGACTTATATTGTTTGAAAGATTGTGTTGTTTTATGTACATATTGGTTTCTGTGTGCTATTTGTAAGATATAATTTATTAGATTTATTATCAGAGATCTTTTTTAATGAAAAGGAAAGTTTTACTTTTGGAGGAATTCAAGTGGATAATATCAGGTCAGATGGAGAGACAGATTGTCTTGGTATTTCTAACAGTGTGATATCACATATGTAAATTTGCTGATTTGTTGGGGTTAATAGTCTGTTAGTGAAAGTTGATGTCTAAAAGTAGTAAAGGAAGCATATCCAGAACGAAAACACACATTCATATTTGACAAGCTTAATAATAAGCTGGTTAATATGGAGACTATAATATTTTAATAAATAATTTAGACTTCACTGATGGTGTAATTGTAATTTAAAAATAAAATGTATTTATAATCATCTTAAGGCATTAAATCCCACCACGACAGCATTAGAAACTACAGTACACTGCTCTTATGACATAAACCATGACACGTATGACTTTCTGACTGTAACTGGAGTAATGTACCTCCTTTGACCCCTGAGTTGTCTTGAAAAAGTTGCGATCTCTGGTCCATACCATGCAAGAATGGGCCATATTGCCCATCAGTCTAGCCGGTCACAGTGTGTTAACTCACTGGCTGTAGCCTCCTGCCATGTTTAGCATGCCAGCAGTGAGAGGACAAACAGTCTGTTGTTGGTGGATTGTTGTGCTGCTGGCTGGGTTTTCTCAATTTTACCCAAGAGTCAGTGAACTGTTGGAGGTGTGGAACAGGATGTGGACAAGATTATTCCGAACATTGTTCGGAATAATGTTAATTCGAACATTATTCCGAATATTGAGTGTATGTCTGTGCCTGTATGTGTACTGAGGCTGTGCAACAGGAACATTTAAACAGACGTATATCAGACACACTTTTAGGCCTTTCAGCAAACGTTCCATCCTGCAGGAGAGTATTGATGGTCACTGTATGAGAAATAAATCACCCTATGTAGCAATTTCTAAATTTCAACAGTGTACCAATCTATGATGATACTGTGCAAATTTTAGGCTCAGTTTCCTGTTCTTAGCTCACAGGAGGTGCAAGAGGCACCTTACAAATCTCTTTTTGTCAGTCTAAGCAAATTAAGCAGATGGCATGGATAGATAGATGGCAAGGCTGGAAGAGAAATAAGACAGATAACAGACAAACACACACTTTTAAAGTAAGCGTTGTATTAAAGTAGCTGGCGTAAAGCTGTCAAGCTAGCCAGTTTAACTTGACCAGATTGTCAGAGCATCTCAAACTACACTAGGTGGTTAATGTAAGATGTTTTGATCATGTGCTATGGTCTGTGTTATATCACTAATCAACATTTAACCCAATTATTAAAATCGCTTCCTATGGGTGTTATACCTTTCAAACAATAAAAGTATTGCCATTACATCAGAGCATTTGTAAAATATGATATCTATTATAAACTTTCTATAAACTCTGTAAACATTGATTCAAATATAGGCCGTAATAGTAAGCTGCGTTGTTTATAGCAGCTGCATTCACAGCATCTCTATCATAAGCATGAAGCTTAGTCACATACCGTGTAATGCATGTAGGCTACATAATGGCGTCAGCATATGTTATGCTTCCACACCCTCTAACATCCTACACACACACACACACACACACACACACACACACACACACACACACACACACACACACACACACACACACACACACACACAAAGACTACTCAGCAGCACATGTGCCACCACTTTTCCCACAGTGCTCTGTGGAAATAACTACAAACACATATTGTACTGTGTATCACATTTACATTTAGCTGATGCTTTCATTTACAATGGCTCACAATGAGTACAGGTACACCCACTCTTGTGTAGGCTAACACTAAGCCCCCCTCTGCTTCTCCCCAGGTGGCTCAGGTATAAGTATGTGTGTGTCCTTTTGTGATTCATGGAGAGACAAAAGAATG
Source organism: Rhamphochromis longiceps (assembly GCF_057381845.1). Taxonomy (NCBI): domain Eukaryota; kingdom Metazoa; phylum Chordata; class Actinopteri; order Cichliformes; family Cichlidae; genus Rhamphochromis; species Rhamphochromis longiceps. The sequence continues at coordinate 11,255,772 of NC_140562.1, forward strand.
ACGCAGGTTGAGAATCTGTGTCCATAAACAGGAAATGCTGCGTTCGGATGAGATGAGCAAGAACAGAAGTCATTTTAAATGTTTTTTTTAATGATACTGTTTATGTGACCATCAGAGACAGTCTCTAAGCCTCTGCATACACTCTCTGATGGCGTCCGTTTTCTTGAGTGTGATGCAGTGCGGCACCAAAGTTTCGAACGCCGAAGAGATTCAGCTGTTATCCGTCCCTTTCTCAGACTAACTTGTGTTTGCTTCAGTGTGACGTGAGAGTCCACACTCAGCAGGTGTCAGCAGTGTTTACCCAGCATGTGGCCAAGGACTGTGGGCTCTGCGGAGTGGGAGGGCAGCAGCATGATGCAACATAATGCAATTGTCTCATAGCATTATTAGGTGCTGCAATGCAACACTACAAACAACAAAAGTGTTACTCTGAAGTCCAACAGTGGTAGTCGAATTAAAGTGGAAACACATGTTATGATCCACAGGTATCTCTCACCTTTCTCCAGTTCTTCTAATTTTTGGGCTTTTCATTTACCTGCACCAGTGATGTCAGGTTGTAGTGATTGCCCCACCGTACCCACTTCAGTATGCATGTACTGTACCACCCATGCCTACACCAGTGCCTTCAGTTTTGCCTTCATCCACTCCTCCTAGGGGACTGTCAGCTTCAGCACCACCACCTGTTTACCACCACACTGTTCTGAGGGCCTATCTTGTCCGCTGCCACACCGCTTTCGTCTGACATACATGCAGCTCGTCGACCTAAGCTCCCACTTCCTTCTTGACCGAGCCCAACCTCTCATCGCTCTTGACTTTGTTGAAATTGGTGGTTGGAATGCTGCCTAATCCTGCTTGGCCAACTGCCATTGCTCCCCTCAGAGCACTGCTGGGCTCAGCGGAGACTGGTCCGCTACCTGATGTGCCTTTTGCTTCTCTCCCGTCCTCACCTTAATGCTAGCCTGAGAGAATTTTACAAGCTTTGCTGTATGTACAGCACCTCCTAACCTTAATAAGGCTGATGAAGGGGGGCTTTAGCCATTTTTCTTACCATAGAGGGCAATGGGGCTATTTTTGGCTATCCCAACCACCTGAGAGATAACTGGTTATACTACTTTTTAAATGGTAAATGGCCTGCATTTGTATAGCGCTTTTCTAGTCCATAGGACCCCAAAGCGCTTTACACTACATTCAGTCATCCACCCATTCACACACACAGGCGATAGCAAGCTACATTGTAGCCACAGCTGCCCTGGGGCGCACTGACAGAGGCGAGGCTGCCGGACACAGGCGCCACCGTGCCCTCTGACCACCACCAGTAGGCAAACACGGGGTTAGTATCTTGCCCAAGGATATTTGGCATGCAGCCAGGATGCAGCCTGGGATCGAACCACCGACCTTCTGATTAGTGGCTGACCTGCTCTGCCACCTGAGCTACAGCCACCCCGTTTTTAACCCCGCTTCACTAGGAATTCATACAGTTTTCTGCTTTACACAGGATTTGAATTTTATTGGTAGTTTTGTTTTGCAGTCAACTGTCAATCATTCAGTTCTTTTCTTTTATGTTTTTGCTGTGTTTGAAGTGGGTTCCTGTAGAGTGCTGGCAACGCTTTTTACAAGACTCTGTATTGGTTTCTCTGAAGCCACTGGAACTCAAGTATCTCTAAGACAGAAGCGGAACCAGTTGGTCACCTTTCCTCTCTACGTGACCTTGATTTTTACAACTTTAAAACACATCTCAGCCCAAGTTGCTATCCTTTCTAAAAGATCTGAGAGATCCATCTGCTCCCAGTTGCTGCCCTTACCTTCTCTCTGATTTTAGTTTTTTAAACAGAGCAAAAGCATGTACTTCATGGAGTGTACATAAATACTACTGATATACTAAACATACTTCCATAAGACAGATGAAAGTTTGCCATTATATTAAGTATATCAGTACATATATAGTCTTGAGAGCCAGAACTGGTTATAGAAACAATTGTGTTAATGTAAAAATATCTCTGATTACACTATAGTCATGATTAATGAGCCGTCCTTGAGAGATTGTTCTTGAGAACACTTGTCATACTTGATCATCACATCATTGTTGGTTTTAATGTTTGGTACCAAGTTCTGTCCTCTTTACCATGGCACTAAAAACACTGATTGCCTGGGTAACTTTGGAGGAATATAAAAAGCACATACAAGATAAATCTACGTGCATTTCATTTGCTAATGTCTGTAAACGAATTAAATTAATTCAGAAACTATGTAATTAACTCCAAGCAAAATTAAAGAGCATGAGTAACACGACATCTCTCTTTCCAAAGAAGGCAGTTGTCATGTGAGAAGGGAGGAAGCAGTGAGGCAGACATACATACACAGAAAGCTGTGGCTTCTGTAGTGTGCAGAGCTTTCTATCTGCCTGATACCTGGAGGCTTTGCTCTCTGTTCCAAATACATGTCAGCGAATCCACCATGAACTATAATCTGCCGGTTATGTGAGTTGTCCTAAGAGGGCTATTGGATTAAGGCCCTTATGATAGCATGACTCCAATTTCACCCCCCGCAAAACTTTCCAATCCCCTAAACTCACCCAAATCCAGTTTACTGACTCTAGTATAAAATTGCAAAAGGTTCTAATATTAAAAACGGTGTCTGTCTTAGTAGAATATATCAATATATATATACATATATATATTTTTTAAACTTGAGGGGGAAATTGAATTTTTTCCAGACTTGTATCCATAAAGAGGCTGGAATAAATTTAGCTATCTGCAACTAGTGCTGTATTAAATCTGCTGTGTGATGGAGTTACATGTTAAAATCCAAATTGATGTTACTGTCTTTAAACTTTTTTTTTAATGCCCTATTATTTGGAAGCTCTATCCCTGTTCATGCTTCACAGAAATATAATATGAGAAAAATGTTTTTATCCAAGTATAGCAGTCTGGGAGTTAACAATAAGCCCAAATGGAGCATCACTTGTTGTGATTATGGGCAAAAACGGTGTAGCAAATGACAACTTTAATGCAACGAAGCCTCCAATAATCACAGCCACCAGCTCCCTCTGGGGAGAAATGGCTTATGTACAATAGGTATCGACACAAGTGTACTACATGGAGCATTTTCTTTAAAGTGCTATGAAAGCATAAAAATAAAAAATCAGGGTCAAACAGGATTGTATCTTGTTAGCTGCCTGGTTACCGCTTGAGTTTCCACAGCAACACATGACACACGTATGTTTCTTCAAGCATCTTTACAATCTAGAAAGTGCTCTTGTTTGAAAAGCGTGTATTCGTTTTCAGATATTACCTGCAGTAAAACTGTAACTGCAGCTCAAACCAACTTATCTGTTGGTTTAAATCTTTTGAAATGTGTATTTGTAAGAGATGCAAAAAGTCGTAAAACAGCACTCTGCCTTGTTATTAACGATCCTTCGTTTTGAGTGATGATGGTTTAAATGAGTAGCACACTCTTCCATATGTTACCCGTTAGTGAGAGTGACTCGCCACCAGTTCACTGATGGATAACGGGTGCAGGCTGTGAGAAGCGAAGCATGTCATTGGCTGGGCCAACCCGAATAAACGCAGGTCATCCAGATGAATGATTAAACAAGCGAAAGGGTGCTCTGGCCAATCAACAAATAATCAGCCTTTTAAATGACTATTATGCAAATTTTGCATCTGAGTGCATCAACACAGCTATATGAAAAGGATGCCTGAGGTTAATATTGAATTTTGTAAGGATATATTTGCTTTTAGGGTTCATGTAGGTCATAGGTGTCAAACTCTGGCCCGTGGGCCAAATTTGGCCCGCAGCCTAATTACATTTGGCCTGCGAAGCCATACCAAATTACTATTAGAGCTAGTATTATACAGCTAATATATATATCGTTTAGTATTAAGCTTTGCTTGTTCATTATTCAGTTTTTCAGCAAAACTTGTTTTAGTCCATAAGAAAAGATTCATTCTTATATCTGGAGGAAGTTTTTTTTTTTCAATAAATATTGTTCCAGATTGAATTTTGGCCCACTGTTTGACACCCCTGATGTAGGTGTACACAAAATATGAATCAACAGCAAAAACACATTTAAACTTTTAGTAGTATACGATCATATGAATGTTATAAGAGTAAAAAGCAGTAGTAGTTATAGAAGGGAAAGTAGTGGGCTTAATGTGATTAAAATTTCTTGTGCTGCCGCCTAAAACACTTCTTTTAAATCATTCTGGATAAGAATGTAACAATGCAAATGCATCCAGATATGAGAAAGAGAAAAAAAGCTGTCTTTTTGCAGGCCTTCTGGCTCTTGTTTAGTGCTCAGCAAGTGTTTTCTGTCCTGGCATACACAGAACAGCAGCAGAACTTCACTTGGAGGACATAACTACTCACTAAATGTGTAGAAATTTGCATAATATGCACAGATACACAAGTTTGTTTGCACTTATGTAGCTCAGTAGAGAAAAGATGGTTCAATTGGACTTTTCAAACTGTTACGAGTCACCGAAATAACAGTCTCTTCTTGCAGTGGTTTTTAGAACAGTTTTCTGACTGAAATGTGAGTATTAAAAGGGTAAGTCTATGGGTTTTTACCCATAACTGACAACTGACAATAGATTTTTGTACAAATCAATGACATAATGTTTCAAAGAATTTTTTTTCTTTCATAATGAACGTGGTTTTGTATTTATTCACTAAAAATCACCTAAACTGCTTGCTTTCTGACAACAAAATCCACTTCTGATCAAACTGCAACTGAGTTGGACCTGTGAGGGTCCGAGATCCTAGTGAGGTTTGCGCTCAGACCAACAGCGCGCAGCTCAATTGGCATTTGCCAAAGAGCACAAGAACTGGCAGTCCAAAAGTGGCACTCTGTTCTCTTTACAGATAAGAGGTTCACACTGAGCACACGTGACAGACTTGAAAGAGTCTGGAGACACTGCAGTGAACATATGTCGTTTGCTACATCATCATCAAGGACGTCTGGTTTGGCAGTGAGTCAGTAATGATCTGTGCTAGAAAACAGTACCTATTGTGACCCATTGGTACATCCTGCTGGGGTAGTGGGCACTTGGTTTTGCCTGATGGAGGACAATCCCCAGTCATATGTGGCCAGAGAGCGTAGGTAGTTCTGGATGACGAGGGAGCTTATGTCATTGACTGACCCTCGTGTTCCACGAACCTGAATCTAAAGAAGAACCTCTGGGACATTGTGTAACATTTCATCCAAAGCTAAAGAGCTCTACAGACTGTCCTGGAGCTCAATGATGTCCTGAACAAGGTCTGGGAGGAGATCTCTCCAGGACACCATCTGCCGATCTATGAGGAACGTGCCCAGGGGTTGTCGTGAGTGCATGCATGTGGGGGCCATACACACTACTGAGTCACATGAGAAACGCTGTGATTTTGGTTTCCGTGTATTATTACCTCATTGTGTTCTCACAAATTTTACAATATATATGAGAAAAGACTTTCAACTTAAATATTTCTTTCATCAAGGTGTGATTTACATATTCTATCAGTTTTTCAGAGCAATATTTCATTATGTGATATGCTGGGATGAAAACACTTTGAAACTACTGTAGCTCGTAATAGATGTAGGGGAAGAGGTTCATTACAAACTAATACATCATGTTGTAAAATCACATAATAATTGATCTGACAAAGTCTTTTATCACTGTCTTATTGTTCAAATAACAGGCTCACGGTGAGAAAGGGGTTCATAAACATCGTTTTGATCACCGACCATATCCTACCTGTCATTTACAGTTTCCATGCCAACTCCCACACCAAGCAGCATGCCTAACTGGACAGCAGCCACGTCATGGTGATTTATACAAGAAAAAAAATAAATCCAACCAAATAATGATCATTAAAAAAGTGTTATTTATCCAGGTATTTCAGCTTAATTAATGAAGGCACTAACTGCTGGGTACATGTATTAAGTGGCTTAATGGTCATTTGCAGGAATCCATTTTACTTTGTTGTTCCCCTGTTATATTAATGTACCCCATTTAGCTCATTCTTCATTAATTCATGTCTTGTGTCTTCAATCTTTTACATAATTGCGTCAGTGTGTGTCACTGAGAGTAAGCCTCACTCCATATAAACACATTTAATTGGCGTATCTCTTTGAAGCGAGCGTCAATTCAAAGCACTTTTTTGTGAATATGCACTAAAATAACCTTGATGCCATCAGCTCTAAACAAAATTCGATCCAGCATCCACTTGCAGACTTTAATTAATTTCATTTATAAGGGTTTGTGAAGCTGTGTCAGTTTGGGGGAAAATTTTAGAGTCTGTTCTCCACTATGTTCAGTCAGTCCCTGGCAGTCAAATACCGAGTACGTACTTTAGATGCCGACTTGGCACATCTCCAGGGTGTGAGTCTGTGTTTATGCATGTCTGATTGTGTATGTAGTGCTTCTGTATGCAGTTTTCTTGAATAGTTTGAAGGTTACTGATATAACCTACTTTCCTGCCTTGCTTACTTGTTAATTTTTGTTCTGGCTACTCTGCAGTATTAAATGGAGTAGTTTACCATTTTTGCTTTCCAAGATATCATTGTTCTCGTGACGTTGCGTTCAGTTCAGAGACGTATTTGGATGTGTTTAGTTGTTTAGCTAAGCTTAGCATAAAAGCCCAGGGAAAACAGTTGCCTGCCTCCAGTTAGTCTAAAGCATCTTCAAAAGATATCTTCATATTTAATCTGTATTGAACTATTCCTTTAACTTCCCTGCACCGTTGTCAGTGTGAGCCAAAGTTTCATGCAGCATGTTAAAGTTTAATGTGTGTATCGAGGACGGACTGGGATGTTTGAATTTGTTTGAATCAAACTGGTGCATTTGGATAGACTATCTAAAACATTATTTTTGCCGTTGTTGCTGTTGTTTAAGAAAATGTTCACGTTAGACTTTTCTTTTCTTTTCTCTTTTTTTTAGGAAACTTGCCCTGTAATATCTTAGAAATCAATGTATATGTATTTAAGGGGAAAAAGAATTAACTTCTATGTAGCCTGAAGCCACACAGTGAAGAGTGAAGAGCACTGTTTAAAAAATGGAAGGTGTACTTGGACAAGCTTATAAATGAAGGCTGGAGGATAGTTAGTTAGTGAAGCAGGAAGTGCAGAAGTTTAGTAAGGAGGAAATGAGTTCAACTATGTTAGGACGAAGAGTGGAAAGGCAGTTTGTCCTGATGACATACCTATGGAGGCATGGAGATGTCTTGGAGATTAAGAGGATTCTGAGGAATGGAGAAGGTGTGTACTGGAACCAGTTTTGAAGAACAAGGCTGATGTGCAGAGCTGTGGTAACTACAGCGAGATAAAACTGACGAACCTTCCGCTCTTAAGTGAAGTAGTATCAACCTTGGTTCCTGGTCCAAGATCTTGCTGCTGTTATCTCTTTAACATCTTATAATCCTTTGTATCTTATTTTATTTAACATAAAGAAGCCCCTGAAAATATTCAACAGTTGCTTTCCACTGGCCTCTCTGGTTTTTTATTAGCACTGCTCATGTGCTGCACAATATAAAAAACCTTACAACATCTCAAGTACATCTCACGGGCTCGTTGTTTGCCAGAAACCAAATATTGGAACGCTTTAGAAAATAATCACTCTGAGGCTAACTAATATTTCAGTGTGTACACGAAGCTCTAGGATTAGAATTTGTTTATAGTGAGTAATCAAAACCATGAAGCAGCATATTAATGACGACCCTTCAGCCACTTTAACCTGCTATGAGATTATATTTGTCTCTGCTCATCTGCAACCCTCGCCTTAAACATTACTGAGGGGATGTTAACATTCATCTTCCATCTCCGCTGTGTTAATGTGTTTATCCTAACCAACCCCTTTAGCACACCAGGTACCAGGTAGCCCAACTTGGATAATCCTGCAAATATAACTGCTGCTGTTTAGTTTTTCTGTTTACTAGTGAGTTATATTTTTGCTAACGTGCAATGTCTTTTAAACTTCGTACGTCCTCTTTTCATGGATGCCTGGATACTAAACTTTTATATACCACCTGGATGAGCAGCCAAACTGATTATTTTATTGAAGATGGAATAATCTGGGCAGTTTTTAACCCCCAGTGATGCTAAAACAAAGAAGAGCTTGGATGGCTAACGACGTCAGACCATGAAGCTATGGGAAAGAGCTGCTGAAGCTAGATTAAGAGACATGTTTATGAACCAGTGTTTGAGCTTAAGTAAGAAAAATGTTAAAGTGTAGACAAAAAGAGATTGTTTAACATGGCTGCTTTTCATAAGTAAGGGGCTTTGAGACTTCTTAATTGGCATAAGATTTGTTTTGCAGGGTGAAAGTGTGAGACTGGAGGTGAAAGCATGCCTCACACGCCAGAAGCGTGAGAGTTGGCAGCCCTGGTTAGACAGAATGTACAGTACACAAAATAGGACATTTTCTGAAGTAAAACTTTGGCTTTGCACTAACAAAGAAAACAAGAGAGAAAGAGAAGAGCATTTAAAGGCTTTAGAGAGAATATAAAAAGAGTAATTACGCCAGTAGTAACGAGCCAAAGTGGAGTGAAAAGATGGCGAATTCAAAGTGAGCATGCTTGTAATTACTTTGATGATGTGCTGCTTTTTTAAACAATAGGCAGAGACAGAGAAATGAGAGAAAATTATAAAAATAAGTGTGAAAGTGAAATTGATGTGTTTAAGTATGAAGAAAGGCTTGCATCTCGTCATCTGTCCTTTATGTGCTTTCCTACTGTATTTTTACTCCTTGTCTTTTTCATCAGCCCTGTGTCCTTTCTCTATCTCTTGTTCTGATATATAAAGCTTGCACATTACAAAAGGCTCAGAATAAAATCCTTTTCTTCTCCCGTTATGCCTCCCTCCCACTTTACATCTTCTCAACATTAGTTGTGCGTTGGCCGCGTTAAATCCTTCTTTTTGTCCTGTTGAGTCATCTGTTTTAAACGCTTCAAGTTCACCCAAATATCTGCGTCCGTGCACCTTCCCCATCACCACGTGCCACCATCCACAGCCTGTGTTACTCCTCTGTCTCTTACTTCTTACTGAGGCCCAAATCTTTTGCTCACTTCCAGTTTTTTTCTTTTTCTCCCTCCATCACCATCACTCCTAGCTGTCAGTGGCTGATCCCCTGATTATTCAGCACAGCAAAATAGGCAGTGATGATGCGGTGGTTAATAGTGTTGGTATAAGATGGGTTTTTATGGACGGGGTGAAGCAGAGGACAAGGGAAAGCCGTGGAACTCACTAGCATTTTGGCTCATTTGTGCAACTTTTCAGATGGATATGTGTTGAGCCCATGCAACAGCTATACAAATATTTTGTGGGATTGTTCAGTAGCCACTGATATGTTCAAGGTTAATCCACGTGCACTGTGCATGATAATTGTTTCCCCCTTTTTAAGCTTAGCTGCACTGGTTGGTTAGCTCCAAACATCCAGAAGGAAGAAACCAGCTGCCATTAAAATTATATGTGGCTCGTAATGCACCATTAAAGCTTCAATTTGCAACATCTAAACAGCATAGACTGAGGACAGTTATCACACAGAAATGCTTTGAGTGCTTGATTAATGACTTGTAGAAAATTGATCCTCTGGAATAATTGCTCAGTACTCAAAACAACTGCAATTATGTTTTTTTTCTTCTCCTTTGCCTTGGAAACAAATTAGGTTTTTTCAGAGAAGGACTCGTTCCCTCTCCAAGGAATAATAGGAATTTTCAGGAATAGTCAGCCAATTCAGACTCAGATGAACAGATCTTTGCTACCTTATAATCGCTCACTCTCCTGTGTACCATTTGTAGGAAATAGCCACAGGCCTTTATTGGGGGTTAAACACTGACTGATGTCCCCATTTTCTCATGTTTTTATGTACAACCAGCTTTTCTAACTAAGGCCTGAGAATGTGAGGGTTGTGTGTATTATCTTAGCTGTTCCTACGACTGCACTCTTGGACAGAGAACTCTGATGTTGTGCCTGGAATCTGCTGGAGCCACTCTTCCAGTTTCGGGTGTACAGCACCTAATGTCCCTATTACCACTGGGACTACTTTGGATTTTACCTTCACATCGGCTCCAGTTGTTCCTTCAGTCTCTGGTACTTCTCTGTTCTCTCACACTCTTTCTTCCTGATGTTGCTGCCCACTGGGATTGCCACATCTAACATAAATGCTGTGTTCTGTTCCTTCTCAACCACTACTATGTACAGTTTGTTGACCAACTTGCTGCCATAGCTGCTCAATGGTGTAATAGCAACACTACCATCTTTAGTGTTGGGTGGCTGTAGCCTACTAATCTTTCACTTAGTAGGTGATCTGCTCTACCTCGTGAGCTACAGCCAAGCCCAACTTTTGAAAAAATATTTAAAACAAACAACAACAAAAATTAGAAAAAAATATTTCTAGGTTTTGCACGTTTTTAATGTTCTTGTACTGTTTTCAAATAAATACAGTGTAAGGCTCACAACCTATCTGAATTGTAACTCGCTCTCAACCATGGCAATCAAAAAGAGCATATTAATGCCTTAAAAAGTGTTCAGACTTGTGCAGCTGGTGATTGAGAGTCATATTATCCCCTCCATTTCTGCTCTTTTTACACGTGTTTCCTTCTCAGGAGTACAAACATGTACATGTAGCTTGGCTTGACTGCTGGTGATCTGCACAGACAGACTGACCTCAAACATCTTCTACGAGTGGCTGATTGATTGGTTTGCCCTTTGTGGTCAATCTGGCACCCCATTTTTTTGTGATAGTGTAAGGGCAGCTGGTTGTGGTGACAGCTTAACTGGACATCTCTATAGTGGATATGCTGCATGTGATGCAAATTCAGGCTTGATTTTATGCAGCGAAAGCCTGCTAAGCATTCTCAGCAATTCACAGGTGGCAAGTGAATATTTCCACTGTGGCCACATTGACAAGATTAAGCACCTTCCTCAAAGAACTATCTTAGTCAACTTTTTCCAAACAGACTTCCCCATGTGATGTTTGTGTTAAAATGATAATTTCGTTTTTGTTTGCAGCACCTAGTTTGTCATTGATTTGTGTGTTAGAAAAAGATGAGGTCAGCACCGGCTTTGTGTGTCTGTTCGTGTCTCTCCGTGGGGGCATAAATTGCACCCACCTCCTGATTAACACAGTCAGCTTGCATGAGGCTGTCAGGTTGGAGGAATTTCAGTGGAGGGTGGAAGGGTTAGAGCGGTGCAGTGCTGGTTGTGACAAAAACTGTGGGTTTCGGCTGAGTGGCGGTCATCGGAATGTCATCCATACACCCACTCAGAGTGCAGGAGATTGGATGGTAGGAGCGGGGGAAAAGAGGATGTGGGGATTTTTCTTAAAGAAACGACACCAAGACGTGATGAAGAGGGAATGGGAGCAAAAGAAAAAAAAATCGTTACCGTGAGGAAAACAAGTCATGAGACTGTGGAGAGGAGGAGGAAGAAAAGCAGCTTCTCTCAAGAACAGATGAAAGAGAAGGAGAGATTGTGGGGAGCAGTGGGGAGGAGAAGAAGCATCTCGTGTCCTTATTAAAGAGATATAATTTGGCTTGCAGTGGGGAAAACGCAGAGAGAAAAAAGGGTGAGAGTGTATGGTTGCCAGGGACAACAGCCTAATGGAATCATACAGTCATGCGCTCACACCCTCCACCCCACTGCCCTGCCTTTGTGGATCTGCTTTTGATCCTCCTGCACCTTTAAAACCACTTCTCATCCTCCTCACAGCATCTCTTGTTATCTCTCACTGCTCTCATTCTGCCTTCTTACGTGCGTTTACATTCAACATGTCTGTTCATTAATGCATTTTATTCTTCCTCTGCATTATCTTTTATGGTCCAAGTTAGTGCTGTGCGATACTGCAGATTTTAGTATGGATTTCATACCAAGTGAATACAGGGCCAGTATTGCCAATACCATACCAGTACAGATGCTTTTAACATAAGGCACCTTCTGTGTGTGTCATGGTGCATGAAATGACTCATCATCAATTAGCCAATTTCTGAACACATTTTAATGAACACTGAATCTCTGTGATTTTTACTTTCAACAATAATTAAACACACCTTTCAGCTTTTCATGAATCTAAATGCGCTTGTCTTTAAAGCACTTTGGGTCAACCTCTGCTTTTTAATGTGATATAGGCTATAAAAAACAGAAAAGTCCACAAAAAAGATTTTCATGGTGCATGTTTGAAGTATATTTCCCCCAACAAATCCAGTTTATTTAACACAGTTCAATGAGTTACATACTTAGAGGATACTATTGATCCTATTCCACAAGTATCAATCCAATACTGATACCAGTAGTGTTAATTTGGGTTGAACCCAGGAGTGTATAGGCGTTGGCTGAATAGCAGTGGTGTTCACCTTGTGGTGTCGGTCAGAACACACAGGACGCACAGATAAAGGTTATACCATCTTTACTGTGATTCCTCAGCTTAACAGCACAGTACAGCAACACAGTAATGCAACCACAGGCTTACAGAGTGGTGAGGGGTGTGGGTGTGTGTGGTCTGTGAACAGAACATATACAGAATACTGAATGTAATAAACATCTAAGTCATGAATTATGATGCATTAGCGTTCTTCAAATCTAACCAGAACTACAAATGGGAATTCCTATATGAACATCTACATGCACGAGTTTAATACACTACTCCCAAACCCTTACAGTACATGACATTGATTGCCAATACACCCAACAACAATATATCACAAACACCAAGTGTTATGAGTGGCTGTGTGCACACAGGAATAGGACCCAAGGTGCAGACTCCGGAGACAATCGTGAACTCAAAATGGCTTTTATGTGATACTCAAAATATATCATAACTGAAAAAACTCAAAATAAACTTAAACTGGAGGAATGACAGAACACACAGCAAGGTAAACGGTAGATCACGACACGGACACAGAGAAACACAGGGCTTAAATACACAGAAGGAGCAATCAGGGAATGAGTAACAGGAGGAAAACACAGCTGGGACAAATCAGAACTGACGAGACCAAAGAAGCGTAAACTGAACACACTGAGATAAGACAGAGACCTTCAAAGTAAAACAGGAAACACATAACACAGACTCACATGCAGGCACTACAGAGGGAACAGAGACGTGGGACCAGGGCAGACACAAACACTGACTGAACACGGGGATATAGGAACTAAGGATACACAGAGACGCGAACTAGACAAGGGGATACAGGTGATAGGGGAGACAGAGCAACTAAAGAAGACAGAGACATAAACCATAAGACAGAACTCAAAGAACCCAAAGACTAGAAAGTATAAATAATATAATAAACTCAAAAACCCTGGGTCAACGACCCAGGCATCCTAACAGTACCCCCCCCCCCCCTTAAGGGCTGGCTTCCAGACAGCCCAAACCAAAACACCAAAACAAAAAAAAACAAAAACAACCCAACCAGGGTGGGCGGCGGGGGAAACAGGATGGAGGGCTCGAAACAAAACCAAACAAGGAGCCAGAAACAAAAAAAGAACAAACAATGGAGCCCGGAAAGCAACAGAACAAAACACAGGAACAATGTCCAAAACAACAGCACCAAGGCCCAGGCATAGTCCAAAAGCAAACAAACAAAAGAGCTCACGGAGCAGATCAGGAGGCCGGCCAGGCGGGAGGCACCGGCGGCGGAGCAGATCAGGAGGCCGGCCGGGCGGGAGGCACTGGCGGCGGCGTAGTTCAGGGGGCCGTCCATGACGGCAATGACGTCCAGTCATCAGCCGGACAGGACGTGCAGGACGAGCAGGACGGGCAGGATGGGCAAGACGTGCAGGAACAGACAGCACGGAGACCTCAGAAGCAGACGAAGCTGAACACTCGGAGGCTGGACCAGGCGGAGCTGCAGAGGCTGAGGCTGGACCAGGCGGAGCTGCAGAGTCGGAGGCCGGACCAGGTGGAGGAGCCGGTGGTGGCTGAACGGCTACGCCAGAACCATCAGCAGACACTGGGACGTGCTGACTGGGTCCTCCCGAACCCCCAGCTGACGAGGCGGGTGGCTGAACAGGCCCCTCGGACCCTCCAGCGGAGACGGGTGGCTGAACGGGCCCCTCGGACCCTCCAGTGGAGACGGGTGGCTGAATGGGCCCCTTGGACCCGCCAGCGGAGACGGATGGCTGAACGGGCCCCTCGGACCCTCCAGCAGGAAGAGACGGCTGAAGCGGTTCCTCGGACCCTCCAGCGGAGACAGGTGGCTGAACGGGCCCCTCGGACCCTCCAGCAGAGACAGGTGACTGAGCAAACAACTGAGGCGGTAACTGAGCAGGTGACTGAGCCGATAGGTGAGCTAATGTCTGAGCTATGGAGAGAAGTTTAATATGTATCGACTGTTGTAAAGATGGTAGTAATGGTGGGTAAGGCGGTGGATTAGCAGTAAGCTGAGCTAGTTCCCCTGAGCCTCCAGAACCTGAAGAAAACTGCTGGACGGGCTCACCTGAGCCTCCAGCGAGGTCAGAAACAGGTACCTGCCGAACACCAGCCACTCCCACCCGAGGAGAAGGTACGGGTGCCGGAGCTAACTGGTTCCCGGTCATCCTCACCCTGGGAGCCGGGACAGGCACCGTCAATGGCTGGGCAGCTGCTGTCCCCACCCGAGGAGCTGGTACGGGTGCAGCGACAGGCAGAGGCTCAGCCGGCCTGGACACCGGAGCAGGGACCAGCTGGACCTCAGCCTCCCTCACCTGAAGCACTGAAACAGGTGCAGGGGAATGCTGGGCCCGAGCTGCCCTGGGATTAGGAACACAACGGTGCGAAGGAGCAGGCTCAGCAAACACAGACTCCTCAAAAATGTTTTTTAGCTTCCTACCACCACCACGTCTAACAGTCTTAACAGTGTTCACAGTCTCAGAATTTATAGTGTTCACATGATTGTCTTTTTCCCGCTCAGAGGGAGCAGAATGAAAACAGTCATTATAACTCACCACGGGGAGTAGCTCAGCAGAGACAGAGTGGCAATTGCGTGAGCGTCGCTTTCTCCGGGAAGTGGGAGGTGGCGAACTGGGCTGCGAATCCTCCAAAAGACCGGGCTGCGATGAGGAAGCAGTGAGTTTGTGAAGCTCAGAACGTGGCAGACCCAAAAACAGAGCGAAGGACTGCAGCGGAGTCTAACGTCCGGCGTCACATAATCTTTCTTCCTCCGCCGCTTAACCCTCTTGTCGGACTGGTAATCCAGGGGTGAAGGCGGAGGTGTAGCGACTGGAGAGAATGAGTACGTGCTCAACCTGATCGCCCGAGGCATAGGCGCTGGCTCGGCCGTAGCCATGGCAGTTTGGAGGCTGCGGGGCCCTCCCAAAGCCAAACGTGATCCATAGAAGGGTGATTGGGCATGCCTAGCCTCCTGCCTCACGCTCTCCTTGAGGAAGGCAGAAACTGCGGGTCGCCGATACCACACGGAGTCTGCTGGGTCCATGTTCTGGTCGCGATCTTCTGTTATGAGTGGCTGTGTGCAGACAGGAATAGGACCCAAGGTGCAGACTCCGGAGACAATCGTGAACTCAAAATGGCTTTTATGTGATACTCAAAATATATCATAACTGAAAAAACTCAAAATAAACTTAAACTGGAGGAATGACAGAACACACAGCAAGGTAAACGGTAGATCACGACACGGACACAGAGAAACACAGGGCTTAAATACACAGAAGGAGCAATCAGGGAATGAGTAACAGGAGGAAAACACAGCTGGGACAAATCAGAACTGACGAGACCAAAGAAGCGTAAACTGAACACACTGAGATAAGACAGAGACCTTCAAAGTAAAACAGGAAACACATAACACAGACTCACATGCAGGCACTACAGAGGGAACAGAGACGTGGGACCAGGGCAGACACAAACACTGACTGAACACGGGGATATAGGAACTAAGGATACACAGAGACGCGAACTAGACAAGGGGATACAGGTGATAGGGGAGACAGAGCAACTAAAGAAGACAGAGACATAAACCATAAGACAGAACTCAAAGAAACCAAAGACTAGAAAGTATAAATAATATAATAAACTCAAAAACCCTGGGTCAGCGACCCAGGCATCCTAACACCAAATCGTTTAGCTTACAGCTAGCAGGTATGTAGCATAACAGGTAGCATTGGTAGCATGAACTAGCCACATAGCGAACAGGTCGATACACATTGCACTTCTACATCCACTAAATGTCTAATTGGCATAAAAGACTAAAACTGTCCTTTTCAGGCATGGCTCCACATCTACTCACAGTTCTTTAGCGACGCACACAACTCACACCGTGTGTAGACATCCCCTGCAGAGTCAGTCTGCCAGCGGCTCTTGCTATGTGTTAGCTCCAACTCTGATCACTGGAACATGTGCTCAATAGTGCAACTGTGCTCTCTCGCCACAAGGCCCCCCCCCCCCCCCCCCCCCCCCCCACACACACACACACACACACACAGCTGACAGCCTTTCCAACAAGTAGCATTAAATACATTATTAATATTTGGATTGATCTGCCCACCTTTCATCCAGGTACCTCATTGCCTCAGGTAAATATTGAGCTTGCCAGCTTTTTGGGCTCTCTTATTTGACCTTTATTAACTCAAGCCAAATGTACTGTGCAGCATAATTCTGCCTTTGCACTTGTAGTTGTAGTTTCAGCTCTTTGACCACATTGATGTACTCAGGGAGTCATTGACAACAATGCTATACAATACTATGGCACGAAAGCCTTTTCACTAGACCAACATACTTGGAAAAATGAAGTTGGATGATAAAACTATTACCCTCAGTCTATTCTACACATCCATCTATGTGTACAGACAGACAATGTAGTTTATCATAATTGCGCTTGCACAAAATGTTCCTGTTCAGTGAAAGATTAATGTTCTCCAAACCTTATTAATATATAGAGGAGAGGATAAAATTAGGAAATACTATTTCCATTAAAATGTTTTATGAGTTCATGTCTGTTGACCATTCATAAAATACTGATCTTTTCCCATTTATTTTTCTTCCAAATGAATTGTCGGATAAATTGACTGAAAGAGAAAGAGAGTGTGTTTCATCAGTTGCACCTTACTGGGGTTGGATTGGGCCCCCTTATTGTTCAGAACTACAGACTACACTCAGTTTGTTGGGTTCTGGGTCATTTTACCTCAACAACGGCCTTAATATTCACGTAGCACAGATTAAGCTAGGTGTTGGAAACATTTCTCAGAGCTTCTAGTCCATATTTGACATGGCAACGTCACACAGTTGCTGCAGATTTGTGGGCTGCCCATCCTTGATGTGAATCTCTCATCCCACTGTATCCCAAATGTGCATTAGGCATTAGGCAAAGTCATGGTTATGGGAAATTAAGTAAGCATAGTTTCTTCGGGGCAGCCTGGCAATGCTGTTGTTGTCACTCTCGCTACGAGGTCCAAGAAAAACTCAAGAAGGTCCTGGGCTCAATGTGAGGGTCTTTCTGTGTGGAGTTTGCATGTTCTTCCCATGTCTGTGTGGGTTCTCTCCGGGTACTCTGGTTTCTTTCCACAGCCCAAAGACATGGAGTTACTTTAGTTAGGTTACCTGGTGATTCAAAATCACCCAGATTGATGTGAATGCGAGTACAAATGGTTGTCTGTCCATGTTAGTGACCCGACTGGCGACCTGTCCAGGTTGTACCCCGCCTCTTGCCCTATGGCACAATGGTAGGGTGATAACCTTGAGTGCAGCTGGGCTGAGGGTTAAGGCGTCTGGCTAAAAATGCACGCTTACGGTTGTGTGGATCCTCAAACATTAGCTCAAACATTACATCAGTTAATTGAATAGAACATCGAGATTCATTTAATTAATATGCTAGCAAAATATAAACCTATGAAGAAGCAAGCCAAGCCACAATAATATTAATATATAATCACGTACTTAAATCTGAATGCAAACAGATAAACATTTCATATAAAATAATGTGGGTAATTGGGCTGAACGGATTCTTCTCTTGTACGGCCTCGCGCTGTGGTACCACATGAAAAAACATGAGCCTTCCACTCACATTATGCCAGTTAATGATCAGTTTTCAGAAGTTTAGATGCTACCACTCCGAGCCATGTAATGGCCAATTAGGAAGTCTCTAAATACAGAACCCCTGATTTGCTTTGATTCGATTCGCTGACAGCTAAAGAAATTATATATCAACCAGCAGGAACTGGGTTTTAGATCAATTGAATTCGAATGTTATTAGCACTTTCATTTCCTGATCTTGAACTTTTCCAGCATTTGTTGCAGTTATTTTCTCATAATTTAACCTTTTTTTTGTTGCTCGTATTTGAAGTTACTGTAAATCTTTGTAAATCATTTAATAGTGCATGGATAGGTCTTCATTTCAGGTACTTTAACAGCTTGCCCTCACTTTTGAATTCTCTCAGTCTTCATTCTCTCTGAGACTCCATTTGAGTTTTTCCCTCTTGTCCTTCACTGTCCATCTTCCCTTTCATCCGTCTGTGCTGCATCTCACCATTTTTCTTCTTCTCCCTCTGTTCCTTGATGGATTGTGGCCCCCGAGCTGACTGTTGGGCACTGCGGCGGATCAAAACATAATTTTCATCCATTTATTTTAGCCTGAATCCACACTCTCTTTTCTCCCATCCTGTGCTGGAGTTCAGATAAAAAACTGGCCTATTTTTCCCATCATACACACTCTATCACCTTTCTCTCCTCCCACTTATTAAACACCTTGTTTTAATTTGCCTTCTATTTTGTTACACTTTCTTTAGAGTTAATAATCTAGGCCCTATGAAGCTATATTTCCTACGCTGTTTCTAATTTACACTAAATAAAAGTGCATGAAACCTGTGTTCCTCTTTTCGCATTCTGCCTCGATCACACACAAGATTTATGATTTTCCCCCGTTTTTGTCGTCTGTCGTCGGTTTATATTCCTGCTTCTGCCACTCCCACTTTGTCAAGGCCACCATCTTCTTGAGGTTACAGGCAGTAGTCTCCTGTTTCTGACATTTAACTTATTATTCCCTCTATCTGCCAAGCCGATCCTCCCTCTTACCCCTTCCTTTCTTCTCTCTCTTTTCTCTGTCACACACATGCACCCACCTCCTGACCCTGTCTCTTCTAACCTTTACATAAAGCCAGAGGATTTGCACGCAGCTGGAAAAAAAAAAGATATTCAGCTTCGTTCCCTCCTGAAAACACTTAATATCTCCGATGCTGCTGTGGTCCCACCCCTTTAACACCAGATGAGTTGGCGCCGACCTGCATCAGTGCACTCTGACATTTATGTGGGCCAAGTACCTTGGATGCAGATGCATTTTTGTGTGTGGTGTGTTTGTACGGCACAGGATGGTGGTTAATCCTTTTCTTTTTTTTGTGTCACTCCATGCAAGCTTGGATTGTGACACAATCGCCCAAAGTACGACATAAGACATAAGCATTACATACTGAAGATCTGGAAGAATATAGGTAATAATTATTGTAAATGTAGACGTGTCTGGGCCATTTCCTTTTCAGTAAGTGCCTGAAAAGGAAAAAGCTCCTTGAACTTGTAGGAATTCGTGAGTCATCACTGGTCAACAGAACAGTGGGCTTCCTTTCGCTTAACAAGTCATTCATTTAACCCAAATGGGATGGTAAAACAGCGTCATCCTGGCAACTGTAACTCATATGACTTGTAACACCTTTACAGGGCACCACCAAATGATGATTGATGGCAAAAACAGATATCAAATCAGAAATTAGCTTTGAATTTGGAGAGCAGTCATAATATTATTTGCATAATTTGTTGTAATGTTCCACATTTGTATATGTTGCTTCAAAAGGCTTCATTGTTTTAACTCCTAGCATAAGCACTGGTTGCTAATAATAATTCCTTGATTTATGAAAATGCTTTATTATTTAGGTTTACACTGGACTGTGTTTGAAGACAACATTGTAATCTGTAGTGAAAGTAGGGGGCAGGTGGAAGTGAGCCTTAAAAGGTGGAGGCATGCCCTGGAGAGAAGAGGAATGAAAATCATTGGAGGCGAGACAGAATCCATGTCTGTGAATGAGATGGAAATGGGGGAAGATGCCGAAGTAGAGGCAGTGAAGATAGGCAGAGATGGAATACCTGGGTAAACTATCCGAAGTAACAGACAATGCACAATGTGTAAAGAAAAGAGTGCAGGCAGGGTGGAGCGGGTGGGGACGAGTATCAAGGGTGATTTTTCACAGATGATAGCAGCACCAAGGGGTGGTTTACAAGATGATAGTGAGACCTGCTATGATGTATGGTAGACTAGCAAAGAGATATCAGGCAGAGCTGATGATGTGAAGATTTCCACAGGGACTGACCAGGTGGTGCTGGAAACAAGTTTATCACAGGCAGAGCTCTGGCCGAGCAGTTTGAAGACAAAGTTAGAGAGGCGAGGTTGTTCAGAGCAGGGACTGTGGATGTATCGGAAAAAGGATGTTGAGGATAGAAAGTGAGTCGGTTTGCTTATGCAAATATATGTTCATTCATTCATTGTCTTTGTTCCAGCAGAAATACACAAAGAAAGTGGCTTTTGACGTATGGTCAGTTACACTGGTGCAGTTTTGGGGCATTGCAATCAACAGTGTCACTTAAATTAGATGTCTGCTGTTTGGTCTGCGCTTCCACAGGCACCGTTGGTTTAGAAACTTATTCCTCATGAAGAAAGCAAGACAATCAGCGATTGATCTATTTTACTTGAGCAAGGGAGGCCCCGGTCGGTGTCTCAGAAAAGCACTCTGGATCCAACCACAGACGACCTCGACTCTGGCCTCCACTTGCCGCCTTTTATTGAAAACAGTTACAATACACACAAGCACCTCCCATTGTAAAACCCCCCTATGGTTACAAAAGATAAGGCACTATGTGTGTACGTGTAAGCACGTGTATGCATGTGCGAGAATGTGTGTGTAGGCGTGTGTGTGTGTTTGTGTGTGAGTGTGTATGTTTGTGTTTGTGGTACATTTGTGTGACCTCCTGCCCACAAAAGGATCATAAAAGCAGGAAGCAACAAACAGAACCTTCAGATAGGATGTGCCTATAATAAAACACTTCAGCCTCCCCCACCAACAAACTGGCTGGAGAGGTGGTCAGAGACAAAGGAATGTCTTTGATCTGCTGCTTGAACTAAGACTTACAAATTTAAGTAACACAATGACAATATTTAACAATTTTTTCTGTTATTTCAACACCCCAAGAAACCAGTATCAACGTACATTTCTATCCCCAGGGATTGAAATGTAAGCCCTCGGGGAAATAATTATTTGATCCCCTCCTGAATTTGTATGTTTGCTCACAAAGGAATGAGCAGTCTCTGATTTTTTATGGTAGTTTTGTTTTTAATGGATCATAATTATTTCCCCCACTGTACCTATGTGTACCTTCATAGAAAAGTTATGTATATGTTCACGTGCAGCAAAATGTACATATTTGTGTTGTAGAATTAAGTAGGAAATATCAGGAGACAAATAAAGAATGAAAATTAGGTAAAACTGAATTCTATACGCTACTCACCTCACATCATAGACATACATTTGAACCTTGCTAAGGTCTTTAAAGTTGGCTATATGTGTGAAAGATGAAAGTTTGAATACTCAGTAAAAGTATATTATGCCAGTCAATGTCCAGGTGAATTAGTCAAATTAATACTTAGTAAGAAAAGATAATAAAGACTCAGACTGCTGGCTTACTTGTGGTTCCTGTGGTATTTCAAATTAGAATGGGAGGCAGAGGGCTCAGCTTTCAGGCCCTTCTTCTCTGGAACTAAGTCCCAGTTTGGATTCAGGACTATCTCTCTACTTTATATTAGGCTGAAAAGTATTACTGTAGGCTCTCCACCTTATAATATAAACCACCTTGTGGATACTGCTGTTGTAATTTTGTGTTACATAAATAAAATCGAATTGAACTGAATGCGAATTTATCTGAAAAAGTAAGGCTGTCTTCAAAGATGCTGTACATTCCACACTTATAATTAGACTTGATTTAGTTATAATCTGGTATGGAATTTACTAATAAACATCAAAAAGTGTTTGACCAAACAAAAATGTTCAATCAGGAAAAAAGGGCTCTTGGTATGTGCACCTAATCAAGTCATTCTGGTTAATTAAAGGTTTGCATTGATTTGATCTCTATCTATGGCTGCCTCTGTCCCTTGATGTTCGTCTGACTTGAAAGTAATTTTCACTTTTATTAACACAGCCTTGCTCCTCTTTTCTCATTCTCATTTAACAGTCAAAGCTCTACTTCTGAGATCTCTTGCCTCGGCTAGCAGAGAAAGAACCATTTGCTGGAACAACACCTGTTTCCCTGTCTGTGTGGACACGGGAATCCAGCTGGGCCACAGAGAGTTTTCCACAAACACGTGAACAAGCTGAAATCCATCCATCAGTAGAAAGGACAGTTTTTGAGGAGCTCATTGGCATTTAGACCTGAGGAGTGACACTCCACGCAACCGACAGTGTCCTCAAGTGGGAAGGACTCTACTGCTCTTTGGAGCTACTACAGTAGAGGTGAGTGAGTCAGTTCAAATTGTCCTCCCTTATATGAAAACCCCTTACACTGTAGTGTAGAACAACTGTCATTTTAACTCCTATTCAGTTCTAGTGAGGCATGGACTTTCTAATAAGTCCAGTGCTTTGGGCTGGGTTTGACGGGGCAGCCAGGCTTAGCTGAAGGCTCACCCACTGAAGCACTTTCCAGCAAGAGCACTTGACAGTACCCAGTGGTGTTTGACTGTGAAAAGCAACCATATGTGAAGGATTTTTTATTTTATTTTTTTCAGATAAAAAATGGTAAGACATTTCTAGCCAAACTAGCCTGGCCGGCGAAGCAGGATGTCTGTTGCCATAGCAGCAGGTGCTAATCCATATGCATGGCTGGAATGAGCTTTTTGGGAAGGTGTGCTGAGGGAGACAGCTGTGCAAGACTTCTCTGGCTTAATACGTTTCCTGAATCTGTCATTTGGGTGGAAGTGGATGTATGGCTTTTACTCAGACTCGAGTTGAAGTTTTGTGCACGATGATGAAATCTGCTGCCATTTACGAGACAAATACCGAAATGCTGTGTATACAGTTGAATTCTTGTGGTTTTGGCTGAGCATCCTCTGTGCTGGCTATGATGTCCCACTTCTGGCAGCATGCTGAAGGTTCCAGAGCTGGAAGGGTTCTTCTTTTAGAGACATTACTGGGTTAAAATCTGTCAGTGCAGACATCGGCTCTGTACTAGTTCTGCAGGGGGGAAAGTGGAAAACTTCTTTTTCTTATTAGTTCATAAGTAAGTTTGTCATTAGATAGCAGTGTCTTTAATTATTGCCACTGAATAGTTTGGATACACATACTGAAATAATATATTAAAATAGGCTTGAATAATAACACTAATAACACAAAATTCTACCACGTTACATCAATTCTGAGAATTTCAACTTGTGCACTCCAAAGTTTGCAAATCTTAACATCCACTTTGATAAAACACAGACTGTCTGGTTATTTTTTTTTAACTCAGATTATCTGTATAGTAGTTTCTGCTGGTATTCATGATATCGTGAGCAGCCAGGCAGTCATTTTCTTTGCCCTTTCAAACAGCTCAGGCTTGGGAAAGAAGTTGATTTGAAAAATGTGCATATCTAACTTTACTTAACATAAAAAAGACTATCCTGGCATGCTATGTATGTAAAGTGTGAATTTGCATTTTGAATTGCTCACTTTTAATTAAAATGATGAATGAATGAAGAGATTGGCAGCGGTGGAGTTCAGTCAGTGAATCCACACATAGTTATTCCAAGCGAATGCCTCCAGGGCTGAAAAATGAAGCCAGTGCACAAATGCCAAAACTGCAGCTCCTCGTGTGCACACTTAAGTGAAGCAAGTGAGTAAGGCAAGTTCATTAGTAGGACTGTTACAAAGTAACCCAGAATATGTTCTTGTTGGCGGTCATTTTGTTTATTAGTGGGATTGTTGCAATGACCGGTCTCACACACTTAAGACACTCTTAATTTGAAAACGGTGGCTCGTTCTTGAGCTGCTTTCAGATTTGTACAATTTTGTACAGTTTCTGAGATGTGCATTTAGCTTTGAATGGGGACCTGGGCTGCTGCTTTGGTAGTGTAGTTGTAAAGCCACCACTCATTTCGTCTTCCTTTGTAGGCTGAAGGTTATGAGTTCAAGTGCAGCAAGGGATGCTTTTCAGATTCAAGCAGCATAGAGCTATGTGCTGCATGAAATGACATTACAGTAATGTTATTGACAGTGTGTCACTACAGGGTGCAGCACTTCTCTCAAAGAGAGAAAAGAGGGGGTTTTCTCATGTCACGCCTCCCTAACGTTAGTATCATATGTAGGTTGGATCGTCACCATAGTCAGGCTGTCACGGTTTGTGGCACAATTACCACTGACTCATGTGGGACATGCAAGCCTGGACTGTTGTGTGTTGTTGGTTGGCTTAGTGGGTTAGTTCCTGCTCTAAAGCCTTTCAGAAGCTAAAGGTTCACAATTCGACCACAGTTTGCAACAATTTTTTTCACCATGCTCTCTTTCTCGTTATGAACTTACAGTATGATTAATAGAAACACACATCAATTTGGGAAATGTTTGCCACTTTATTAGGCACAAATGTTTTCACTCTACACAAACAAGCTATTTATCTAGAACGTTTTACTCCCATTGACAGCATGCCACAATCCAAATCCGCAAGTAGCTAATCCCACTGCAATTTCTCCCAGAATTGCAAATTCTAGTTAATAGTGCGAATCCCAGTATATGTTATTCACCTCTGCCATTTTGTTTATTATTATTATTAGTGGGATTGTTGCAAAGCAGCGATGCCAGTATATATTATTTGTTTCACCACAGTCTGGCTGTTCCCCTCATTGGTACACTTACCACTGCCTCATGTCTGTTTTGTCAGCGGGATGGTGCATGTCACCCCAATAGCATAGTGGGTGCATCCCTCATCCTGCACGATCTCTGGCACTTTATTAGGCATACCTGTTTTTGGTCTAAACAAACATGCTATTTATCTACAACTCTTTGCTCCCATTCACAGCGTGCCAAAGTTCAAGTCCACAAATAGCTATATTGCCACCACAATTTCTTGCAGTTTATTAAGCCCTTTTCACAGACATGCAGTCACAACGTGCTAAACACAGAAAGATTTTTTAAAAATAAGAACATTAAATACCATAATAACAATTAAAATCTACAATAAGGCACAATAAACAGGTAGTTTTAAAATATATAATTATTATTTAATAAAAAATCTCAACAAAAAGCCTGTTTAAAAGCCAATAACTGGCAATAAATGATGTTTTTTTTTCTTTTTTCTTTTTGCTATTGCTGACAAATACTTTGTGAAATTGTAATATTCTATTAGTCACTAAGTTAGTTACCTAGTTACGAGTTCTCACTCTGTACAAGTCACTGACCCTGGATCCAGCAAAACAGCCCCAGACCATCACACTTCCTCCTTCATGTCTGGCAGTTGATGCCACACACTATGAAATTATCCTTTTGCCTACTCGATGTCGATCCAGTGGCGGTGTTTCAGGGCCCAGGAAAGCCTCTTTGTCTTATTCCGACGTCTTAGCAACAGGGATGGGTATCGTTTAGGTTTTATCCGATACCGGTGCCAAACCGGTACTTTTGAAATGGTGCCAGTGCTTAAACGGTGCTCAAACCGGTGCTTAAAGAATGGAAAACACAAATGTTGTCCAAAACCTCTCATGTTTAGCTGTTTTTTTGTAAAAAGATAACAATGTTAGCTTTTTCTGCAGCTATAGGGCATCTATGGTATCACTCTTGGCTGGAAGCAGTGCTTAAACAATGAAAAAAACACAAACTTTATCCAAAAACCTCTCATGTTTAACTGTTTTCCACTTTTTCTTTGGTCATTTTAGCTTTTTTGGCCAGGATGAAGGGAGTTTCTGCCATCAAACAAGAAGACAGCCGCATGTAACTACGACGGTGTTTGCTAGTTCACCTTACGTGCATTAATGTAATAACGTGGTTAGCCTACTCAACGTAAATTGCACACGAACAACATTAAGCTACTCACCCAGAGAAGAACAGCTGCTGCTGCCATCATCATCCATCATCATTTCTGCTACACTGGCAGGGCTAGGGGCCAGGACTCTCCTCTTCGGGTTCTTGGGGGATGTTGCTAACTCTGTGTCGATAACAGGCACCACACCCGCAGTAGATGTGCTCGGTGTGAGGTCTTGCAGCAAGGTGTCAAATACGGTGCATTTCTCAGCTTTTAAAAAAACACTATGCGTCGCTAAGTGTTTCATCAGATTCGAGGTGTTACCTCCTTTGCACAGTATCACCTTAAAGCACTTGTTACAGGCTGCTGAGTTTGCATCTGTTGCTGTGAAGTACAGCCAGACTTTGACCACTTCACCTTGGGCATTTTTAATCTGTAGCTCTGCTCTAAAAGAACGTACGTACCTGGGCCCGCCTACTATCCTCGGAAAGGTAAAATGATTAGCTAGAATCCAAAGTGTATGACATCTCAGAAAAAAAAGCGCCGAAATAAAGCACCGAAATGTGCGCTGCTTTTCGGTCTGTTACTACCGTTTATGTCAGAACCGATACCAGTACCCATCCCTACTTAGCAATGGCTTTCTTGCTGCAACTTATCCTGTCAAAACTGCAGCTCGAAGTCTTCTCTTCACAGCTGAAACTGGGACTTACTACGACTGCTGTCGTCCTGTGAGCCACCTATCACGCTGTTAACTCTCAGAAACTTGGCCTCTGATTCAGTTGTGGCTTTGGGTCTACCAGAACTCTTCCTCTCAGAGTTTGCCACAGTTTCTCAGTACCTTTTGATGGTGAAGAGAACTGTACTCACTGACACCTTGACTTTCTTTGCAGTTTCTCTGTAGGAAACACCTACATTTTCAAGTGTTATGATGCTCTGTCTCTCTTAAATTGTTAATTGCCTTTTTCTCACCAGTTTTGTAGCAACATACAAGCGGCAACTACTTTCTGCAGTACAATACTGTCCAACTGATGGTCACCAGGGTTTGGTACCACAGTGTGTTCCAACACTGCTTTTATGCAGACAGAGGAGATTATAAGTAATCCAGAAAAGTTGGAACACCTGTAGAAATTAGTAGCACCAGCTCTCAAGGCTTGATCAACCTCCATTGCTCCAGAACAGATTTAAATTGTTAACCCATTTCGAGTTCCGTGCAAAAGGCCTTTTTGTATAATTCTGAAATGTACATTATTTTTTAGTTTTGGGTAACCTTCCCTTTTGTTTTTTGTTTTTTTACTTCTGGCAGTTCACCACTTACCTTTCTACCATTTCAGGGTATTCATCGGACTTAAACGACTTGAATTGCAATAAATAACTTTTCAGAAACTGCTGATCTACTGGGATTTTCCCAAGCTACCATCTCAGAGAGCTGGCTGCAGAGTCCAAAAAAGAAAAAAATATCCAGGATGTGAGTTGCAGATCTCTGGGCAACTGTACCTGAACGGACAACATGTTGACTTTGACGCAGACGGGTTACAGCAGCAGAAGACCACATGGGGTGCCGCGCCTGTCTGCTAAGAACACAAAACTGAGGCAACACCAAAATTTTACAACGCAAAATCTAAGGACATAAGCACATGTAAATATTTAATACCTAGAAAAACTCAATGTTTCTTGACTGACATCATCTCTCATTTTATTTAATAATAGCCTTTGATTGTGCTTGAAATTCTCTCCTTCACAGCTATTTAATGAAAGACTCCAAAATCCAAGGCAAAAACACCTTAAATTGCAACCTTGGCAACACCACCTCTGGTGTTACATATTTCACATTAGAGTGACACTAATACCCAGTAATCCTTCCTGGCCGTGTTCAACAACAGATCCGTTTTATATCTATGAACATCAAGTCTCATCAAAGCTGAAATATGTCAGCATCAGTGTAATAACAGCTTAATTCTGATCAGATTTGCCTCTGAGCTGATCTGACTCAGGCTAATTATTTGTAATTTCAGATGTTCTTCCACACCAAACAGAAAACTATACCTATATTTATGTGAGCATTCTCTGGTCCTTTGATGCTGTTTTCCCAAAACGCACAATTTTGGCTCTGTGTTCACATAGTAAGATGCCTGACTTCTAATAAGTCTGTCCTCAGTTATGTTGTTCTTTACAGAGCTTTATTCATCATTTAGTTCTCATGAAATGCTAAACTTAACCAACCCTAGTGCAAACTTGAGCATTAAGATTACTTAATGCAGTCTCTAAACAGCTGCATTTATTTTGGAGAAAGGTAAAACTGACTTTTTTTTGGAAAAATATGAATAGTTTTTGACATTTGAGAATGATTAGATTCATTGTTAGATGATTATAAAGACTTAATAGAACCATGTAATAAAAACTAAACTTTTGACTGTGTAGGGTTAGAGTTCAGGTTGAGGTCATCGCTCATGTGGAATGATACTTTAATGGGTCAATTTTTTGACAGCATTGCTGATATTGAAATTAGCTATTAACTACTAGCTTTCTTAGTGTATCACTGAGACGCCATCAATGATTTTTTATTAATTCTTAGAATTCTGGCCCTTTGACCCAATTCGTGCGAGTTTTAATACAGTCAAGAGGATAATTCAGCCTGAGCTGTTTAAAAACTCAGACACGTAGGTGTTACTAAATTCTTTCCTGCTTCCTTTTATTTTTACCAAAGGTTCGAATATGTTGGCTGAACCTTTCACACAGTTTTAGCATCAAGAAACAACCAGGTGTTTTCTTTTTCTTTAACATTCAGAGCCTTTTTCCCATTATTGGTTTCTCTGTTGTGCTCTGCGCAACTGAAATCATAGCACATTTTTCAGCTAACAACTGTAATGAAGCTGGTGGTAGGGCCTGTCACTTAGAAGCATGAATCTTTTTTATGTTTTTGAACTGCTGCATAATTTGGTTCTTGCAACCTACATAAAATTTCCGTTGCATTTTCATGAGACTATTATTGCGCTTTTTTGTCATTTTCTGCAAAATAAAAAATGTATACATGGCTTAAGGCCAATATTCAGTGATTCATTAACATGGATGCGAGGAATTTATGTCAAATGCACCTCGTGTAAGCAATAAATTAATTTCGACTGCAGGGATTTTAAAAAATAAAAACAACCAAATGGTTCCTCTTAGGAAAAAAGTTAACTCATGTTTGTGTGAACTGCAGTGCAGACAATTGTGATCTGCCTGATCTTTTTAGCATTCACCATGTTGTGTGATCCTGATGTGACTTGATTGAATAGTTTATCCTCCCAGAGCCAGAGGTTAGTTTACTCAGTGTTCACCTTGAGCAGTATACAGCACGTCACCAATTATCTAACTTTGCATGTTTGTGTGCACCTGTGTGTCTGTGTTTGTGTGTGTGTGCGACCCAGTCTGTGCGAGTGCATATTGACTGTGGGCTAACTGATAGATATTTCTGTCAGGGGGAGTGCATGGGTGGCTGCATGTGGCATGTGTGTGCGTGCAGGAGTCGGAATATATGTGTGTGTTCTTGGAGAATGCTAGCTCATGAATTCTCACAGTATGTGTGCACACATATGGAAATGTACGCTGCTATGTGGCATGGGCAGAAGTACTGTGTTGTCTCTGTGTGATCGATCAGCATGAGATTGTGTGCGCTGTGTGTGCGTACTATGATTATGGTGCAGCTCTGTGAAAGAAACAAAGTGTAACTGCATATATTTCTGTGTGTTTGCGTGAAGTCAAGATCACCTCTCAAAGCCTTGCTGTTCACTTCACATCTTCCTGATCACCATGGTGATAGCTCACTCTGTCAGCACAACTG
Organism: Rhamphochromis longiceps; assembly: GCF_057381845.1. Classification (NCBI taxonomy): domain Eukaryota; kingdom Metazoa; phylum Chordata; class Actinopteri; order Cichliformes; family Cichlidae; genus Rhamphochromis; species Rhamphochromis longiceps. The sequence goes on from NC_140562.1 coordinate 11,285,499, forward strand.
TATTTGGGGAGAAATAACTGGAGTTTGCTGATAAGGATGTCTGTGTGTGTATGTGTGTGTTGTGTGCATTATTAAAATCCTTGACAAGCCTTTTCCACCTTCTCGCTGTTTTAATCCGCTGCTTTGTGTCTGATTTTGTCTTTTTTTTCATTTCTCTTTGTCTGCATCTTTACTTTTGCTTCTTTTAAAGAAATCCCAGCACATTCTCATCCCAGTGTGACAGATACTGCTTTTTTCGTTAAATACCGCTGACATCATAGTTATAAGTACACGGCGCCCCTGGTGCCGTTACCTTGATGCACTAGAAAGATATCTGTTATGTTTTAAAGGGGCATGAAGTCTGCCCCTTTAAAACAGACAGGACACAGATCTGCAATTTAGTTGTTGAATCAAGTGAAAGTTCAATAAAATAGTAATTGTATATTTAACTTTGGAGATGTGGTGTTTCTTGAGGTCGCAGGTTTCTCAGTCAGGAGATGCCGCTTGTATGGAATATTACTTGCTTTCTCTTCACCTGCTGATTAGCTTAGTTTTTATTTTATGTTATTACTTGCCCTTCTCCTCACCAGTTAGCTTTAGGAACCAAAAGTACTTGGAATTGAAATGTAATGTTTCACAACATTATAATCGCTTTCACAGTGAAATGTACACTGAAATATTACACTCAATTTAAATCAATTTCAAGGTACAAGTTACTTTATATTGCATTCAAATGACCCCCTGTGAGCAAGTGCTTTGGCTACAGTGGGAAGAAACAGGAAAACAGGAGTACAGTGAAGTCATCATCATGTTCAAGGAAAAGGGACAGGGATAGTTTAGTAGGTAGAGTGGGGGCCCCATGATCGGAAGGTTGAGGGTTCGAATCCACTGAATGGCTACCCTGAGGTACCCCTGAGCAAGGTACTGTCCCTACACACTGCTCCGCAATGGCTGCCCACTGCTTCACTGAGTGAATGGGTTAAATGCAGAGAGGAATTTCCCCATGGGGATCAATAAAGTATACATTATTATTACATTTATTTAAAAGGTTTGGGATGATTTGTGCTTCGTGACATGGATTGTTAGCCTGCTGGAGGCCATCAGAAGATGGGTATACTGTTGTCATAAGGGATGGACGTGGTCAGCAACATTTCACAGGTACACTTTACCGATTAAATGATGCTTGATTAATACTAAGGTATGTCAAGAAAATATACCCCCAGACCATCATCCCATACACCAGCATAACCAGTGGGAACCATTGATAAAAGGCAGACTCCTGCTACAGCTGCTGCTGTAGCCCATCAGCTTTGAGGTGTGGTGTGTTCTGCATTCAGACATGCTCTTCTGTACACCTTGCAGTCTGGCCATTCTCCTCTGATGTCTGGCGTCAGCAAGTCATTTTCTGCTAGAGAACTGCCGCTCACTGGATATGTTCTCATTTTTGGGCCGTTCTCTGTAAACCCTGGAGAGGCTGTGTGGGAAGATCTGAATCGATCAACGGTGAAATATTCAGACCAGCCTGTCTCGCACCAACAATCACATTCATAATCCTTTAAATCACATTTCTTCTCCATTCTGATGCTTGGTTTGAATTTCAACAGGTCATTTTGACCGTGTTTTTTTTTCCCTACATGTCTCAATTGCATTGGGTTTCCGACAAGTGAAAGTTTAATAAGATGTTTGCAAATATTTGGCTGCATGTATCCAGCACTGGATATTTTCTCATACACAACTGCCATCATCATGCAGTTCTCTATGACGGCCAAAACACATAGAAAACAGCAGACGGGATGAAGACTTGTCTTTGGTACCTGCGGTACTTTCCCACTAACCACTGTTAAACAATCAGAAAATTGTTATTCTGGTTCACAGATTTGTTGTTATTAATGCTGCTGCTTCTCTTTATTCAGTGTGAGAGACAGCTTGCTAGCATTCTCTCACCATCTCCATCTCTGACACGAGATCTCTCTGGACCTCATCAGCGATGCAGTACCCACAATACCCACCCATAGCCACAAAAAACAAAAACAAAAGTCCTGTACTAGCTCATCGATCTATTTATGACTTCAATTTTTGATCTTGTTCCTGTTTGTTCTTTTATTGCTCCCCCCCCCCCCCCCCCCCCGTTTCTTTTAAATAATTAGTGCATGTTATTGTTTTCCTCTCGAGCTACATCAAGGAGTTTTTCATGTACCTACTCCAGATAAGGTCCTTTATTCTCCCCTGAAAACAACCCTAGAAGAGGCCACACAGTGACGTCATCCACACAGATGAAGGTGGCTCTCAACACTGTATGGGAAGAGCTAGTGGCTTTAGGAAAACATCAGAATTTGGCACTCCAGGAATGAAAATGGGCTCAAAATACAACTGAAAGTCACGTTCATATGAACAAGTCTTTAAATGCGACTGTTTGTCTTAACTTGAACGATGGCTTTAAGGTCCTTTGGGCGATATAACATCAGTGAAGGATGGCTGCGAGCTGATAACTAATATATCTTTAAGTTGAATGAAACTCTTGAAGAACTTTGGGAAATGCATCTTCAGTTCACTGATAGATTAACAACTCAGCTAATTTGACTGAGAAATCAATCAAACCAGTGAAGGATTGCATCCAACTAATTGGAATGCACTCAAAACAACTTAAGGACCTGGGACGTAAGCTTGAAATAATTGCTATACTTGTGCTTCCCCCTTTTCGATATCTTTGTAATCTTTTTCTTTACACGTGTATCTGCGTGTCTCTTGGTTAGACTGCTGCATTCATCATCGGCTACTCCTAATGTTGATGATATATCACTTTATGCGTATCTCCCTTTGCAGTTCTTGAAGTCATGCTTAATGAGAGGAGGTGCTAAATGTTTAAAATATTTTTGTGCATGCGCTTGCTTTAAAAGTCAGTGATTGAATAAATGTGGTCCAGGCTTTGACTAGGCAGGCTCAACAATAAGCCCTCAGGAGGTTGTGCTAATCTGATTCATCGCCTCTTCATTCCTCAGCCCATCCAGTTTCTCCCCACTCTTCTCTTCCATGCTGCCAGTCTGAAAAGTGCCAGGTTCAACCATTGCTTTTCAAACATGGGGTGAAGCTGTGGAAGTTTTCCAAACCCTACCCACCCCCCCCCCCCCCACCCCCCCCCCCACACACACACACACACACACACACACACACACACACACACACTTGTCACGGGCCAAATTTCATCAGGAGGCTCTTCTCGCTTGGCTAACTCACTCTCACTGCTGCCCTGCTTCACCTGGGATGTTCCCTTTTCCCTCCGGCCCCTTGCGGTGAGGCCCAGGTGGAGCTGGGGGGGCTTTCCTAGATCAGCCACCCTATAGTCAACCCACACATCCTGGGTACCTTCCTGCCATGTGGCGCGCCTGTTGAAAGAGAGGTAAGGCAGTACAGAGGAAAGGGGAGCCGTGTGCATTAGCCATGCTAATCTCGTTAGTGCGGCCATGATTGAATCCTGTAGGAATCTGCCACTGCTGCCAAGAGACACGCAGGAGCTTGTTTATTATTAAAGGGTTTGCTCTGTTGTAGGGAATGGAGAGGCTGGGGAAGGAAAGACAACAGATAAAAAGAGGAAGAAGGAGAAAGACAGAGAGACTAACGAAATATTGTAAGATGCACAATGATATGTTGGAAGAGAATCAGATTTAACCCCTTAACACCAAGTGTATCATATTGGACTTTTTGAGTCGAGTCTTCTACATCATTATGTGATTCTCAACACTCTTTATATTTTAAGGCAGAGGGCCTACAATAATACAGTAAAAAACTGACCACCTATGAGCAAGCACTTGGCAAGAGTGGGAAGGAAAAACTCCCTTTTAAAAGGAATGAACCTCCAGCAGACCCAGGCTCAGGAAGCAGCAGCCATTTAATGTGACCAGTTGGGGTGAATGGAGGGAGGCAGGAGAAAATACACACTGTGAAAGAAAGCCAGAGATGAATAATAACTAATATTTAAATGCAGAGATGTCTATAAACACACAGAGAGTAAAAACAGGAGGGTTTCTGTTTCCTTTCTGGTTCCACAGAAGAGGGGCCTGAAGCTGAACCTTCTGTCTCCTGTTTGTCTTTAAAGTAAACCCTCACTAAGCCTACAGTCTGAGAGCTCTGTTTGGGTGACAAAGAAAAAAACCCCACTAAGGGTGTTTTCACATATATATTTCATTTATTCTGGTCTGAATCAGTTGATGAGTTCACAATCTTTTCTCTGTGGTTTGGTTTCTTTTCACACAGAGAAAAATCAAAGTCAACTCCAAGTGAACCAAACACAAGTCGCTACAAACCACGTGAGAATGTTCAGCCAGACGTGTCTGCGGTGTGACACAGGAACAAGGTGCTGAGTTCTGGACTATAGGACACATGGAGAATTTACATTCATTTCACAGCTAGTTGGTAGCCAGTATAGACCTTTGCACATCTTGCTGCATCCCAGAATGCAAAGCACATGTTGCTACAGGACGTTTTCTAGCTCAAACTTGCAACTTTCACTGGGTAGTTGGTTTGAATCGAGGTCAGACCATGTTCACACGATGAATGACCACCACTGGAGTTCATATGGAACCACACCAAAACCACCTCCTCTAAATGCACTCAGTGCGGTTGTTTTGGTTCACACCTGTGCAAGCAAACCTCACCAAAAGGGAAAACACCTGAGTTCCAGTTTAAGCTGAATAAACACCTCAGTTGTGAAAACACCCTTAAAGAGAGCAATGGAAAGAAATGCTCACTGAAACAATATAAAACAGCCTTATCAGGACAGAAGGGAAGCGTGGCTGAATATGCTACAAGCTAGCCACAAGCACTGAAACCATGGCAGGAGAATATGAGATGGGGGAAAAACCAATCTTCTGCTGCACTCAATGGATGCAATGAAAATGCAGTACAAGCACACGCAGCATGTTGATGCTTACACTCGACAAGCACAAAGCTTAATATGAAAGACGGAAATAATCACTTGGCTTTAGGTTACAAAGAAAAAATTGAAATCGACTGATGAGAGGAGAGGCCAAATGTGAGATAAAGTTGATTAAAAATGGATTTATTTTACTTTTGGCATTTTATCTTGCTCCCTGATCTTTTTATTCTTTTTTCCTGTCACATAATGACTGCTCTACCGTATTAGTCTCCCTTGAGGAACCGCACAAGGTCTTTTTTTAAGCCTCGACAGGCACCTTCCATGTAAACATATACCTGTCAAACAAAGGCTTAACCTCCCACTTGTTCACATCCAGCCCACCCTCCTTTAGATGTTGTAGTCCTTAAAAACATCCTTCTCTTTTCCCTCCCTTTTGCCAGTGAACATTGTCTTTTCTTTCTCTTTCTTCTTCTTCTTTTTTTGCAGCTGTCCATGACTATTTTTCTCTCAGTGCTGTCATGTCTTTTCTTCACCCTCTTTCTCGATCTCCCAGTCCCCCGTCTCCACTGCCTCTCCCAGAGGAGTAACATTTTGTTTTTGCTGCTGCTCCAGTGACTTCCACCCCTTGAGTTTTGGAATCATTGTCTAAACAGACTGTTGTTTTATTGTCTATGGTTCGTTGGTGTCTGGGACCCCGACAGCTTTACTTACTGTTGCAGTGTTGTCTGAGAAATTTGTTTGCATATGTGTGTGTGTGTGTGTCAGAGAAAGTCAGTGAGTTGGCACTGTACTTATACTGTTTTCCTCTGTTTGTTATGATATTGCTCATTAAAGACCGAAAGTCAGAATCTGATGACAAGGCCATTTAATGACTCTCTGGCAGCCTAAATTCTGCTTCCTCTTTTGTCCTGATTGTTTTCTGAGATGATTTAAAGAGTTTTTAATGGTTTGTTTATACCGATATGGGGTGTGTACCCTATAGCCCAGTGTGGCGTGTATACCACAGCTACTATGTCACTCTACCAACAGTGAAAAAAAGGATCCTTGCAACAAAAGGATCTTTTCTTTTTAATACACTGACACATGGATAGAATGCTGCTGTCGCTGTTGGAAGTAAGGCGCTGCCTTCAACAGACACACTGGACTCACTCAGAATTTCTTTTCTCTTCTAAAAGTTGTCAGGTCCGTGCTGTTTAATGCACGTAAAGACATTATCTAGTTGTAACACACATAGCTGGTATTTTATAGGAATTATAGTGGACACTATGTTACCACCATTGACATGTTAGCAGAAGTAAACAATTTATATACACCATTGCTCAGTTTTAATGCAAATATTTAGTAAAGGAATGAGGTGCATGGGGATCTGAAAGCATATGAAATCTTGATATTTTGCTGGGGGAATAGGAAATATTTAAAGTTTATACAACAAGCTTGAATGCATAATATTTGGTATGATAACCTTTATTTTTCAACATAGCCTGCCTCTCTTTAAGTAGTCTTCAGGAAAACTTCTCCAGGATTGTTGAAGGACATTCAGAGCTCTTCTTTGGATGCTGGCTAGCCTTTATTCCAGTCTTTATCAACATGATCCAACACTGCGTCAATAATGTTGTGGACCAGGCTCTGGGGAGGCCAATCAATAATTGATAATGTTCCACTGTGGGGAGTTTTTCTTGCTTTCTTTTTTATTTGACGTCCTTCTATTCCTGTGTCTTACCCATGCTACCCCCCTCTTTCTTAAGCCTCTAGTACTTGCTTGCTCTCTGCCCTGGGCATGCCTGGCACTCAGTTTATTTGCTTAGCCATGTTGTCTTGTCACAATCACCATCCAAATCGCTTTAATGCCAAAGACATGTGACACAAGCCAGGAATTTGCCCTGCTGGACTGGTGCAACACTGTTCAACAGACATCGCTTAGATTTTTCTGATTCATCCTTCGTCACACTGCTCTTTTTCTTTTTCTTTCATTTCCATGGTCCTCGATCTCCCGACTTCTTAGCCTTACCACTTTACCTTGTCTCTTCTGATTTACTTCACTTTGTCACACAAATGACCTTTTGTTGTATCTCTGACTCTCTGTCTCATCCTTTTGGCATTGCTGTTTCATTTCCTCTCTATGGTTGTCTCCTGTATCTCAAGAGTATTGTTGAATATCTTTCATTCTTTTTCTATAATTAGAACAAGTTTATCTGTCTTATATCTGGGCCACAGCCTTGCGATTATGTAACTGAAGGGGTTCCAACCTCCAGTCTTGTGAAGACTTCTCAGGTCTTTATTTCTTAAAAAAAATGAAATATAAGATAAGAAGTGTGTTTCACCTTGCTTTCATTTTTTCAGATTTATGAAGCTGGTTTTCATGTGGAGTTTGCTGTAGTCAGGTATATCCATAAATATATTAAAGAAATCTGGCATTGAAAAGTTTAACCTGACAGTTACTTTGGCGAGAATTGCACCAGTGGGTGTTCACCGCCAAAAAAGAGGAAATGAAAGGAGGAAATGTCAAAACAATCAATTATAGCATCTTTAAATAGTCTCACAAAATTATCAGAAAAAAGCCTCATGCACGTTTTCGAGCTGGGATGTGATTGTTCAGCCTTCAGGTCTTATGGATCGGCAGAGGGAGGCTTCCATAGATTAGGGCTGTGGTCTGGCGTATCCCACAGATGCTTGATTGGGGTAGGACGTTGCGGCGTTTAAAGGCTGGGTCAATGAATCTGGCTCTTTGAATTGCTTTTTGTTTTTTTAAGCAACTAAATGATTCATTCAAATATTAAAAAAGGTGCCTAACGCAAGGGAACAACCAAGGGGTGCTGTATTTACACATAACAGAAAGACTTATTTTAACTTCTAGCTTTAGTCACTTTCTTACCAGCAGCTTGTCAAATTATTTGGTTCCACTACTAAGAGCAGAAACAGGATGTGAGAGATTCATCTGGCCTCAGGACCACTGGCGGGTTTTGATTCAACATGCAAATACCATCTGGAATGTGTTTGATCAGCAATTACTTCATTTTTTAGATTGCCACTGATCCCAAACACACTGCCAATTCAGTAGAAGCATAACTGGACAGAAGACTGTTGGACATGGATTGGCCTCCCCAGAACCAGGACCTCATTATCATTGACGCAGTGCTGGATCTGTTCACACAGAACAGAACAAAAAAGCAGCCAACATCTAAAGAAGAGCTTTGAATGTCATTGAAAAACCCGGAGGAACTATTAGTGAAACCTACTTAAAGAAATTGCAAGCTTCTGTAAAAGAGTTGAGGCTGTGGTGATTTTACCAAATATTAACTTTAGAGCTCATTAGAATTTTACAAACTCTGTTTTTCCTTTTTATATTCCAGGTATGTTTGCACAAGTCTGAATTAAGTCTATCACAGTAATTTCTTTTCACATCAGTGTGTAGCAAACATCTCGGTGTGCAGACATTTCAGGGATTCTCTTGAATTTTAACTACATTCTTTTATTGTTTTGACCTTATTTTATTTATGGCTTCAGTCTCTCTCTCTCTGTTTTCACAATGTCTATTCTTGTCTCTCATGTACTCCATCTTCCTCACCTTTCTCCTCCCACCCAATTAATCATTTCATCTTTCTTCCTGCTGTCTCTCGTTTCTACGCTGCCATAATTTTTCCTCACCCCCTCCTACCCTTTTCACCCTTCTCATTTTCTCCACACCCTTATTTTTCTCTCATCTTTTAACTCTCTGACTGGTTGGTAATTCATTCATCCAGCCAGGCGTTAATTCACATCAGCATAATAATTCACCAAGTGTTCTTCCTCGCTCTCTTTTTTCCCATCTTTTTCCATCCCTGTCTCATTTCATACGATGCATTAGCTCCTATCTATGGTGCTAATCACTAAACCCGTACTGTCCTTTTCTCATGAATTCCAGGCACATGCATACTTCAGTAAAGTTCATTAATGAGATTGTAAACATGTTACCCACTGCTCAACATGATAAATTGAGCTGATGCATAACATCAAAGGTGTTTTATTTAGTAGTTGCATGGTTAAGTACTGTTTTGCAATTGTTCTCTTATAAACATGAGACCTGATGGATCTTGTGATGTGACAATAAAAGTGATTTGATTTGATTTGATCTTTTCTCTACAAAATCACAAAATCCATCTACAATATAATCCGTCAATATCGCGCTATGCACGATGTCACGTGGAAGCATTACAAAAGCCACAGCAATTGTGATTTCAACCCAGGGCGATGCATCTTTTCTTCTCCACACAGACAACAGACTATGATTACCAGCACTATGCTGAGTGCTGCCCATCATGGCTCCAAATTATATTGCAACAATACATGTGCTTTAATAAACATTCTGTGCACCAAAGACATTTCAAACATTATTAAACATACAAAGAGCCGTTGGCTTTATTTCACTATTGATTAAATTATCGGATAAATCACAAAATACCCTGCAAAAAAATTTAAGAAAAATCCAATAGCATAAGAAAATGACATTTTCAAAGCTAATTTGAATGAATTAATAAGACTAAAATTATTCCACCAACCGTAGAAAGAACACTGGGACCAGACACAGTTTTCATTTCTTGAATTTTCTTTTATGTCTGTGTTGAATAGTTTGGGAAATGGGAAATCAAATTTTTCATGGCCATGTGAGAGCTGTTTCCTCTCTTTTTTTTCTCCATGATAAATTAAACATAGAAAACATCCAGAGTTGAATCCAAGTGTCGAACGTCCATTTAAGTATGTAGCTTGCCATTACCAGTGTGTGAATGTGTGTGTGAATGGGTGGATGACTGGATATGTAAAGTGCTTTGGGGTCCTTAGGGACTAGTAAAGCGCTATATAAATACAGACCATTTACCATTTACCATTTAAGTATAAGTCTCGGTACGTTGTCAAAAGAGATGTTAAGTAATCATTGGACTGAAAAATCAAAATAAACCAACCAGAGAGAGAGAGCGAGAGCAAGAAAAATGGTTGTCCAAATCAACAACCTGCTGCATTTTTAAAAATAAAGACCAGAGACGATAACTAAAGTAGATTTTCACCACAGAATCCTTTCTATTGTTAAGAAAAACTATTTGTCAATGAGTCAAGACTCTCGGGGGGTACTTGAGAGTATCTTAAGGGGCTCATAGTCTACTTTCTAAAAATAGTTTACAACCAGAATCAAACCAGTGGTTACACTTAAGAACACAAAGGCCAGAAAACACCTAAAAGCGTAGTTATTAAAATATCTTGAAACCAATGAAAATCCAAGGTTAACTTGAACCAGAATGACGGGAAGAAAACAATGAAAAAGGAGAGAAACAGGTCTTGAACATGCCACACCACCTGTGGTACTGGTGTTTACTGATGATATGACTACTGTGGGAAGCAGTGGGACGAACTCTGTAAGATTATAGGGCTATACTTTCTGCTTGGGTATTTTGTTCAATTACTTTTGAACCTTATTATAGACCTAACTGTGCCTGTGTACAGTGCTTAGAGCAGCTAGATGTATACAGTCTTTCTAGGGCGATAAAACCACTTTATACACTTTATCTACAATCTGTAGAGTTTTATGTAGAGTACATGCTATGATGCTCATTTTAAAAGGTCAGAGGAAAATGTTAGATCGAGATCTTCGATCTGATCTTCATTGGTGGTGGGAGAAACAATTCCCTCAGTATCACCACTCCATCCAGGTGTAAAAACAAGAGCTTGCTGATCTCATCACTTTTGAAACTTTCAAGTTTCATATTCCAAAATGACAAAATGCAGAATATGGTAGAATTAAATGTCACCTCACACACTGTTGAAACAAAGGATCGATACATAAGGCACAGTTTTTCATGATAATGAAAAGTCCTGGAAGTGTCTTCAGATTTAATTTCACATAATATCCTGTATTTGTTTTTGCCCTGACAACTGGCACATAGATCACCTGTGAGGCTACTTTGGATAAGCGGCTAAGAACAGATGGATGGATCATAGCATTCCACAAAATCTTTACTCTTTTTTAGCACAATATAAAGAATGCACAGTCAGTTAGTGGTGAGCTGCTCAAGCACAGAAAGAGGTGATCTGAACTGATGAAAAGCTCCTTGAAGGTAACAAATTTAGAAATGAGTGTGCTATTTCCTTACATTCCTGACTGTCTCGGCTTCTCGTCTCATTTTATCTTATACGGGGCCAGCTCTTTTTGATCCTGTCTGTTATGTGTGTTGCTTTCCTCTTCTGTTTTGTCTCTTGCTGGTTGTTGGACTGTCTCACTCTTTCGTTCCATAAATTTGCTTCTCGTCCTTCAGGGTCGCTGCCATCTATCTAAGCAGACTTTACTTGTCATGGATGTTCCTCACAGAGAGAGAGAGAAAGTGGTTTTACATGGGCAGACAAGACACCCGGCCAGACTGCCCCATGGCATGATGGCACCCAGGGATGATGGATAAGCGTGTTATATGATTGTTTGGGTAGCGTGTTTGAGAACTTGTGTAGACATTCTTGCAGACCTTTGGGCGAGAATGTTGCATCTGAAAATGACAAATAACACTTATCACCTTAGCAGAATCATTAAAAACAGCTGGAAGCTTTGGAGTGTGTGAGACAGAGACACGGGGTGGATAACAGAGATGGCACTTACATGTGTTTATAGATCCACTAGGAGACACACATATTTACATATTTAAATGTCTCAACCAGAGGCCACTTTTAAAGAATGAATTACCCCTAACAATGCATGACACTGAGCATGCAGGGATGCATTTTATCTTATCAGGGTTCCGTATCTGCAGCTTTCACTTTCAGAACACCAATTTAACAGCTGGTGAGCAGATTTTGTAACTATTCAATCTGTTGAGTGAGGTTTAAGGGGGTAATATGAACAAACCAGGTGGCGGATAAAGAAAAAAAAAAAGCTGCAAGTGTAAATGAAATATTCTGGGATGTGCTTCAGTTTGATAAATTGTTCTGCATATGGTTGTCTTGTTCAGTGAGTGCAGGGCAGATACTGCCAGAGGCCTGACAAACACAGTAAACATGTGCTTGAGTTATCTGGCTTTTCGAAAGTCAACAGCGATGATCCACAACTGATATTGTGCGTGTGGTTGTCAAGTACTTTTGTAATTACTAGGGTTAAAAAATGTCAGTGGTTCACATGTAATCACTACAAATTGTATTCCAGGAGCCTCCTGGCGTGGCTTTCCATGGCCAGGCTGTATTTTAGGTGGAAATACTCCAGTGCTTTAGTCTATGTAGTGTATTTCATTGGTGAAAACTCTGCCTAGCAGCTGGGTTTTAATCGGTGAGCCAACTTGCTGATGAAGCTTTGTGTGAGATTGTGCAATCGAGAAATTCACCATCCTTCAAAGTTAGGATGGTTTAGAAATATCCTCATTTTTAAAGGAAAACATGTTTGTTTGACATGCTGGTATTGGATGGATTTTAAAAAAATAAAATAAATGTCAGTCAAAATCATTTTCAGCAACCATCTCTTCTGTGTTGACTGGCACCTTACTTAATGTGCTGTGTGACCCTAAGGTTATCATGTTCACAGGCTAATTGACCCTTCATAATTGTTCTAATCATGTTAGTCTAGCTTAATAATACAGCTGTTTTGCCCGGTTGACTGTCAGTCTTTACCTTCACATTCATATCGTAGTTCTAAATGATCTGTATTTTAGTCTGAACTCGGAGCAATAATATGTTTTAGTCGATAATCCCTCATTTGTGCTCAGGCATTGTTAATGCTTTGGAGTGATGCATGTGACGGAAAAGATTAAATGAACAATGTTTTGTGTTCGTTTGTATCTCTGACACTGCATTCATTGGGACCTGATTTCCCTTTACTACCAGCTCTTTCACTATTCTTAACACTGTGTGCACAGTCTATTCTGACAAGGTAGAAAATATCTTTGCTACAGAACTTAAACTCTCATTATCAGATCAGTCAGAGTTTTCTTATTCATATCTGCATTCTGATATAATGAAGATCAGACTGTATTTCTGCATAAAACAAACCTCTTCAGGTATTTTGCATTATTTCAAGTAACTGTACATTGTATATACGTGACAGAACTACTCTAACTTTTTTGTCTGCTTTTGCACATGACTTGGTTTGACTCAGTTTGTCTGTTAAGCTTCAGGTGATTTTTGAAAGTTCCACATGATAAAACCTTAGCACCTTTGATAACTAATAGCTGCAAAACTGTAAAGCTACACAAATAACTTTCATCTCAGCGGATGGAGAAATCTTACATAATGTAAAGTTCCTTTTTTTAATCACAAAGACAAAGTTAGATAAATTGATATATGCTGACTCTACAGTCCAGGGAACTTTCTACTTCTGTTTGTAGACTGATTGTAGTGGCCAATCAAACCTGAGTGGAATTTGGCTGCATGCAAGTAAACAGTCTGTGTTCAGAGCATAAGAGGAACCCCACTGGTTGAAATGCAGACTTGAAACCATCTGCTATAGTCTGATGAGCTTTTCATCTACACTTACAGTCAGACTGTAGGCTGTTCACTAAACAATCAGCCCACAAATAGCCTAACGGGTCAGATGCTGTACATTGAAATCTAGTAGAAGTTAACCCATCGCTATTAAATAAAGATGTTGATACTGTGCATATGGAATTGTGCAGACTTAACAAATGTGCAAATATAGGGAAAGAATGATTCACATTTTATGACTTTTAGAATGTTCATTTAACCTGTTTTTGATCCAAGAAATGTCAACTCCCAAATAGGGATGGGTATCGTTTAAGTTTTATCCGATACCAGTACCAAACCGGTACTTTTGAAACGGTGCCGGTGCTTAAACGGTACTCAAACCGGTGCTTAAAGAATGGAGTGTTAGGATGCCTGGGTCGTTGACCCAGGGGTTTTGAGTTTATTATATTATTTATACTTTCTAGTCTTTGGTTCTTTGAGTTCTGTCTTATAGTTTATGTCTCTGTCTTCTCTAGCTGCTCTGTCTCCCCTGTCAGCTGTATCCCCTTGTCTAGTTCGCGTCTCTGTGTGTCCTTAGTGGCTATATCCCTGTGTCCAGTCAGTGTTTGTGTCTGCCCTGGTCCCACGTCTCTGTTCCCTCTGTTGCAGTGCGTGCGAGTCTGTGTCTTTGTTCAGTCTGTGTTATGTGTTTCCTGTTTTACTTTGAAAGTCCATGTCTGATGTTAATGTGTCTGGTTTTGCTTCCCCTTGTCTCGTTAGGCCTGATTTGCCCCAGCTGTGTTTCCCTCCTGTTACCCATTCCCTGATTGCTCCCTCTGTGTATTTAAGCCCTGTGTTTCTCTGTGTCCGTGTCGCGATCTACCGTTTATTTTGCTGTGTGTTTTGTCAATCCGCCGGTGTTAGTTTATTTTTGACCTTTTTTCCCCAGTTATGTTATGTTTGAGTTCAGCATTAAAGCTGTTTTGGTTTAAGTTCTGTCTCCGGAGTCTGCACCTTGGGTCCTATTCCTGTCTGCACACAGCCACACCTAACATGGAGAACACAAAATTGGTCCAAAAACCTCTTTTTTTTGTAAAAAAATAATAATGTTAACCTTTTCTGCAGCTATAGGGGATTTATGGTATCACTCTTAGATGGAAGCAGTGCTTAAACAATGGAAAAAACACAAACTTTGTCCAAAAACCTCTCATGTTTAACTGTTTTCCACTTTTTCTTTGGTCATTTTAGCTTTTTTGGCCAGGATGAAGGGAGTTTCTGCCATCAAACAAGAAGACAGCCGCATGTAACTACGACGGTGTTTGCTAGTTCACCTTATGTGCATTAATGTAATAACGTGGTTAGCCTACTCAACATAAATTACACACGAACAACATTAAGCGACTCACGCAGAGAAGAACGGCTGCTGCTGCCATCATCATCCGTCATCATTTCTGCTACACTGGCAGGGCTAGGGGCCAGGACTCTACTCTTCGGGTTCTTGGGGGATGTTGCTAACTCCGGGTCCGATAACAGGCACCGCAGTAGATGTGCACGGTGTGAGGTCTCGCAGCAAGCTATCAAATACGGTGCATTTCTCGGCTTTTAAAAAAACGCTATGCGTTGCCAGGTGTTTCATCTGATTCGAGGTGTTATCTCCTTTGCATAGCATCACCTTAAAGCACTTGTTGCAGGCTGCTGAGTTTGCATCTTTTGCTGTGAAGTACAGCCAGACTTTTGAATGTAAAGAATACATATCACATCTCAGGAAAAAAAAGCACCAAAATAAAGCACCGAAATGTGCGCTGCTTTTCCGTCTGTTACTACCGTTTATGTCAGAACCGATACCAGTACCCATCCCTACTTAGCAATGGCTTTCTTGCTGCAACTTATCCTGTCAAAACTGCAGCTCGAAGTCTTCTCTTCACAGCTGAAACTGGGACTTACTACGACTGCTGTCGTCCTGTGAGCCACCTATCACGCTGTTAACTCTCAGAAACTTGGCCTCTGATTCAGTTGTGGCTTTGGGTCTACCAGAACTCTTCCTCTCAGAGTTTGCCACAGTTTCTCAGTACCTTTTGATGGTGAAGAGAACTGTACTCACTGACACCTTGACTTTCTTTGCAGTTTCTCTGTAGGAAACACCTACATTTTCAAGTGTTATGATGCTCTGTCTCTCTTAAATTGTTAATTGCCTTTTTCTCACCAGTTTTGTAGCAACACACTACTTTCTGCAGTACAATACTGTCCAACTGATGGTCACCAGGGTTTGGTACCACTGGTTACTACCGTTTATGTCAGAACCGGTGCCATCATGGTACCGGATACCGGTACCCATCCCTACTCCCAAACAGGATGTGTGAGATTCTATTAACCAGTACTGGGACAGTCAAATGGCTTTGACTCTGTCAGTGCATCAATGAGTTCACCGCTTATTATTTCTTTTTAAAGTTATTGGTAGTCGTTGGCATTGTTTAAGCTTGCCTGGAGTAAATATAGGATAAGGAGTTATCATAAACTAACATACTGTAGCAGAACAACCAGAAATAATGACTGTCAAACTCAATAATCAACATCTACAAAAAAAATTGGTACCCCACTAGTAGTGACACATACTTGGTCCTTGGTGTGTCCATCAGTAGAAAACAACATTATAGAGCAGACTGCATCCAGCAAGTTGTCAGTAGGTTTTACTTTTTATTTTGTTTTGCAGGGATCTTAAAGCCTGCTGTTTTGTCAGTAACTGGAGTTGGATCTCTGTGAACTGGACTGGATTTTACATTCAAACACACATTTTGAAAGCAATCTTGATTTCAAATACTGAATATTTTACTTTGTAATGGTGATTGGTTCGCCATTTGCTTGGTTTTGCCAAACATTTGGCATTAACCTAAATTGCTAGTTTCATCAAACATAACTCTGACTCCCAACTAAGTTGTCAAAGTCGAACTGCAACAAATTCTCAACTGTAACTTAATTTACCCACAGCACGGAAGCACTAAAATGCTGCATTTTAGTTAGTACAAGGTAGTCCTTCATGAATTTGCCTTGCTGTGTGACAATTAAAAATGGCAGCCTGGTTTTGGAACAGATACTTCTACAGCAAAATGAGTTATTTAAACTGGAAAGAGCGTGACGAAGTCAGTCAGGTTGTGAAGCCAGTGAAGTGAATAAAGAGTGCTAGAAATACATGCGTCACAGGACTATCCTTTCAATAACACTACCCTCACACTGGTATGCCCTGTTCAGCATTTATTAATTTTGCTCTCTGTGTTAAAATGATTTGAAAATAATATATGATGTGACATTGAGCCTGCCTGTCTCTGAGACATCATTGCAAAAAGTGGTCAAGGAGACACCCATTCTGAGTCTCTCTGCTTTTTTAATCTCTTTCTCATCTACAACAAATTGCATTTTTATGTGGGAGAAGATTCTCTGCTTTTTCTTTGTAAAAGACAATATAAGCATTTCAGAGAATCTCATTAAGAACAGACAGTTTTACAGCTGTTAAGATAATCTATCAAGGCAAAAACATGCTCTCAACTTTTATGATTGATCAACAACAAAATAAAACCACAGAAAAAGAATGCAATTTATCAAATATAGTCTTGTAGATTTGGGCAATAATTAACCGAACAATCTATCTATCTATCTCATCCGTCATCATCACTTTATGTATCTGGCGACAGTGTTCTCTCATAAATCTAATCACCTGCCGTCAAATTGGCTTGAAACAAATTAAGCATACTCTAAGAGTCCATGTGATTCCTCTCAACATGAACAAAGCATTGTCAAAGCAATGCATCACAAAGTTAATCTCATTTCCAAATCACTGATTTAATATAAATTGCCTTGAGTCTCAGGAGGGTGGGACTGTCCACTACTTACTGTCTGCTTGCAAGGAAAGGATGAGAGGCTGAATGAATGCTGCAGGGAAAATATATGGAAACAGGGATGAAGTTTTATACAGAGTCAGAGACAGAGGCTAGGAAAAGAAGGATGACAGAGAGAAAAGAGGAGAGATGTCCAGTAAATTGGTGAAGAAGCTCAGCCATCCGAATCTAATACGCACTGTGAGTCTCTAGACTGACCAGGCGCAGCCTATCAGCTACAACATGACAAACACTGGATTACTGGCATGTGTGTGTGTGGATGTGTGTATGTGGACATGGGTGTGTGCGTGTGTGTGATTATCTCTTGATGCTGGACAAGATCCCTGTCCGCCAGACTAACTTTCTGGCTCACAAACTGTACAGCAGATGGAGAGTTGGAGAAACTTTGACAGTTCATGTTATGTGTTTCTTAACCCATTAAAAGCAAATGCAACATATGCTGATGTATCTTTCCAAGGGTGGGTGCGACATTTGTGTTGTCTCCCTTTAGAGCCAGATGTAAAGCAGCAGAAAAAGTAATTAAAACTCCATAAAATCCTGCTTCTCCTGACTTTTTCAAACTTTTACCAAGAAAAAATGAGCTGGTTCTGTACATGGAAATATAGCAGGCAGCTCACAGCTGACATTTAAATACAGACCAGCGTGTTGTACATATTGAATTGTGCCTTAAGAAACGAAGAGAAATATAGGAAAAACCATAAAGATTAGGTCACATGACATGACTTTTTGAGAGTACATTAAACCTGGTATGAGACCTTTCAAACAGCCAGTGGCACTTTGTATTAAGCTATACGAAAATTGGGGACAATAGGCTAACGCAAAAAAGGAGTCAACTCATTTTTGTAAGAATAATCATTTTTAAAAATGTGTATACAAAGAAATCTGTGGCATTGGCAACAAAAGCACTTGTTTGGAGAACTCTGACACAATGACATAAGCAGTCTGGGCTGGAACTACAGTAAAAGAATCAGAATCAGCTTTATTGACCAAGTATGTGTACACAAGAAATGAATTGGGCACCTATTATTTCTTTATTCTGCCCAGAGGTGTGAATGGTTGTCTGCCTCTCTGTTTTAGCCCTGCATCAGATTGGTGACCATCCCAGATGTCATATGGCAAGTGAAAGGATAGATAAGATAACCGTTATTAGTCCCACATGTGGGAAATTTGTTAAAATTTGTACTGTACACCCTGAAGAGGTTACAGGTTGGCTTAGATTACCTTGATAGTTGACAGAAATGAAACAAAAGAAGCTGAAGGAAAATATTTCAATGATGATTTAACAACAACAACTGTAGAATATTTGAGAACATGATACAAGTAGTGTTAATGTTAGAAATTGTAATCGGTAAAAAGGTCTCACAGTCCTTTGTAGTCATTTGTGCAGAAAGACCTGTTAGCTTTGCTACCATTTTATTGCTGGTTAGAGTTGGACATGAACTATAAGACAGAGAGGCGAAAAAAAGAGTGTGTGGAAGCATCAAGAAAACAAGCAAGATGGGGATATACACAAAGAAACCGTTTCCTTCCAGAGAACATAGAAATGTACATCAGAAAGGGCAAAAGAAAACATCCAAACATGCCTTTTTAATGATCCATCACCAACACTTAATGGTCTGCCTACAATTCTTTCCGTCTTCTTTCTTTCTGCCTCCTACTTTCTACTTTCTGTCAGATTTCATCAGCTGGCCCTTCCTGCGGCTTGTGTCTTGCTTTCAGATTACAATACTCCCCAAAGGCGAGGGCCTCCTCTATCATCTTCCTCTGTGTATCCCCCCACTCTCGTCTGTCTTCTGCCCTCATGGGGACCAAAGTCTTCTCTCTGTCTTGTCATCTCAGGCCTGCATTTCCTCTTCTTTTTCTCCTTCCTTCCTCCAAAGACCAGACCCTTGCCCCCCCCCCCCCCCCCCCACAAAAAAAAGTGAAAGTCAAACTTTTCTTTACTAAACTAGGTCACTTCAGCAGCAATAAAGTGTAAGATAAAGGGTAAGACAGAGATATTATTTAACTAGACATGAACAAGTAAACGCTTCATCTGAAAAAAACTAAACGGGTGTCCTTTTTTAGTTGTTCTTGATTTTATTTGCTACATTTCAATATAACTTAAAGCCTTTTTATGCTTTTATTGTTAACTTTTAAGTTAAGTGTAAAGGCCACATTATCTTTAATCATAAAACAATAATCCTTTACCCTTAAAAATGTGATATTTATTTCAGCCATGAAACAATGTTGTATGAAATCCTGAATCCACTCAATCATTCAGATTTCTAATGGATAAATAATGGATGGATAAGTCCGCCCACCTTTATGTGTATCGGTTCAGAGAGGATCTGTGTCTGGCCTATGAGGCCTGGTTGCAACTGGAGCTGGAGCTTTGCTAATCATACTTTTCTGACTTCAGCTGAAAATAGCATGAGGTCAGGAAAGATGTAAAAATGTAATCAAAAGAATTTGGACACTTCAATCTACGTGTTTTTAGTTTGTTTCAATTAAATGTTGTTTATATAGATAAAGACCCTACAATAATACAAAGAAAACCCCATCAAACACCCCCCTGATGAGCAAGCATGTGGTGACAGTGGGAAGGAAAACCACACTTTTAATAGGAAGAAACCTCCTGCAGCACAAGTTTGCTGGTTGATCTATGTCCCTACCCTAAACCATGGTCATGAGCTACAGTACTTCTTTTTAACTTCAATTCTCTATTTAGATGGGCTGTTCCTATCGGTTTTGGTGTCAGTCTTTTTCTCACTTTCTGCCTTTGCATCCATCCATCCATCCATCCATCCATCCATCCATCCATCCATCCATCCATCCATCCATCCATCCGTCCATCCATCCCTCACTATTGTCTCATGCTCCATCCTTTTTATCTCCCCTGACTCTCACAGTTTTCCCTCCCCTTGTCTCCTCTCATAGTTATCCCCATTTTCTTCCCTTGTTTCCTACCCTTTCTGCTGCAGTCTTTTCATCAGTTCTTTCTTTTCATCTTTCTATCCAAATTCCATCTTGAATTAGTAAAATAAAAGCTCAAGAGGTGGAAAAAGTGCAGTGGGAGAGACAAAGATAAATGGACACGAGAGGGAGAGATACATTACAGTAGGAAAAAAGCAAGTGAGAGTTTCCATTTGGTGTCTCATTTAGCTCAGTGGTGTGTTCTTGCTGGCTCAGCCCTAAGGGCCCTTTAATGACCAGTATTAATGAAGCTTCCTATCTTCATTACACACTAAAGAACACACAGAGACACACAGACTGTATGTTCCTGTTTTATAGTTTATCTTAAAACACACTCTCATACTGTTATTGCAGCAGAGGCTTCTAGTATTACTGAACAACCTTCAATGTTGAAAGCTATTATGGGTTAGTACAAAGTAATAGTGCACATTTTTATGATTTTATGTATATATAAATGTATGAGTAACCACACTGGTTGGAAAAATATGGGACATAAAATTAATCTAACACTAAATCAATTCCTCAAATGAGACGCCCCCAATTTGCTGCAGTACAAGTCGAGGTTTATTATATAAAATAATTCTCTACAAGACCAAACACAAACAAGCCTCTAAACTAATGTCAATCAAATTAACTATTAAGGTGTAAAACAGGACATTCAGTAACTCCAGACATAATTAATAATTAATAAAACAAACCTTCAAAATAAGTAAGGATAAAGGTCGGCGGTGGGTGGAGGGAAGGCAGCTGTCTGCCCTGTTTGGCTTTATGTACGTGCTGGTGAGTCTCTGCAGCTAATAAGCAATAACGAAAAGGGGAAGGAGGACAGGCTGATAATGGATGAACAAAATAAGGTATAATTGGAGGGAGAATGTGTCAATGCACAGGAGCACATGCAACAACAAGAGAAAACCAAAACAGTAACACACACTGTCTACATGCTCTTAAGATGTGAAACAAAAATATCTGCTGCTGGATTTAAACAGTAGTGACAGAAGTTTACCTGTTCTGTACAGTGATTCACGTGCATCACTTTTAAATCTCAATCATCGTACTGTATCTACATATATGTGTGTGTGTCGTTCCACGCGTTCTTCAGAAGTTAGTGCCTGCAAAGTGTTCGTGCATGTGTGTCTGTGTGCATGGAAGCCTTTGTTCTTGGTCCCAAGCTTTACCAGCACATGATCACTGCTGCCCCAAGGAAGAGAAACGTCTTCTGCTCTCTTCCGTAATAGGAACCACAGGGAGTGGACAAGCAAACAAAAACAGAAGGGAACATAGGAGCTGTAGGAATCCTGGGACCATGAATTAAGACTGAGGGAGATTACAATAGAGGAAGACAGAGTGGGGAAGGATGATGGATGGAAGAATGAGACAGACCACGAGAAAAAGGGAAATAGAAGAAAAAGCTGCAAAGAGGGAAAATTCTCAATTCAGTCCTGTCATGCAGACCACAGGACAAGACACCCGCATACGTTTTGTCCAGTGACAGACTTCTGTCTTACCACTTACTTAAAAAGGGACTCATCTCTGTAAAGGTTTAAGATGCATTGTTTCTACCAGAATTATGCACTGATCAACAACAACATTATGAAAGTGTAGAGAACAATGCGGCATGCGAATGACAGACACGACCACATAGTTTGCACTTTCAACAGTTCTTTATTCGAATGCTTGTTCGTTCGTATAATGCTCGGTTGTAGCTTTTCAGCTTTTCAACTGCAATCCCACACACAACAACAGCCACAGGTCACGGCACACTCTTTCATGCAGGGGAGGCGTGATGAGCTGATGGACCTCCGGTGTGTCTCAGCCTCCCTTGCAGCCGCACCCAAGCCACACCCCCCCACAGACAATATTCATTACTCATTGGAAATAGCTTTTCCAATCAGCAATGCACATAGGAAACTGCAAAGTACAGTCTGTGCCCCTTAGACTAGCCCATTGTTTAGGAATGGTCTAAGGACTGCAGCAGATCCCAAGACATTGACAAGGCCTCCAAACTCCCCAAAACTGGTCGAGCAGGTTCCTGTAAGCCTTCCTGTAGGATCAGCACGCCCATGTTAGACACCACATGGCACCAGAACACGTGTTCTGTCTTCAGTGATCTGTAAAAAGATGGGTAAAAGACTTCTTTAGGACCTATACAGTACTTGGCAGGGGCTTTTAATTTTAATACTGATGGGTGTGTTTTTCTTCACACATTTTATTGAATGTGTGAATGTATTATGGAGATATGCACAGTTCGTCACACTGTGGCACAGCTGGGTTACGCTGCTGTTATTGCCTTGATTGATTCTTTTATCACTAAGGCAATCAAATGTTTCTCTGTGCTTCTGACTAACGGCATTAAAGGCATCAAACAATACTTACTGCTTCTTTTTTTTAACTGACATTTTAATTGTTTTTGTCCTCCACAACCAGCCTTATTCCTAAAAGCATGATTACCCATGCATCCTTTGGCATTAAGCTTACTTTGAACACAGAAACTGCTAAGGCGTTGTCCATTTTCATTCATTGTAACAAGGCTTTTCAGCAGAGGTGGGACCAAGTCATTGTTTTGCAAGTCTCAAGTAAGTCTCAAGTCTTTATCCTCAAGTCTCAAGTCAAGTCTCAAGTAATGTCAGGCAAGTCAGAGTCGAGTCTCAAGTCACTGGTGTAAAAGTCCGAGTCAAGTCACAAGTCTGAAACTTTGAATTTCAAGTCCTTTCGAGTCTTTAAAAAAAAACAAAAAATGAAAAAATAATGTTGCAGTTATGCTAAATGTAAATATTAGACCATGTAATTTTAAAATCTGTGTTTTTCTCAACACATGACAAAATAGTGAACTTAGAAAATATACACAAATTGTGAAATTGCACCTCTTTAAAATGCAGCTCAATTAAACCTAGCTCCTAGAATAATTTTCACGGACAGTTCTGAGATAAGCTGCATGTTATTCTTGGATGCGCTTGTAGGACCAGCTTTAAAATCGCATGACAAAAATATCATACACATTAAAAAAAACTGTATCACCAACGTAGCCTGGACAACATTTGCTAGTTAGATGAAGTCAACTATCTCATCTTAGCATATTTATATGCATATTTATAATCATACGGTTCTTGGAGTTAGTGCATACACTCATGAAGTTTAGTAACTTCCGGTCACTGCAACAAGCCCAGGTACAGTTTACCGACGGATGGGTGCAGGACCTTGAAACGCACCGTGTAGAACGAAAGACCATCGTACGTATCATAAGTTTACCAGTCTCACAAATCGTCGTCATAAATACACATTCATTAACCGTTTATTAATAGGACCTTTGAGCTCAACGGTAATTAATTAGTAGTGGAAATAATTTCTGGTTCATTACAGAAATGTAGTAGTGACAATAATACTGTATGCTGTAATCGTACTGGGCAATTAGTGATACAAACCTGTTTTATCCTGTGAATAAAAGTATGTGTTTTTGTCAGTGTACCATAATAACAGAAGCAAAACGCAATATTGTGTCAGGACAATTCACTATTTATGCACAATAAACAAAGGAGCATAGCGCGACAATTTCTGTTCAGCGCCAGACTTGCTTGTAACCTATATCACCAATTATGTTATGAAAATGACGCATTAACTACAACAGCAGACTGACCTTTGTGGAAATGCTTGGAGCAGACTAACCTGTGAGCTGGAGTGTTCTGGGACGTTATATTTGGTCTTTGAATGGCTGCAATCCAGGCCACCCGTCGCGTCTTTGTTACTTCGGAAACATGGCTCGAACAATTTCTCTTCAACGACGTAATCCGATAACAACCGATCTCTTTACCCGTCGGCTTCCCGTGGCTGTCATGCGACCGGCTATTGCAGTTAATAATACAACAGCTTCTTGACATTTTTGTGTTTCTTTTTATCGCTGTATAACTGATTTCAATTGAAAGCCTGCGTGCGCTAGTACCGCTTGCCACGAGTTCCCAGAATCCTTTGCGGTTCTACCCGTGAATGACGTCACATTTTCAATCTCTATATAATATGCATGTTAAATTTTATATTTGGGGTAAAATATCAAGTCTTTTCAAGTAAACCGGTTCAAGTCCAATTCAAGTCCCAGGTCATTGGTGTAAAAGTCCAAGTCAAGTCACAAGTCTTAGAACATTTTTTCAAGTCAAGTCTAAAGTCATAAAATTAATGACTCGAGTCTGACTCGAGTCCAAGTCATGTGACTCGAGTCCACACCTCTGCTTTTCAGACACACACTGTTCAAGTAGGTAACACTTCGACTCCTTTAGAGGCATAATAGGCTAAACCAACTTGCAGAAGACGGTAAAGGGTTCTTGATCACAGAGAGATGTAGAGAAGAAAGTGGTGAGAAATTTGGGGGTATAAGCAAAGATAGTAATAGGCGAGGAGCAGTAACACAGAGGCAGTAGGCAAACAGAAAAAAAAGACATAAGTAATGAGGGAATATAGCCAGAAGCAGGAAACAGAAGGGAAGAATGGTTGATAGAGGAAACGGAAAGGTTTAGACACACTGAGACCTGGATAATTAGCCTGGGAGGCGCATGAGTCTTCTCTTAAATCACCATTCTATGCTTTATTAGCTCAATACAGCTCCCTTTAGATCCCTGCAGCACAGACACACATCTTATGTCCTACTGCTCACATACAAAATACAGCTTTCAAGTGCAATTTACAGCTTTTGCTTCCTCTCTGGAGTTGGTGGACCAATAATAATGAGGTTTCAGTGCAAACCCCGAGTTCCACACCTCTGAATCATCACACACGAGTAAAAATCTGTCAGGCCAATCGACATAGCTCTTATTGACATATTTGTGGGTAGGAACAAATAAATGCAAGGACGTCAAGTTCAGCCGTTTTATTGCTATTGTAAATTAACATGATTTGCAAAACATACTCCTATCAAATTCTGACATGATCTCCTTATTTTTAGGCAGTTTCAAGCTTCGCTATCCCAGCTCTAAACACTTTGACCACGTATTTATTCATTTTCACTGGTTTTATTCAGGATGGTATATGATTGTGTCATATCCCAGTATGAATCTCATTTAAGAAGAGAATAACTCCTTTGGATGGTGCAGATGCTGTAGGTCTGAAGACACTGTGTACGTGTGAAATTTATTCCAGCAGAGACACCCAGAGAGATGTTTTATTTACAAGATCAGTTGTGTAAAATGAGTAACCTTTCTGATTAATATTTTACTGACCTTTTATGTGTAACACGCAGGATTTAAGAGGCTCACAGCCATGTCATAGTGTGACACCGAGGAAAAGCCTCTGTCTCTGTTGCATCTGGGAACACATAAATTAATGGAATTAGATTTGTTACTTAAAGCTGTAAAAAAAAACAACTTCCTCCTGGTAATGTGGCCAATACATGTTCAAAGAAATGCAATAACCTACATCTGGAAAATGCAAACTCCAAATAGCTTAACTGATGGACATGTAGGAATAAAGGCCTTCACCCACTAAATACATTGCAAAAAACATTAAATTCAGATTTTTTCTGATGCAAATTTGGCATGTAACATATATACAGACCATTGGCATTTGGTGAAAATGTTGTCCTCAAAAAATGCATTGCGAAAAACTTGGAGCTGACATCAAGTGACGATGAGCTGGTCCTGATGTTTCTGAACAACAAAAGGAAGAAACATAGATTCTGGGTTCATCTGATTCTCAAGAGAAGGCAGCAGCCAGGAGAAGTTCATAGTCTGATCCAGGAGTCGAAGCTGTATCACGATCGCTTTCGTACATATTTCAGAATGTCGACGGCGTATGTTGAGCTTTTGTTGGCAGAGTGGGGGACACGTCTGAGGAGGCAGACAAGTCATTTCAGACAGCCGACTGACCTGGAGCAGCATCTTGTTGTCTGTATGCAGCAAAGTATTATTATTTAACTATTTTTTGTTTTTGTTTGAGCTATGAGTACTTGTTACCAAATGCAGTGGTCTCACTGGTCAGTTCTGTTTATTTGCATTCAGAAAATCGAGCTCTGTCCGAAAAAAATAAATGCCAGAAATTCAACCTGGAAAATTATGCAGTCTGTTTGAACGATGGCAATAAGGACAAAGAAGTCCAAAAAAGAGAGTTACATTTTTACATATCCAGTGTATAAAGGCCTTAAGTTGCAAGCCACTCATAAACACACGAGACAAGTTAGACACAGTTGCCTCATTTAGTGCCGCTGCCTCAATGGCCTGCATTCACATTGTGCTTAACTCTCCAAGCACAAGTACACTGAAGTTTGTCTCATTTCTTCTCTGTTTTACTTTCATTATTTGTTTGTTTTTATGCACGCTAGTAAAGTAAACTGGACTTTGTGGGTCAAACTTGCTCAGACACATTATGGATTGCTTTATGTGAGTATGGCCTATACTCATTAAAGGCCATGTCCTGCCAGCTGTTGGAAGAATGAAGTCCAGAGACCAGTAACTGTGTATAATATATGAATCCATATAAAATGCAGGCAGGTGTTCTGAATTGAGGAATAATATATTTGCAAAAATAAGAATAGCTAGCTAACAAATATAGCAAATGGTGCAAATACAGTAAGTGCAGTGACTCGACATGCATTAGCAGAACCGGACATGCTACTTTCATTCCAGAGTTTGTAACACTGTTGTTTTGGAAGAGCATCATGTCAGTAAGCTGCAAGCATCGTCATCATTGTGCTCTGATTCTGAGTGTTACTTCAGGCTTTTTATATTTATAGCACTCTTCTAATAACATTATTCTAAGTGAAGAGCAACAAATGTTCAATTTTCTTTACACAGACTTTGTGTTGAATGATGTTGGTCAGGCAGAGGATGTCTGCAGATAAAAATGAATCCGCTATAAATAAATTAGTAAACATAAATGGCTCAAGTTATTCAAATGATAAGAAATGTGTTTATTTGGCTTCTTTATAATAAGAAGCAGAGAAAGTGATGACCTGTTGTGGCAGTATTTATGGTACTGGTATTTTTGTATTGACTGATATTTCCAGACCAGTAAGGAAAATAGCACTTTGCTGATAAATCATAATTATAAAGCTTCTGATGAAACCTTTTGAATAAACTACTCTTCTTTATTCTTTCATTTTTATACAGTTTTTGGAGCATACAAAATTCAATTATGTTTAACAAACAGGCAGTTCTCCCTAATGGGTATGCTTTCAAATTACATCTATGGCTGTGCCTAGAATAACCTTCTTTAGAGAATCCATTTAATGGGAGAAAGCTCGTGCACGGGGGTTGCCACAAAGGAAGGCTGCCATTTCAAATCCCAAACAAGATGGGAGCCAATTATAAAATGAAAGCTAATGAGACATATTCTCCCCTCCTTCAGCCACTAATTGTCCCAGAAGAGCCACGCAGAGTCCAAAAGGCTAGACTTGTGCTTTAAGGTTCCCAAGTGGGAATAAAGGTAATGCTTTGAATTTCAAGTGTGGTATGAGCCTCCTCTAAACAAACAGGGCAAATAAATGGTTGTTTTTAAAAAAAATCTGAAATACTAATTTTTGTTGTTCATTCTTTACTACATTGAAATTTAGCTTATCACTCCTGCATTTACTTCTAA
The DNA here is from genome assembly GCF_057381845.1 of Rhamphochromis longiceps. NCBI lineage: Eukaryota > Metazoa > Chordata > Actinopteri > Cichliformes > Cichlidae > Rhamphochromis > Rhamphochromis longiceps. The sequence goes on from NC_140562.1 coordinate 11,313,150, forward strand.
AGCCAATTTAGACTTTCCAATTAACCTATCCCCACTAACTGCATGTCTTTGGACTGTTGGAGGAAGCCAATGTACCCAGAGAGAACCCATGCAAACACAGGGAGAACATGCAAACTCCACACAGAAAGACCCCAGCCTGCTTGTGGATTAAACTCAGGACCTTCTTGCTGCATGGCAACAATGCTGCCCACTGTGCTACCGTACTGCCCAGGATGCAAGCAGTGAGAGCGAATAAAAAAATAACTATTTTCTGTTGCCTACATTTGAAGACGAGTGACTTTGCCTCCACAGCTAAACAGTAAAACGAGTTCAATGAGGGTTTAAAGTCAGATTCAGCAGTTGTAGGAACTCTAAGATCTGTGTAGAGGCTCAGTCTGGAGAAAAGAATCACAACTCACAATCATTTCTAATATGAGCTCCAGCACAGGGTGCGATCGGCTGACCTGCTGTTCTTTGTGGATTATCACAAAATTCAACAAGATGTGAGCACATGTTTCTTGAGCTAGCTTGGTCCATCCCCTGCACTGACAGTACATCTTTATACTAGACAGTATAAAGTTGGAAAACAGACTGAATTCAGTGAATAAATCTAAGCATCGTCGGCTTAAACAGAAAATAATCGGTTACACGTTTGGTTCTTTTGCCATCAGAATTATTGTCTAAAGGCAAAGAAAGATGCCCAATGGATTTACTTTACCAAATGGACCATCCCAGCCTTGCCGTAATGGTCTATTTGATTCACCTTTGCTTTTATTGTTTATTTTATTTTATTTTATTTTCACTTGCTAATTACGGGACAGACATGACTGGGGGAAAGAAAAGGGAGAAAGAAAGAGGGAAAGACAAACAGCGGGAAAGAGGAACAGTGATAAAGGGCAAAAAACAAAAACCAACAAAACAAACAGAAAAAATAGAATATATCAATCAACTGGATCTCTGAGAAAGACAAAAGAGAAAACAAGCAAAAAAAGAGTGCAATATAATAAACAACATCATGGCGATGATCTATGTGAATATAACAGCAAATACTAAATATTGAATATTATTGTGCAGCACGTAGGATCGATAGCGCACAGTGTGCTTTGAGGTGGGAGCCAAAAAGGGTGTAGTTTGTGTGTGTGAGCACCCGTGTGTACACCTGTGAGCATGTAATCTGTTACACTTGATGTAGCCAACATTGACCGTGTACAGCGTCAATCCAACACAGCGCTGTAATTTAAATTCATCACAGTACTGCAAACTAACCTGTTTATCTTGCACAAAACTGTCCAGTATTTTCATACAACTTTAAATTTACATTTCCTAAAATAGCACTGAGCATTCCTTACCTTTAAATCCAGCTTCTGATTCTGATTGCATTTGAAATGACCTGACACTTAAAAAAGAGCATAAAGGGAGTAAACATAACTCCCTTTATGCTCACTTCACTACAGTAGCACTAGCTACATGCTAATGTACTGTGACCACAAGTTAGGGACACTTACTCAGGCTCGCTTTAACCCCTGAGAATAAATACTATTGATGATACTGCCGAATCTGAAGTAACAAGCCTGTTTTGAAAGTGTAAGAAGTGGAAAGTACAGATATGAGCAAAAAAATAAATACTCAAGTAAAATATAGACACTTGAAAATTCTACTTAAGTACAGTGACTATTTGTACTTTTTTACATCCCACCTCTGGGAGGAAGTAAACATCAACATTGTCAGTAAACACAAATATTTCTTCACATATTACCCCAAAATTCAAAAGACGCTTAGAAACAGTGACTGTAAAACACGTCAACGAGGGCAACACCTGCAACTTCACATAGGACACAAGGGAGTATTAAAAATTCTGATACAGGCAATACTGTCTCTGCCATGCATGTTCAATTTGGAACTTCAATAAATGCCACAGTTTTAATGGTAATCAATCACTGTGATACTGTGATTATTAGTACAAAAGACAAAACCTGGCTTCATCATCATGTCAGAGTTTCTACATGAGGTCCAGTGTTTACTGCTTTTCTGTTTGGGTACTCTGTCTTTGGGTTGTTAAATTTTAAAGCTCTTCAGTAATTTAGAACAGCTCCTTCCACAAAAAGACCAGAGGCCAAAATCCTGACTTTTATTCTCTGTCCTACCACATGGAGGGAATACACAACACTTACATATTAAAAATGGTAACACACCTCTGTTGCCACCTATACAGTTGACACAGCATCATGGATCTTGTCTTTGATTCTTGAGTATTGATATGGTATGATAATTGCTCAGCATCATTAGAATTATCACTGATTTTAAGTAAGATTTAGCATTACATCAAAAGAAAAAAATGTTGAAAATCTGAGCTTATTGCCAAATTAATGAAGCCTGTTGTCTTGCTGTGGAGAAAACTCCTTCTATCCTATAAAACTTTGCTGTTGGGAAATGTGTTCTACACTCAACACAATACCATTATATCCAAGTGTTGGGAGGTGTTGCTCCAGTGGTATGAAAGATAGTACTAAGGACTGACATAGATGTATCTAATTAGTAGAGCCTATATGAAAGTGTACCTGCATTTGTTTTTAATGACCATTGTGGGGAAATTCCTATGGTTTCAAAACCCTTCGGTTCCTTTAGAAGTCAATGGGAAAAACACTTCCCTGATGGGTTTAAGAACTCAGACTTAAAATGACCCAAAATGAATGACGTAGGATCAGAAAGGAGGATTAGCCAGGGAATCCAGTGTTAATGGTTTCACAGTCAGATCCACTCCTCACACATCACTCCTCACCAGTTTCATATTGGCGACAATGAAAATGCTCCGCCTGAGAACTATACTAACCAACAGGCTGCGTTGGCTATGTTCATATGTTCAAGCCAAACCAAACACAAAGAAAGAGAAATTAGCACAGCAAACTGTATTTTAGTTGAACATATAGCTTGTTTTGAATTTAAACATTAAATAAGTCCAAATGAATACATTTGTGAGGTTGTGAATGATTTCAAACTAGTTCTTACTTTAGGCTCCGATGAGTGGAACTACATCCTTATCTTTTCATAGTGAAGAATAAAAGGAGATTGTGTCAGTTTGTAGCCCTGAATGACAGTGCTTGTCTTCCTTCTATCAGTCTTATTGTATTTCATCATGTAGCAGAACAATGTGTGTGTGTCTGTGTGTGTGCATGCAAGTTTATTTTGTATGTGAGCCTATTATTATTCCCCTTGTGTTGCACCTGCCATACGGCTGATTACCTTCCAATCTCCTTTGTATGTAAGCCTGACACACACTTCATTCCTCTTCATTCAGTGTACGACTTCCTCCTTTTTGACACTCCAATCCGCTCTCCCTCTTTCTTTTTTACTCCATTGCACATTATCTTTTCAAATTCTGTGAATCCTTTTTTCTGTCCTGCCTACAACTTCTGTCTGACCTACCTCACACTTTCTTTTTCTTGATTTTTTTGTCTTTGTGTTGTCTCTCATCCTCTATCACTAAAGATGTGTTTTTGAGGCCTGGAAAGACAACCTGGGTGTACGCATATAATAAGAAAGTTTAAGTCCCACACAGAGGATTGCATTTGTATAACAATAATCTGGATCACTGTGCAAGTGATTGTATTTACAGCTATACTGTATGCATGTTTTTCAGTGTCCTGCATATTGCACATTTTTGTGTATATTATCTTTCATTGTTATAAAGTTTCTTGTCTGCCATCCAGCTGCTTTATTCAAAATTTATCTGCATGGACTTAATGCTTGTTAGAGGACAAATTAGGTTTATGGAATTAAGAACAAAAGTTGAATTGAAGAATAATTGGATCATTTCATATGCACTTTGTTATTTATCAGCTTTATTTAGAAGTTCCCGGGTCTGAAAATTGAAACCTGTGTTATTTTTAATGGCTGCCTGGGATCATTACTTTGTTCTAGAAAAACTTCTGATATTATAGAAATAAATAGGAAAAAAGCCCACGGTCCTAACCTCTCTAAGCACTTTCCCCAGTGAGTTCATGGGGCACTTATTTCAAATTATAAGGAATAAAACAGACTATTTTGTAAACGTAAGTGATTTTAAGTGTCAGAAAGGTAAGATAGTCCAGGATTTGCTCATTAGTTAATGACTTTTTTGACTGACAAGTTGTTGACCAATGAGCATGCAGTTTTGCAGTCAGAGCTTGTCATTTTCATTTTCAAAACACCAGGATGGTGATGGAGAGAGGTGCTCAGTTAAAGGGTTTTAAAATGTTTTAAAAACGTTTTTTTTAATCACCTTAAGGGTGACCCTAACCACCCCCGAGAAAGTACAGTTGACCATTCATCGCTGCATATGCTCTGATATTAACCAAAGGCTCACTCATGCTCAGGCCTGGTCACACCGCAGTACCAGTCCATCTGTTGATTTTCTGTCCTGTGATATATAAATTGTGACAGCAGCAAACTCTCGATTCTAAATGAGGCAGAAAATGAAACAAAATAAAACAAACAAACCAAAAACAAATATTGAAAAGATTTCTAATATTTACAAGCCATTTAAAAAAAAATCTGGAAATTGTAGTTATTTTTGTTGTTTTTTTAATAAGAGTATTCAATTTTAAATTAATTTCCTTCCATCTTCACTAACAGTTTCTGGTGTGTATTAAATTTTGTTGTCTCAACACATCTCCATCACAGTGAGCATTTGTGTTTTCTTTCACCGTACATGCATGGATATTTTAGAGAATAGTTGTGGCCATTTGATCTCTTGCTGAGATGCTGTGTTTTTGACTCCTTACTTCTTACTAATGACTCCTCGTAATGCTGATAGTGAAAGACTTTAAACAGATTTTGTAGTTACCCTAATTGAAAACTGCTCTGCATATCCAGCTTCTGGTTAATGACTAAAATGTAAATGTAATCTAATTAAGGGGCTGGTGCTTACATTGAATTTAAAGAGACACTTTACCCATGACATTATAATTCCTGTTATAGCCCCCCCAGTGGTTACCAGCGCTCCCTTCATTTCACAACCGCTTTAAATTTATTTTGTAATTCAGCTTTATAGGAAACAAGAGTCAGAGTAACAGGAAGCATGATGTAATTTGTTTAATAATGGTCAGATAATTGACAGGAAGTAAATCTTAATCAGGCGAAATGTATTTCTGATATCATGGTGCACATGATGTGCACAAAATGGGCAAATGTCAAACATTCAATCAAACCAACTCTAAATTACACCTTTCAAAAAATTAAATCTCAAAAGAATAAAACAACATATGAAGAATATGCATGATATATTCAGATTAAAATCATGCAAAATAAATATACTATCAGCTACTGTCATTTCACAATGATAACAGAAGTCATTTTCCTAAGCTAGTGGGAATCAAAGATTTAATGCTTTAAATTAACTGTTTTCCTGAAATTAAATGTGCCACTAATTTGTTTTGTCACCCACATTTTCAGGGAAAAAATGAGAATTAAAACAACAGTAACAGTTGTGGGTGGTGGCTGAGGTGGATGGCGCTTGTGATGGTGCTTTGAAACGATAAATGCCACATGCTTGCTGATGATAAACATATCCTTGGCCTGCTAAAACTACCAAGCTAACATGTTATGAATTCCAATTTACATTCATGTAAACACTTTTTTTTTCTACAAATCTCCCTCACTCAAAAAAGTTAGTCTTGGAGCTCCACAGGGTTCTGTGCTGGGACCACTTTTTACATTATACATACCACCTTTTGGGTAATATTATTAGAAAACGCTGTCTACTTTTTAATTACTATGTAGATGATACCTGGCTATTTTTATCTATCTATGCATGTCTTAGAGACATAAAGGCCTGGATGACCTATAAGTTTTCTTTTCATAGTGTCAACATGGTGTCCAACTTACTCTGGATGGCATCTACATTTTTCTGGCCTCCGGTAACTTTATAAGGAGTCTTGGAGTGATTTTTGACGAGCACATATTCCTCAATTTGGACATTAAACAAATATGGACTGCTTTCTTTCAGCTTTGCAATTGTGCTAAAATTTGAAATATCCTACCTTAGGGTGGTTCTGAAAAGCTAGACTGTGCACTGTAACTGGTGCTTCGCTTACAGTTCAATTCAATTCAATTCAATTTTATTTATATAGCGCCAAATCACAACAAAAGTCGCCTCAAGGCGCTTCATAGCTACAGAGAAAACCCCAACAATCATATGACCCCCTATGAGCAAGCACTTTGGCGACAGTGGGAAGGAAAAACTCCCTTTTAACAGGAAGAAACCTCTGGCAGAACCAGGCTCAGGGAGGGGCCATCTGCTGTGACCAGTTGGGGTGAGAGAGGGAAGACAGGATAAAGACATGCTGTGGGAGAGAGACAGAGGTTAATAACAGATCAATGCAGAGAGGTGTATTAACACAGTGAGCGAGAAAGGTGAGCCTACGTCTATTGCAGCATAACTAAAGGAGGATACATTGTTCTTTCTTTGTGATTGTTTATGTTTAAGTTGTTTGTTGCTGGTTTTTAGTTTGTTTTTTGTCTTTTTGGGAGCTGACACAGTCTCTATGGAGATGGGTTTTTGGGGGGGTAGCAGGAGGAGAGAAGCTGCAGAGAGGCGTGTAAGACTGCAACTCTGCTTCCTGGTCCAAACTCTGGATAGTCATATTTTGGGGGGTTTAATAAATTTGTCCATATTTCTATAAATGAGAGCTGCTCCATCCAAAGTTGGATGGATGCTGTCTCTCCTAACAAGACCAGGTTTCCTCCAGAAGGTTTGCCAATTATCTATGAAGCCCACATCGTTTCTGGGACACCACTCAGACAGCCAGCAATTTAAGGAGAACATGCAGCTAAACATGTCTCTCCTGGTCTGATTGAGGAGGGGACCAGAGAAAACTACAGAGTCCGACATGGTTTTGGCAAAGTTGCACACCAATTCAATATTGATTTTAGTGACCTCCGATTGGTGTAACCGGGTGTCATTACTGCCGACGTGATTTATGATTTTACTGAATTTACGTTTACCCTTAGCCAGCAGTTTTAAATTTCCTTCAATGTCGCCTGCTCTGGCCCCTGGAAGACAATTGACTATGGTTGCCGGTGTCTCTAGCTTCACATGTCTGAGAACAGAATCACCAATTACCAGAGTTTGACCCCCGGCGGGTGTGTCGCCGAGTGGGGAAAAACGGTTAGACACATGAACAGGTTGGTGGTGTACCTGGGGCTTCTGTTTAGGACTATGCTTCCTCCTCACCGTCACCCAGCCACCCTCTTTCCCCAGCTGCTTGGGGTCTGCTGGGGAACAGCTAGCGGGGCCTAGGAAGTGATACTCTACCACAGAGCAGTGTTGCCAACTCCTCAGTAATGAAATTCGCTATTGGCTGTCCTATAAGTCGCTAAATGACATCACCTAATTTGCATACTTGGTCATGCTAATGTAATTGTAACCTACCTACGTTGTTGGAGACAGAAATAACATCATGGAAGAGACATAAAGTGAGTAAAAAACGTCCTAAATGCAGTTATAATTATTTAACTACAAATTTCTTTTAGCAATTATTGTTTTTTAATGTCACAATTCCAACCCTGCTCCACACCGGCAACAGTGATCCGAAATTGGCACTCTGGAGGAGTTACTTTGTGTGTGTGTTTATTAGTTGTTTTAAACCTTGTGATCCACAAAACAGCATCACAGTAAAAGAAGAACTGACGGCGTTACAGTCAGTGCGGGAGCAGCAGCTTTGCAGCTACTGACCTCTGTCATCATTTTAAGTGGGGGAACTTGCACAATCGGTGGCTGACTAAATACTTTTTTGCCCCACTGTATATATATAGATACATAAAGTGGTTCTGGGAAACCCCATAAAAGGTCATGATGTCACTCCACAAGTCCATTTGCAGCTACTATCCACTGCAACACTCCCAAAAGCTGTTAACAACAGATAATCAGTTCAACAGAATTAATTGCATGCTGACACAGAACATCCACTAGTGTATAAAAATGATGTCACATATCCCAGTAATGATATAGAAGTAAAAAAAAAAATCCTGTGAATCTAATCGACTGAATTTTACCATTTTACTTTTCTCTCTCTGAACTTGAGCTGCAGGTCTGATAATAAATCTGTAGGCAACTGTAAATGAACATGTCAAAAATAAATTCAGGGACAGCCACAATAAAAGTAAAACAGACAGCAAAAATGTGTTACATGTAGCTTGTGTGATGAATGGACACTGTGGAAATTCAGATTGTTTCCATATAGGGAGATTACAGGAAGCAGTCTGATATGAAATAAAACAGGAAGAAAGAAAACTCAAACAGTTGAAAACAAAGCTCAGCTTAGAGAACATGAGGAGGACACAGGAGGAAGATTCTAACATTTTCCAGCCTAGAGAGCATCACTAACTCGTTTTAGGTTGTGTGTTTGCAAACCCTTTCTTGCAGATGCCGATACATCTGAATAGAAACCTTTGATACTTTCCATTTCCTCCATTTTTGCTGGAATAAAACATCAGTATTGGTTATAATGACAAACTTTGCTCCTCGTTATCTACGTTTTTCCTTCCTTCTTTTGTTTCTTCAGGAGTTTGCATGCTTTCTTACCCTTAGCAATAAGCGTTTGTTGTGAGGTATGTTGTTAAACGCTTACAAAACCCAAGAGCATGATGTACCTGTCTAGCTTGTGAGGATACAGATAATAGTCTATCACGTTGATTTTTAGAGTAATGCACCTGACATGACTGCAGGTGAATACTGCACTTGAAATTAGACATATAGACTTTTTTCCTAACTGAAATTTCTATTTGGACCACTGACGCGTTAGGAGATTAAAGGCTTTTGGCACTTTGAAATCAACTCTTAAAAGAAATAAATTAGTTACTAATTCCATTATTTCCCATAAATATCCTCCAGCAACTCAGTGGAATCATACTGGTGCCATCCCTGTAATTATTATTCTCACCCACTGGTCTTTCCCCTCTTGCATTCCTTGTTGAGTTGTTGCTTCCCAAGACTTCCAATTACCATCAGTCCAAAGAAATTAAAAGTCATATGTCGTGCCAAATAGCCAATTAGGCAGACTAGAAGCTTTGACCGAATCGAAGCTCACTATACCCGGGATCACCAGGGTCATGAGGAAATGGGATGTGGGGAGGTCACCTCCTCCTCAGGTTGGCTCTTGACAATTATGTTGAAACAGTCAAGACTTGGGATGTGTGGAAACAGTAATGTTTTTGTGAGGTGAAGTAATTGATCCTTTAAATTCTTGTGTGCTGACTGTTTAAAATTAGAAGCTTTGGGTTGCCTGTAGCTCAGCAGGTAGAGCAGATCATCTACTAATTGGAAGGCTGGTGGTTCAGTCGCTGGCTTTTCCAGTCTGCATGCTGAATATCCCTGGGGACAATACTAACTAGAGATGGACCGATCCGACATTACGTATCGGTATCGGTCCGATACTGACCTAAATTACTGGATCGGATATCGGAGAAAAATAAAAAATGTAATCCGATCCATTAAATATCACGAAAGCACCTCACAAAACTTGCAACACGCCGTAACTCACCTCAGAACGTTAGCACGTCGTGATAGAGCGGCTGTGGCATGCGGGACTTGTGGTGGTCTGGATAGCATGTGGAGCTTCGCTAGCAACCCGGCATTTCATCTCCGACAAAGTTATCCCGAGAGAAGTAAAGCAAGTTTGTAAGTCCATCTCTGAATGTTTGTAAAGCATTCCTGCGTTAAGCTTAACAAGCGACTGCCTCTTCTTGCTGCTACTTCGATCATGAAACTGCTTAACGATCAGCTGATCGGCTTTTCTGTCGCGAGTCCCTGTCTCTAGTTTGCTTTTGGCCCACTTTGCACCAGAAAGAGGAAACCAGCGGCTGAACAACTGCAGCACGTTTAAGCTTGATCAGCTGTTGTTAGAATGTATTTAATATTACTTTCTACACCAGGATCTTTTACTACGTAGCTGACACTGGTAACTGTGCAGGGGCGGATCTAGCAAAGTTTAGCCAGGGGGGCCGATAGGGCATTAACAGGGAAAAGGGGGCACAAAGACATACTTTTCTTTCTTATTCTCATTTAAAATGTCTAGCTTTTAATAAATAATTATCTGACACCCAAAGTTTTAATTTGATGCAAAATGAATAGAAGTCCATTACTGTATATAGTGACTATTAAGTCTAATATATATACCCTAGTAAGCTATAGTACTTTTTCCTTTGGGAAGGTACCATCTGTGCAGTCTGCAATTTTGTTGAAGAAAGATGTTGAATCTATTTAATATTTCTTGAAAAATAATTGATTTCTGTGCATTTTTTTTCACACTGCATCAAATTAAGGTTGATTACGTCGATTAAGCATCATGAGGTGGAGCGTGAGGGGTGGTTCCCTATTTTTTATTTATTTATTTTTGTTGTTGCTGGGAGTTGGAACCCTATTAGTTAGGTTGCTTAATATTTATGCTAAGTACTCTTTAAAATACCAGAATAGGGAGGATGGTGTAGGTTTAAGTTTATTAGATTGATCAGTATTGCTGAACTATGAAATATTTTTTTTTGCATACAGGTATAACAGAATAGCTTTAGTGTAGTTGTTGTTTTAAACTTGAGTATGAACTTATACAAAATGCAGCAAGATATTTAAAAAACAGTTTTGTTGATTAAAAAACACTAAAAAACACTGGGGCAGGGATAGCTCAGTAGGTAAAGTGGTCGCCCCATGATCGGAAGGTCGGTGGTTCGAATCCACTTAACGGCTACCCTGAGGTACCCCTGAGCAAGGTACCGTCCCTACACACTGCTCCCCGGGCGCCTGCTTAGTGGGCTGCCCACTGCTTCACTGAGTGAATGGGTCAAATGCAGAGAAAAACAAGTAATTTCCCCATGGGGATCAATAAAGTATCCATTATTATTATTATTATTATTATTATTATCGGTATTGGCAGATATCCAAATTTATGATATCGGTATCGGTATCGGACATAAAAAAGTGGTATCGTGCCATCTCTAATACTAACCCCAAGTTGCTCTTTAATGCATGCATTGCCATATAAATGTGTATGAATGTTAAAAAGAAGAAGTGCTTGTGTGAATGAGTGAAAGACACATACATAAAGTGCTTTGAGTGTTCAGCAAGTGTAGCAAAGAACTATATAAAAAAATCAGTCCATTTACCATTTCAGGGAGACTGGGGGAAACACCCATGGTGATACCAGAGGCAGGTTGCCATTTTTCTTCCGTTGGTATGACAGTTGCAACTCAGGCTGACAGCCCAGGTCAAAAAAGGAAATACCACCAAGCAGAAAAGGCAGATCCAACTTTCTATTTATTTGCTAGTAAAAAGTTACCCATTAAAGTTGATCTGCATTGCTAAAAACCACATGACACTAAGTTCAGACTCTTTACCACAGAGTGTATGTGGTGTTGCGGCTCCAGTGACAGTCCACCATTCCTTTTGGCTTCCCTACAGTATTTAAATCCAGATACCTTGCAGCTGAGGGAAAATGACAGACTCTCATTTCACATCTTAGGTGGACGTCTTTTTAAAAAAAAGAACAGTTGAAAAAGTTTTTGTCTCATATGTAAAGTGCACACCAGCCACTGCAAAATATTCTTTTTTCTCCCCAGTCTGTGTTTCTGTCACATTAATGAGTTTTTAAAATAAACTTTTGAACACCCGCTCAAGATCACTTTCATATTTGTGCCTGTCTTTTACGTTCTATTCATTTGCTGCTGTCTTATTTCCACATATTTTTTCCTTTTATCTCTTTACCCTCCTGTTTTCTCTCCTCCTCTTGTCTTTGCCATCTCCGTATCTTCACATCACTTTGTTCCAAGAAATGATTTTAGCAAAAAGTAAGTTTTGTTACCAGGCAACAAGGCCACTGCGTGTGGTTGCACTGCATGCTAGAGTTCTCAGCGAGCCCACATGTTTATGCATGTGTCTCTGAGAGTCATGGGTCATGAATTTTTGTTTGTTAAACTTTGAATATGTGCATAAACACTTGTCATGTATGAAGTCTGATTGTTTCTGAATCTTTAAATGCTGTGCTGCACCAATGATTTAGAGAGGCAAGCTCTGTGTGTCTATGAGGGGAACACTGATAAGGTTTGTGCAACTTTAAACTGTACATCTAGTATCCTGGTCCATGTTTTCTGCCATATATGTACTCCAAAGGTGATGGATGCTTATAAATCAAAGTTCAAAGTTTCAAATAAAGAAGTCAGCAAATGTAGACAGCTTTCGCTATGAACACAGAACCCCCCCCCCCCCCCCCCCCCCCCCCCCCTCACCTGTTGTGCGGGGTGAGGGGCAGCCAATTAGAATTTAGAAGGATGAAAGGCAAGTGGGAGCTGCCAAAGCAAGTTCTTTAAGGCAGTGGATGAATTGAGGGACTGCACTAAGACCAGCTATACGATGAATTAGGGTTATTTTGAACTGAATCACGCAGAGCTCCTCAAATATAGTCCAAAAATTTAAATTTGAAGCTGAAATGAGCATTATAGGTCTCTTTGAACTGACATAGGAAAAAAACAACATTTCCTATTTAAGGGGAAGCTTTAGATATATCTGGAGGCATCTTTTTTTCCCCTGCGTTCTAGTATCAACCAACATTTGTGTAATTGAATGTGAATTCATTATGCTGTTCAGGATCTGCTGGATTATAGTTTCATCTTATGTAATTAGTAATATATCCAACTTGTTTCTTGACACCTGAAAGTAAATTGTACCTTGAATTGACACACTGTTCCACCATTCCCCATTTGCTCTTCCTCCTGAAATGTTTACTTAGCATATATGGAAAGATTTCAATTTGAATCAACTGGTCTCATTGAAAAAGAAAGTTGATTTATCGTCCCCTTTTTCTCAGTCTTCATTTCTTTGTCTACCCTTTGTAGAGTCATCCTCTGTTCGTGTCCTTTCCATATTTTGGCTGTTTTGTGCTGAGCTGCTTTCTCTCACCTCTCTACTATTACTCTTCCATCTCTCTATTCCTTGTAGCATATGGCCTGAGGTCTCCTGGCCGGCTCCCTCTGGACAGAGTCGTGCCAGTCGTATTCTGGACTCAAAGTAAACGAGTGGAATGAAAATGAAGGGGGGTGGCGGGGGGAGCTGTGGGGAAGGAGTTCAGTCACGACCGGTGAGTGGATGGGGTAAGATGAGGGTGCGGGGGACTGGAGGCAGGCAAGATTTGAGGTGAAAACCTCTTGAAGAAGGGAAACATAAGCAGAGGATAAAAGGAGGAGAGGATTTGGACAGATTGAAGGTGAGATTTTGAAAATGTAAAGAGTGGAAGTCATTAGAAAAAAAAGGCATAAAGTGTGAGAGAAGAAGAGAAAAAAGAAATGAGAAAAGAGATGGAGAAGAAAGAGATTGAATGGATGACACATAGAACAGAGTACGCCTGGCAGGTGATAGACTTACAAACCGCTATACATTGTCTCTCAGTGGTTATTGATCTGCCTATCAGTCATGGTTTCACTGGGTCACTGGTTCCCATTCCATCAAACAGATCTAATCAACATCTGCAAATAGAGGTGCTTGATTCTTTCTTGAATACTCTGCCCTCACCCTCACTCAATCACATGCTCAGTTTATAATTTAAAGACACATTACTGATCAATAGTCTACACACAGGTATTCTCAAACTGCGGTGAGCTTTAATGCAATGCCATTTAACACACAAACTGGTATAAACATCCAGCAGTCTTGGTGACAGTTTAAAACATCCTCAGACTAAACAGTCTCATTGGTTGTGAGAAACGTGCAAATGCTTCTTTAGTAGTTTTCTTTACTGTTTGGTTCAGTTAAGTTCAGAAAAATGCATCACTCTTTGAGTATTTGGTTACAGTGTTAAACACATTAGAAAGCTCAATTTTCTGGGCTTCCATGTTGTTTCCACAGTGACAAAATCAATATACATACACAGACATACATACATGTGAGGACTTACTTACCTTCAGCATCGAATGTGTCAGTCACTGATACAGTAACAGGATGTGGGTACTGAGGGTTTTGGCACATGCCACCCTACACCATGAGTTGCTGAAGATTGTTTTTTTGTCCTTTCAAAGAAAGACCAAAGAGTCTTTCAAGAATTTTCCCAGAGAGCGTGGTTAGGACAGGAAAAGGAAACTTTATAAAATATAAATTCTCTACTATTTTTCTTCCATGACAGACAAATTCATCTAGCTGGGGCTTACTTGAAACCAACTAGCATGGTTTAATAAACTGCTCGGTGATTTTCTGTACTTTTATCATCTAAAACGTCTTTTTCTTTTCTTTTTTTTTTTAAACTTTTCGCCCTAAAGGATTCTGCTGTTTATTAGAAGTTATGTCTTTCACATAATACATACATCTAATTTTGCCATGAGATGTTATCTATTTTGCTTTTTTTCCACAAAGATGCCAAACAGTAAAATCTGTTTCAAATTTAGTCACTAGCAGTATCAGAGCACTTAGTACAGTAAGGCAAAAGTTTAGCTCTCATTAGAACAACACTCTGCTGTGACAGAAATAAAGATGCAGTGTTTAAACATGAGTGTAGTCTGCAGGAAAATAGTCCATACTCTGAGTGGAAAGGATCTGAGAGCCACTGTGATATTAGATGAGAAGGTATTATAGCTGCAGTAACTGCTGGATGCAGCAGAGCATGATGATGGAAAAGGACTTATTCGTGTCTACGCAGTTCAACCTGTACTTAGCTTTCTGCCCTCTTGTGAATTCACTGGGTCGCTGTCAAAGGCCATTTTTTGCCCATCACTGAATCTTAGGTCCCGTTAATTACAGTGAGCAAAGCAGAGTGTTTACGAGGTCAAGGTGTAGGTTGTTCTGCTGATCTAGGCAGTGACAGATGGTGGTAGGTTAAAGAGTCAGTTTGCATCTCACAGCAGCCAGCTTGGTTTCTTTATAGACTTTTCATGTGAAAATCACTGCCATTACACTATGTGTCATGGACCAATTCACCCAGAGCACCTAGGACATCTGTTCCTACAGAGAAATACATATTTTTATCCTGAAACAAACACCTACCTGTAAGGTTTTGGGTCAGATTAGTTTAGTTCTATTCAATTCATTTAAATTTCATTCACCTTAGTTCAGTTCAATTTATATTGCGCTATATCATAACAGCATTTGCCTCAAGGTGTTTTATAGTGTAAGGTCTCTACAATAATAGAGAGAAAACCTGACCAATCACGTAACCCCCTGTGAGCAAGCACTTTGCGACAATGGGGAGGAAAAAAGCCCTTTAAACAGGAAGAAACAAAACACATATGTTTTGCCATTTTGCTTTTGTACAGCACCACAATGGATTTTAATTTAAACAGTCAAGATGTTATTGAAGTGCAGTCATTAACTTTTAATTAAAAGGTATGTCTGTGAAGGTTCTCAGTCATCCAGGTCATCGTAGTCAAAGGAGCTTGCAAAGAAAAGCGTCTGGACTTCTTTAAGTTGCTTGAAGACGTTTCACCTCTCATCCGAGAAGCTTCTTCAATTCTAAGGTCAAATGGTGGAGAGTCCCAGATATAAACCTAGTGGGAGTTTCCCCCCACGGAGGGACAAAAGGACCCCCTGATGATCCTCTAATCGCCTGAGCCAAGGTGTGAAACTGGGTGTGGGTCCCCATCAGCCAGAGTTTCGGGTGTGTTCATTGTGAAACCTGGCCCCACCTTAATTAAAAGGGTTTTATATAAGTATTGAATTAACTGTTTAGGAATCAGAGCCATTTTTATACACAGTTTGCCATTTTCAGAAGCTCGTATTGCAACAGCTTTTTAAATTTAAATGACATTAAAATTAATTGTCTTGCACTTATCCAATTCAGTACAATGTGTTTTTTCCAACCAGTGGTTGAGTCGTTGCTAAGTCACTACCAGGACACTACACCAAAATCTCATTATGATCACGCTGGTTGCTAGCAGGTTGCTGTGGTCACGTTTAGTTTACATGAGAGAAACTAATTTATCTGCATCTTCGTTCGATTTGCTCTCTAATCAATAGTAAAACTCTAAAAAGTGTGTTGAGAACCTAAAACGGAGACCGTATGCCTTCAGAATGACAAAATGATGCCTTACTTGTGCAATCAACAGATTTCGAAAGGAACATCATTTTTTAACTTCACTAGATGGGCCCACGTCCTCATTTTAGGTTTGACAGGGTTTTAGTAAGTAAAGGTGAATGCTTGGACATGAATTGAGCTGCGGTTTGGGGAAGGCTTCGAAGGGGACTGGCGACAGCTCCTGGGCCTGGAAGATCCCCATGAACTAAATAGAAATGAAGAAGTTAAAGAATAGAGAACGAGGAGGGAGGGAAGGGCACGTAAACGAGAATGAACAGTTTGCAGAACTGGGGGAACCTATATAGATGACAACCGGAAGGAGCGTGTTTGGAGGCGTGGTCCTGCTCCTGAAATTCCGATACATAATCTCCAAAAGAATCTGTTTCCTCAGCTTTCAGTAACAAAACACTGGTAACAACTAGTAGGAGGAGGGGGTGCAGGTGGAATAACAAATTAAAAATAAATATAAACTAAAAATGAAATTAAACAAGTAAATAGAAAAGTGCATTAAAAGCCAGGATATTCTGCCATTCTACACCTGAAATCAAGTTAGAAAAAATAGGTTTTGAAATGTTTTAAAATGAGAGACTGGGTGGCTAAAATATGAAAAGGTAAGTTGTTCCAAAGATTAGGAGTCACCACTGAAAAGGCTCTATTGCCTCTGGTTTTAAACCTTGATCTCAGAATCTCTAGGAGGCCTCATCAGAGCCAACATATAAAGAGTTACAGTAATCAAGATAAGAGGTAATAAAAGCGTGAATTACTCTCTCAAAGTCATGTAGCGTGAACTAGGCCTTCACCTTACTGAGGAGCTTTAGTTGAAAGAAACTTGTCACTGTCAAAAGTCACACCAAGGTTCCTTGTAACTGGATGACAATAATAGACCAAAGGAGCACTGTCATACCTATCTAACAGACTGAGTTGCCAAAATAATTTTTTTTTCTCTGATACAGTTCACTAGTGCCTGGATAGAAACGCGGCTCTTGATTTGTACAGGCAAATATATCTGGAGGTCATCTTCAAATCCATAAGTGGACCCCAAAAGAAGCAAATATAAAGAGAAGAGAAAGGTCTCCAGCAGAGAATTCTGAGGTGCTCCACGACTAAGTGGGGGCACAGATGATGAATACTGCCCTAAATGGACAGAGAAACTCCCATCTCACAGATATGAAAGGTCATCAGTCTGTCACAGGGCTAACACATAGAGACAGACAACAATTCACACTCAAATGCACACCTATGGGCAATTTAGAATCATCAATTAACATAACCCCACTAACTTTGGACTGCAGAATGAAGCTGGCGTACCTGGAGAGAACCCACACAAACTCCACACAGAAGTGTGGAGTTTGTGTGGCACCAGGTGATGGAACTGAACTCAGGACGTTCTTGCTGTGAGGCAACAGTGCTAATCACCGCACCACCATAGCTCTAAAACCTTTGATTAAAAAAGAGAGCTTAGAAATGGGCCTAAAATTAGAAAGTCCAATTTACACTTTTTGATGAGTGGCTGTATGACCACATGTTTTAAAGCAGCTGGGGAACAACCAGATGTTAGGGATGAATGATTAGGTCAATACATGGCTCAAGAATATTAAAAACCTCCTTGAAGAGGTGTGGTGCAATACTGTCTAGGGTTCAAGAAGACGGGTGCATATGCTGAACTATGTCAGATAAAAAGGGGAGAGATGCTTGGTCAAAGTTCTCAAAGACAACTGGGCAAAAAAGAGAAACAGCAGGATCTGGGACACAATTAGAGGGAATAGTCCTGAGAGCAGAAATCTTTTTAAATGTGAGAAACCTTAAATAAAGTGCAGATGAGGGCACAATACAAGTAGCACTACATGGATTTATAAGAGAGTTAAGAGTGAGGTTTGTGGCTATTATTTGACATAAGATTTGATCAAAAATTGGGTTTTTGCAGCTTTAACAGCTCTCTGATACTCCAGTAGGCTGCTTTTTAAAATAGCCAATGAAACTTGAAGGTAATCCTACTTCCATCCCCTCTCTCTGCATGGGCAATTGCGCCTTAGAGAGCGAGTGGTATCATTCAGTCATGGCTCGGTCACTGGTTTAGACCGTTAAATTCTAAAACGAGCAACCACATCCTGTAGGCTGCTACAAGATTAATTAAAAAGAACTACAGTGGGGCAAAAAAGTATTTAGTCAGCCACCGATTGTGCAAGTTCCCCCACCTAAAATGATGACAGAGGTCAGTAATTTGCACCAGAGGTACACTTCAACTGTGAGAGACAGAATGTGAAAAAAAAATCCATGAATCCACATGGTAGGATTTGTAAAGAATTGATTCGTAAATCAGGGTGGAAAATAAGTATTTGGTCAATAACAAAAATACAACTCAATACTTTGTAACATAACCTTTGTTGGCAATAACAGAGGTCAAACGTTTACTATAGGTCTTTACCAGGTTTGCACACACAGTAGCTGGTATTTTGGCCCATTCCTCCATGCAGATCTTCTCGAGAGCAGTGATGTTTTGGGGCTGTCGCCGAGCAACACGGACTTTCAACTCCCGCCACAGATTTTCTATGGGGTTGAGGTCTGGAGACTGGCTAGGCCACTCCAGGACTTTCAAATGCTTCTTACAGAGCCACTCCTTTGTTGCCCGGGCGGTGTGTTTTGGATCATTGTCATGTTGGAAGACCCAGCCTCGTTTCATCTTCAAAGTTCTCACTGATGGAAGGAGGTTTTGGCTCAAAATCTCACGATACATGGCCCCATTCATTCTGTCCTTAACACGGATCAGTCGTCCTGTCCCCTTGGCAGAAAAACAGCCCCATAGCATGATGTTTCCACCCCCATGCTTCACAGTAGGTATGGTGTTCTTGGGACGCAACTCAGTATTCTTCTTCCTCCAAACACGACGAGTTGAGTTTATACCAAAAAGTTCTACTTTGGTTTCATCTGACCACATGACATTCTCCCAATCCTCTGCTGTATCATCCATGTGCTCTCTGGCAAACTTCAGACGGGCCTGGACATGCACTGGCTTCAGCAGCGGAACACGTCTGGCACTGCGGGATTTGATTCCCTGCCGTTGTAGTGTGTTACTGATGGTGACCTTTGTTACTTTGGTCCCAGCTCTCTGCAGGTCATTCACCAGGTCCCCCCGTGTGGTTCTGGGATCTTTGCTCACCGTTCTCATGATCATTTTGACCCCACGGGATGAGATCTTGCGTGGAGCCCCAGATCGAGGGAGATTATCAGTGGTCTTGTATGTCTTCCATTTTCTGATGATTGCTCCCACAGTGGATTTTTTCACACCAAGCTGCTTGCCTATTGTAGATTCACTCTTCCCAGTCTGGTGCAGGTCTACAATACTTTTCCTGGTGTCCTTCGAAAGCTCTTTGGTCTTGGCCATGGCGGAGTTTGGAGTCTGACTGTTTGAGGCTGTGGACAGGTGTCTTTTATACAGATGATGAGTTCAAACAGGTGCCATTCATACAGGTAACGAGTGGGGGACAGAAAAGCTTCTTACAGAAGACGTTACAGGTCTGTGAGAGCCAGAGATTTTCCTTGTTTGAGGTGACCAAATACTTATTTTCCACCCTAATTACGAATAAATTCTTCACAAATCCTACCATGTGGATTCATGGATTTTTTTTTCACATTCTGTCTCTCACAGTTGAAGTGTACCTGTGGTGCAAATTACTGACCTCTGTCATCATTTTAAGTGGGGGAACTTGCACAATCGGTGGCTGACTAAATACTTTTTTGCCCCACTGTATAAATTGAGCAGGGTTAAGATTTAACAAGTACAGAGTCATGAAAAGCTAATGCAAACATAGATCAACATCTGTGTTTGCACTCGTTGAGCTGGGACGTGTGGTTTAGCAGTAAACAGTGACAGTAAACAGTAAATAAAATAGCATAATAATCTGAAATATGAGTCTCACAGAACTCGGTCAGGCATAAGTTTAAATGAAATGATAACAGTAGGTCCAGTGTGTGTCCTTTTTCACGTGTTGGACCAGACACAGACTGAGTGAGATTAAATGTTTCAATAAGATCAAGATATTCCTTGAGCAAGAGTCCTGATATAGTCAAATATTAAAATCACCGGCAATCAGGAACTTATCATAATTCACAGTTATTCATCTCAGGAGGGCAGTAGACCAGAGCCCATTTGACTTGCAATTCAAAGGTGGAGAAGGAGTTAGATGTTGACTATTGACATTGGAAACTGGATTTGAATACAGTAGTGAGCCTCCCACCTCTGCCTGCAGTCTGAGAGGAACTGAAAAACAAACAGTCAGGAGGGAGAAGTTCTAAGAATGGGGTGAACTCACCAGTACAAAGCCAAGTCTCTGTCAGAAATATAAAATCCAGTTCAGGAGAGGTGAAGAATTCATTTAACAGAAAAGTCTTGTTTTTTAGACCTCTAGTGTTAATAAGAGCCAAACAAACAATCCCGTTCTTACGGCTTGTTGTAGGGGTGAAACTCGGTGCCCGAAGGTTCCTATAATGCACACTGTGATGCCTGGCCCATCATAGCCTGGTAAGATACGTTTCCACCGGCAAGTTAGGTAAGAAACAGCAGAAACAACAGGCTGGATCCACTCAGCGATTGCTGACTCAGAAAAAATCCACCTGAATAGCAGAAAGGACTACACCCACAGCCATATCTCAGGTAAGCCCCAGGTTCTCCACAGAACACCGCCACTCTTCCTCAGTCTTCTTCTGTGTGATGACAGCAGGTCAGTGACCGGTCAGTACGCCGGTATAGACACCAGTTATTTATATTTAGCTCATCACCTAAATTATGCTTTATCCAAGTTTTGTGGGATGATCTGATATCAAAAAGTGTTTGGTGCTGATACGAGCTATAAGTAGGGATGGGTATCATTTAGGTTTTATCCGATACCAGTACCAAACTGGTACTTTTGAAATGGTGCCGGTGCTTAAACGGTGCTCGAACCAGTGCTTAAAGAATAGAGAACACAAAATTGGTCCAAAAACCTCTCATGTTCAGCTGTTTTTTTGTAAAAAGATCACAATGTTAGTCTTTTCTGCAGCTATAGGGCATATATGGTATCACTCTTGGCTGGAAGCAGTGCTTAAACAATGGAAAAAAACACACAAACTTTGTCCAAAAACCTCTCATGTTTAGCTGTTTTCCATTTTTTCTTTGGTCATTTTAGCTTTTTCGCCAGGGTGAAGGGAGTATCTGCCATCAAAAAAGAAGACAGCCGCATGTAACTACGACGTGTTTGCTAGTTCACCTTACGTGCATTAATTTACTAACGTGGTTAGCCTACTCAACGTAAATTACACACGAACAACATTAAGCTACTGACCCAGAGAAGAACTGCTGCTGCTGCCATCATCATCCGTCATCATTTCTGCTACACTGGCAGGGCTAGGGGCCAGGACTCTCCTCTTCGGGTTTTTGGGGGATGTTGCTAACTCCGGGTCCGATAACAGGCACCACACCCGCAGTAGATGTGCACGGTGTGAGGTCTCGCAGCAAGCTATCAAATACTGTGCATTTCTCGGCTTTTAACAAAATGCTATACGTCGCCAGGTGTTTCATCAGATTCGAGGTGTTACCTCCTTTGCACAGTATCAGCTTAAAGCACTTGTTACAGGCTGCTGAGTTTGCATCTTTTGCTGTGAAGTACAGCCAGAATTTGACCACTTCGCCTTGGGCATTTTTAATCTGTAGCTCTGCTCTAAAAGAACCTACGTACCTGGGCCCGCCTACTATCCTCGGAAAGGTAAAATGATTGGCTAGAATCCAAAGTGTACGACATCTCAGGAAAAAAAGCACCGAAATAAAGCACCGAAATGTGCGCTGCTTTTCGGTGTGGTTACTACCGTTTATGTCAGAACCGGTGCGGATACCGGTACCCATCCCTAGCTATAAGAGCTGTTGTCTTGGCAACAAACACAAAATAAAACAATAGCAAACAAAAATCCGATCAGGCCTGATAGGTGGCTAGCCGCACACACTGGCGCCATCTTCCTGCCAACATAAAATGAAGATTATGAGTCATCAAAATGAGTCACCGGAGCTAGTTTCTCCTCTTTAAGCTAATCTTCTTTCATCTAAGAAAAAGTGTAAAAAATTAGACTCTGACAAAGAAGGAGGAGAGAGATGAGGAGAAGGGAGATTTAGGCTCAGATCAAGAGAGTGGCAACACAGCAGTGTTTATTTATACGCTTGGTACAGCATGTTTTGCTCCATTTATGCTTCAGATACAAATGATCCTAATGCTCCTCAGTCAAAATGAGATCAAAGAGCCATGGAGCTATAAAAGAAGGTGGGTGGGGGGACAGTAATATTTAAGAGGGTAGATGAGAAAATCGATCCCCAAGACAAGAAATTTTTCCATATTTATATTTGTTTAATTTCTCTATCAGTCTTCCCAAATTTAAAAACATTCTCTTCTCGCATGAGTCTATAACATAGATTCTTCCCCTGCTATGTCTATATAGCACAGCTGAATTAAGACAAATCCCCTTATAGAAAAGTGCACTGAGGATTTACTGTTAAAGGATACACACAGAAACTACAAAAGAGCCAGTTCATTATTTCCTTATTTTAATCGATTGTGTGCTTCAGGAGAAACCTTTCATCAAACATTAGATTCAGTAAAGCAACCTGAATTGAGTCAAATTGAATTGACGCAAAGTGGTAGAGAAAGAGAGCCACAGAGCGAGGCAAGGGAGGGACGCAGGGGCAGTAAGAGCCGGGGGGGGGGGAACCCAAAACATCCAAGATGGTGGATATGAGAGAGAGAGGTGGAGGGAGTAAATTGGCGAGAGAGAGAAATGTGAGGAGAAAGGTGATAAAAGCTCAGCGGGACAAGATGCTTAATGAGAGAACAATGAGTGAGAGACATTGAGAAGCGCGTGGCATAGAGAGCTGACGGCAGAGGTATAGGTGGAGAGAGAGAGAGAGAGGGACACTTTGTCAGATATGATCAAAAGAATCTTTATGTGCAACATTTGAAGGCAGCCTCATGCGGCAAGACACAAAATCCCTCACAGTAAGGGCAGTAAACGAAATGGAGGGAATGTGGAGAATTTTAAGACACTGCTCCTTGCTTAGTCTGTCTCTGTGATTGTTGCCTTCTAATCTCTGTCACTCATCTCAATCGCCTTCTGTTTTCCTCTGTCTCCTCTTTGGTCTCTCTGGTTTTCTTTTTATGTCACCATCTTCCCCCATCTCTGTCTCAGTAGATCGTTGTTTTTCCTCCATTTGTAGCCAGCCAACCTGCACTGCTTCACTCTCTGCTTCGCGCCGCGGGAGGGTAGAAATTAATTCCCACTCCCATTAGAAAAACAAGCGTTTTGGATGGCAATCAAGATAGCAACCTGGAGCTAAAGCAAGCTATCAAGGCAAAATCTTGATTGTTCACTGAGCACTTAGGAAGCAGGAGAGTGTTTGAAAATAGAGACGAGGCGCACCCAAACTTCTTATCTTGTTTTCGTGTGAAAAGTGGAAGGAAGCATCCACATGTGACGTGAGTTCGGAATTACAGGGACAGAATCGGAATGGGACAAATTACACAGACAGGTGATAAGGCGGCATGCTGATACTGAAATGATTCAAGCCATGTCGGACTCATGAAAAAAGGAGCCCAAAGGTATCAGAAAGTTTATCTTGGTCCAAAAAAAAGACTTCACTGCTTGATCCTCTACCTGAACAGAGTTTACAGCGTCACTGGTTTGTGGCACTGTGGTTGCAAAGAAGTCCTCATATTGTAACCAATAACATATTGTTTGTTTGTCCTTACAGAGCCTCTGACGCTTTTACAGTGCTTTAGTGTAGATAAAAAAAGATAAGAGTTAAGGTTATAGAATGATCATGGTTAAAGAAGAAAACTATATAAGGACTTAACAGGTATAAACAGGATCAACATAGCTGCCATGATCTCACCCACTATCTGAGATGACCACCCTCATTCTTCAATATTGCAAGATCTCTCTTAGACAAGCTTTGTTGTACCTTCTTTAAGTAGTCGTTAGAAATAGTTCTCGAGGCTTCCTGACAGACATTGAAGCGTGTCTTTGCATGTTGGATGTGTCTTCATGCATTCCCTGTCAAGATGTTTTTCAATATTCTTCTATGCTGAGTTCAGGGCTCTGTGAAGCCCATTGTGTGGTTCTGTGTAAGGATGTTTTACTGCACTGGCAGTGTGTTTGGGATCCAGCGGAAAATGAGGGCACTGGCAATCAGACACTTTCCAGATAGTGGTTTAAAAACTGACTGTATTTACTTATTCTCTTTATTTATTTAATTATTTATTTATTTTTTGCATCTCTGAGGTCCTGTGACACATCTTTGCTGGTGTTTTCTTATTTCTTAAGGACATGACTTTCAGATACTGCTCAGCTGCAGTCCAAAACTCTTTACGCCTGCCTCTTATTTTCCCCTCAATTTGTCTTTTGTTTTGTTTTTTAAGCTACACTGCGGTCTGTGGTTGTCAAACTGTGATCTTTGGCATTTTCATAGCTTCAACTAAAGAAATGTTTTTGTGGCAGCTTGCTGATAATGAATTATCCATAGATACAATTTAAAACTGGTTCTTTGATATATTGTCTTTAATGACTAGACACAACACTGGTTCATCCCTTAAGTTAGGTGCCTTTTTTATGCTTGAATGATTCATAGGTCCATGTTAAGTGGTTTAACAAACAAAAATATTCCTCTGAAAATGATCAAACAAAAGTACTGGACTGAAAACGAATAAAAAAAGCAGCCAATGTTCAAAGAAAACCGTTGAAAGAGATCTATTGCTCCTGGCAAATTAAAATAATTATAAAAGAAAGCCTGACTTCTTGGAATAAAATCTAAAGAAAAGAGGTGGACTTTCTGCATAGCACTGTAAAGCAGTGACTACTGATCCATGTTTCTCTTTATCAGAATTCTTAAGCAATTTTTAAAAAACAATTTCAGCAGAGGTCAAGGATTAGTGCGCTCGTTATTCATTTATTTATTTATTTATTTTCTCTGCAACTTTTTATGACCTTGGCCAGGTCAGCAGCTTCAATGGCCTGATAAACTGGGCATAATTTGTCCGAATTTCAGGAGCAGACGCAAACCTCACACACTACACGGGTTTGTTTTGTTTTGTTTCGTAGACTGAAACGTATCAGCACTGTGTCAAGGTGTTTTTGTCAATGGCAACCATTAAAGCAAGGCCTGTAAACAAAGGTCACATGGATTTAAGTCACTCATTTACTGAGCTGGGGTTTGTTAACCTGTCATTCTGCCGGCTTTGACCTTTTCAGAGTGAGAGGGAATCAAACTCAATCTGATTCCACATCTTGTAACCCACGCTAAGCATGATTGACTTACAAGCACACGTTTCAGGATGTAGAAACCAGCTAAGGAGGAGGAAACAGATGGAAATCAGCAACAGTTCAGATTTTAGTTCACCCTCAGCCATACTTACTGTTTGGGGACTTGCAAGCATGAAGATTTTTTTTGCAATCTGATATCATGCTTCATTTCTTTTTAATCAAAAATGTCTTATATTTGTTACCTTGTTGCATTTTCTAAGACACCTAGAACCGAATTTGAAGTACTGTTTCGAGACATTGTCCTCATTGGCCTAGATGTGTAATGAAGGGAAAAGGGGTGGAAGAATTTGTCAAAACCTCAATCACTATATAGTGATTAGTATGATATTGACTACATAGGGTTAAATATTTCTTATCAAAAAATGGAGGAGGCTTGTATCTGCAGTTCAATGGAGGAAAGGAAAACAGTTTGTCATTCTTTTTCACATAATGCCCCGAGGTTTGCCAGCTGATATTCAACCAGTGGCCAGTTGGGCAGTGATCCAAAGTACAGTAATAAAGGTGCTCAGTTCAACAACTTCTACTCTCCTGTCCAAATCGCACTCCTTTCCGAACTAATTGTTGGTGGAACTTAAATTAAAAATAGATAAATTAGAGTTTGTCCAGACTTTTCCTCAGAAGGAGAAACAAAATCTGTGTATCATAATTGAGTTATATATCACTCATAAAATGTGAAATTGATTTGCTTTTATGCAGATCTTTCAGTGTTAATTGGGCTGTGGTGTAAAGAGAAAGTTGGAGTGTGACTAATGCGAGTTTTAGAACTTGTAGTCTTAAAGTCATTTCTCTCGCCAGCCTTTTCAGCTGCCTCCTCAGATAACCCCGACAGAAGATTGCCCGACAGTCAACCATCCATCTTTGTTCTGTACATCTGCACTCTTCCCTTCCTCTCCCCTCCCCTCCCATCAATAAAGAAGGCAGAAAACGTACATCACTCCGGACTGTGTGAAAATAAAACCTAAACCAAAGTAAAGCCAAACTTTTAAGTTCTTAGTGTTTTTTGTATGTGCTCAGTCCCTCGGTATTTATGGCCAAATCAAAGAAGCAGTTACTCAGCTCTGCTTGGAATGTATTTAATCTCCCACTTCACCATTTATTACTGTCTCTGCAGGTGCTTCTTTCTTGGGTTACTGGCTGAGGTGTTATACCCAGGTGCACGTGTGCAGGTAAGCTCTTCTCCATGCATGAGACACATCCCTCGCTTGCACGCTTTGTCATGCAGATCATGCAGATCAGGATCGTCCACTAATTGGAAGGTTGGTGGTTCAGTCCCTGTCAAAGTATCCTTGGATAAGATGCTGAACCCCAGTTTGTTCTGTGATGCATCCACTGGAGTATGAATGTTAAATAGAAAGCACTTAAGTATAGAAAAAAAGTGCTTGTGTGAATGAGGCATGTTGTATGAATCACTTTGAATGTTTAACCTCTGGGGGGTCCTAGAAAAATGCATACACTATTGGTCTTAGAGCCACAAATCAACCACGCCATAAAAAGTGCTATAAAAAGATTATATATTAATATTTTTTTCCACTTTAAATTAGCCAGTCTGTTAAAACTACTTCTCCCTGAAATATTCATACAAAGTTTTAATTATAGTTTCGTTGTTTTAAGGGTTAGGGTTAGGGTTAGCACCAACATGTATTTCGATCCACTTTTATTTTTTTTTCGCAGGAGCATAAAAAGCCCCCCAGGCGGCCAGCTGCTGGCAAGCTCCCCACAAAGACTGAAGGTGGAACGATCACGATCCCTTTAACCGTAATTAGTCTGCAGTGAAAAATAGCGTTTATAATGGGTTTCAATGGGGCACAAATCGACCACTAAGACCAATAGTGTAAGTTTGTCTGTAGCTTAGCCACTGAAGCTAATTTCCGGAAGTCATACTGGAATTTTAATAGTAAATGTGACCAAACTTTTTTTTGCAGACTTTCGCTATATTCCATTCAACACAGTGCGAATGGCGTGTATACGAACAATGAAAAATGGCACAAATCGACCCAAGACCACCCAGAGGTTAAATAGAAAAGCATTATATAAGAACCAGTTCATTTACCTCTCTTTTTGTTACTGAATTTTTTGATGAAGTGGTGATGAAACTTCTGTTAAACAAAAAGCTAAAAAAAGCTAAATTATAACTATTTTTATTATTAAAATGTTAACAACCTTGACCTGCTGCCAATCATTATACCAATGATTGTGAGAAATGCTTCTGAATTAAGTTTAGCAGAAGATGATACGATGGCACAGCTTTAACATCTTTGGCAGCCAGACCAACAGCAGCTCCTTTCGCCAGTGGTTAGTTTGAAATATAGCGATGCTTCATTGATTTTGAGTATTATGTCACACAGCAAACAAATAATCCAGTGAGCTAACCAGGGCAGTATGCAGATGTGTATATCTGAAAACCACAACAAGTATCAATATGCCAGATTCCAACAATATATTTCTATGATGTGTTCAACAATTTCTTGCTTTGATGTATAGTTTGGAGACAGAAGGTGGAGATGGAGGTGGAGTTAAAATGCTAATATTTTTACTGGGAGTGACCAGGTGGGGCAGGATTGGAAACGAGTACATAGACGGTACAGCTTGTGTTGGTGTGACAGAAGAGGATGCTAGGGTTAGGGGGAGATGGAGACAGATGATCTGCTGTGGCAAACCCTAAAGGAAACCACTGAAAGAAGTTCAGCAGTGAAAAATCATCTATAGAACACAAACAAGAAGCATCAAGGGAGATGATTTTATCAAACCAGACCGCAGCAGTGAACAACAATGAAAATCAAGCAATTCGCCAGCTAGCTTGGAAATAACTTATTCCTGAATTAACCAACTGTATCCGACCTGAACTGATATACAGATAAGGGCTATGTGGTGATGCTGTGGGGAATTAGAAGCTGCTAATATCTAGCCCTTAAATTGGAACTCAGGCAGCGATGTGTGTAATTATTTAAAGTAAATCTGGTGAAACTATTAAGCATCATTAACCTTTTGTTTGTATCAAGAAACGCCACTCTACACATACCACATTTCCACTGCCTGTTCAGCTGTGCGGTATTCATTTTTGATTAAATAAAATTGTAGCACAGAAGATGAATCATTTTGATGACATCATGATTCTCATTCAATTATTACCGCACACAAGGACTACATAGAGACTTTGATTTAAAAAAAAAATCTGCTGGCCGAATTCATATGAATGAATACGCTGGCTTCCTGGTTGTTAATGTTTAGGCATGTTAGATATGAAAGTGTGAAAGAAAATCAGCTGAATTTATATTTCTGCCATGTCTACATAGAAGTTTTGCTAAAATAGCAGCAGCTTCATGCTTCTATCACTATGTTCATTACATCACCAATGGCTTTAGTAAATGGGTGCATTTAGACTCAACCTCAAAAATCTTAAGGTCGTGACTTAAAATTAGTTTGATCCATCCAGTCTGTCTTTTACAGCATTGTCACCTTTTTTCAGTATCTAGTGAAGGTTTGGCCTCTAAAAGACCCCAAATCATTTTACAAGCCCAACTCTACTTTCCTTTGTTCTGTTTTCTTTCTCCACTCTCTTGCTTGCTTCCTCTATTTTGTCATGAATGACATAACTATATGGCAGGAAATTGAACAAGGCCAATTTAAGTGTTATATATTTTTGTCCACATGTGTGTTGTCATCAAAGAAGAGAGAAAAACTAAAACGAAATGGCCCCACTTCAAAATTGTTGGTTCAAAATAATCTTGCACAAATCTCATTTTTGAAGTTCAGTTATATATCTCTCTTCTAAAGGATTATTATTATTTTATGGTTATTTTAGAACCTAGTTGTTTGTCACTGACCCACTGCTTTAAGTAATTTCATTCACTTTGCCTTTATTCAAGTTGCCGTGGGAACGCTAATGAAAAAAGGATATTTTTAGTCTTGGAAAAAAAACATTTTAGACAGTTTTTAGAAACATTAGAAAAGTATGGTGGTCAAATAGATTGTGTATATGATTGGTGTTATTGTCAAGTTGCAGAAAGACTTTAGGTCCAAAAACTTGCCCGTCTGATGACATTGTGTCAAAGATAATCTAAACAGCTAAAAGACATCTAAAACATCTGTACAGTCCTGTACGTGTAAAGTAAGTGCTGTTACTGCCTGAAGCACATATCAAGGAAATGTCAAGCTCAGTTTATGCCAGTGGTGGATCAGGGTTGGACAGTTTCCACACAGAGGATGTGACATGACTCGCTCAGAGTATTTGATGGGAATTAAAGCAAACAACAGGTGGAAGTCAGGAGATGTGATGGAGACTGATGGTTTTTAAATGTGTAGGGAAATGAAAAGGGCATTGATAGAGATGGAAAAGACTGATGAAAAGGTGAAGATGGGGAAGATATGAGCTATCAAAAAGCCAACAGACCTTGGCTCATATGAAACCAACCGCTATCAGGAAAAAAATAAATAAAACTGCCAAAGAGCGAAATGAGAAAGTAGCAGGCCGAGGTCAAACTTTCAAATGAAGATATATGAGAATATTATTTAAAAGGAAATTCCAATTTAAGTTTAACTCTAATCATCTAGGGTTTTTATTTTAATCTTCCATATTATTACACGGTCCTGGGTTCATGCAAAAAAATAATGTATGAATAGAATTTGCAATGTACAGTAGAGCAGAAAATCTCAAGATGAGTGCAAACTAATGGAGAAGGTAAACTGTAGGCAAATAAGCAGTGAAGATTTATAGCTAGTACATTTTTACAATGCAGCTCAAACTGCCTTGTATTAATTATATACTGAGTAATAAAGAGCCAATTTGTACAAATTGACTGTTCCAAACAAAAAGGCTTTAGCCAGTTTTAACACTGAAGCATTAAGTGCTTTGCCTCCAATTAGTGAATTTTCTCTTGAAGAGCTTAAAAGCTAAAATAGAACCCTTCTCAGTTAAGAACATGGTAGCTTTAGATTTGTAGCTGGGTTAGCTTCAAGTCCTGCATATAATAGAAAAATCCATCATTATCCATGTCCTCTAAAACAGAAAAGTCCACTAAAGAAAAAAAAACCCTAAAAAATAATGGTTTTATATAAGTATTTTATGCATAATATAACTACATTACTAATCACTTTTACCAGCTGCTATAATCTCATGGAGTAAAAAATACTACGGTGTAACTGTCTGTCCTTTACCCCTTCACCAAGTTGGAGAGCATTTATACACAATATAGAGTTTAATGTTTCAACCAAGTGTAGGGAAAAAGGAAGCAAAGATGGAGATTAAAGAAAGGGGACTAGGAAGAAGATGCAGCAAAACGAGGACACAAGACGAGATAAGTCAAGGAAGAGGAGAGCTGTGAAAGATTTGTGGCCGCAATGAGGTGTGAAGCTAGACTACAGGAGGAAGAAGGGTGAGGCGGAGAGAGGCTAGGGATGACTTAAAGGAGCTAGATGTGGAGAACAAATGCAAGGGACCTAGAGAGCGAGGCACAGAGGATAAATGCATGAAGGAGAGCAAGAACTGAGATTGAAGCCAAAATCTGCTAAAAATAAGTATTTTTCTGTCCTAGCGGGGAAGTTGTACAAAATGAAATAACTTAGGCATATTAACAGTGTATTTACACCTACAGCTGGAGGGAAGATAAAATGTTTTAAAGGCTCATGTTGTGCGGGGACACTGATTAGATTCTTCAGCCTACTTCAAATTGACTTAATGAGACTAACTTTCCCCAAACTGATTTTTCCTCACACACTCTCAGATATTTTGTGGTCTTATTGTAATTATCTGCTTATATCCTGTCATCAGTGGCATCCATCATAGCTTTGGTTTAATGAATTTCAAAGCTTTCAGTCATATTTTTAAATAAGATTACTGAGCCCAAGAAACATAAGCAAACACAGATATTTTCATAATAATAGTGTTGATGGCTGTATCCAGAATGTTAGATTAGATTAGATGTTGTTTATATGCTACTACTAAATATTCCACAGTCAGCTGTTAGTGGTATGATAACAAAGTGGAAGTTTTTGGGAATGACAGCAACTCAGCCAGGAATTGGTAGGCCATGGAAAATCATAGAGCAGCAGATCAGCGGATGTTGAGGGCCATAGTACGCAGAAGTCGCCAACTTTCTGCAAAGTATATCACCACAGACCTCCGAGCTTCATGTGGCCTTCAGATTACCTCAACAACTGTGTGTAGAGAGCTTCGTGTAATGTGTTTCTATGGATGAGCAGCTGCATCCAAGCTTTACATCACCAAGTGCAATGTAGTTCTATAGAGCAACTGGACCTCTAGAGCAGTGACATGTTCTCCATCTGGCAATCTGACAGATGTGTCTGAGTTGGCAGTTGCCTTAGAATGATATTTGTCTGATTTTAAAGTTTTGTGGATGGGGGGGATTATGGTCAGGCTTGGTGCCATAGTTCCAGTGAAAGGAACTCTTAATGCTTCAGGATACCAGGACATTTTGGACAAATCCTGCTACCAACATGGTGGGAACAGTTTGGGCTCCTTCATGTTCCAACATGACTGCACACCACTGCACAAAGCACGGTCCATGAATAAGTGAGTTTGGTGTGGAAGAACCTGACTGGCCTGTGCAGAGTCCGGACCTCAACCTGATAGAACACCTTTGGGATGAATTAGAGCTTAGACTCATCCAACATCAGTGTCTGACCTCACAAATGTACTTCATGAAGAATGGTCAAAAAATCCGATAAATACTCCTAAACCTTGAGGAAAGCCTTTGCAGAAGAGAGGAAATTGCTATAGCTGCAAAAGGTTGTCCAACATCACATTAAACCCTATTTTATACTAATTTTCTTAACAATTGTTAGTGCTATTTACATACAGTGCTGCAGATGCACATAATGACCTGTGAACTGATGCACTTTATAGGCTCTTGCTTGAGGTCCAACCATTTCTTTCTCTTTTTTTTGTGTCTTTTTTATCCGTTTTGTTCTGAACTTGTAAAGTTTATGGCTTCTGTTCATTTTAACCTGAATTAGTTATTGCCTGGATTCATTTCTTAGGACCAGAACTAAAAAAATCACCAAATTAAAAATAAAGAAATACCTTCCTTTTCTTGAATTCTTTGGAAAAAAGAGACAATGACAAATCTTACCTCTTCTCTGCTGCTGCCATGTGTAATAACTTGAGGTGCAAAGAGTTATTTTTATATGCAAATTGGGAACTTTCTCAGTTTCTACATCCAATTATGGTGATATGATAGGAGTGGAACTGAGTCTCATATATGCATATTGGTCTCACATATAAGAATTTCCCAATGACTTATAAAAGTCTTTGGGAAATGAAAAAGGACCACTTATATTCATGACTTTCTAAATGTTGTTAAAGACATTTGTGCATGTCTTAGCAACTTTTAAACAGTTGACATGGTTTGTAAAATGTAAACATATATTTTATTCACAATGTAACAGAAAAGACATCAAATATTTAAAAACAAGAAAATGTAGGGAAAAGCTCAATTTCAATATGAAGACAGCAACATGTTAGACAGGGAGAGTTTCTCAGGGGTAAAGATGGGTGAATGAGATTTGAGTCATGAGATTTGCAAATCATGGCACTTTTTATTTACATTTTATACAGCGTCCCAACATTTTGCAATTTGGTTTGAATTTTAAACAAACCCAGTGTTCGTGGCAGTGGTGCTGGTGCACAGCAAACCTTTAGACGGTTGCTTATTGTACCTGTGAAATGGGTTTAATATGTGGATAGTACTTGCTTTGACCTCCTATTATCTTTGCAATGCTAAAGAGAGATTTTATCTGTTACAGTGAGATTAAGTTCTTTTCTGCTACAGTCCCTATTATTTAAATGTATAAATTATTTATTCTAAAAGTTCTCCTCCATCATTATTTGTATTAGGATTCATATTTGAAATACA
The DNA here is from genome assembly GCF_057381845.1 of Rhamphochromis longiceps. Lineage (NCBI taxonomy): Eukaryota > Metazoa > Chordata > Actinopteri > Cichliformes > Cichlidae > Rhamphochromis > Rhamphochromis longiceps. The sequence goes on from NC_140562.1 coordinate 11,346,352, forward strand.
TTGTACACAGCTTACTTTAATGACCCAGTGGTCTACCCCCACAGAAGTTTGTACTTTTTTGACTTCCTACTGTGTGGGTGTGCACAGACTCTCATCTTTCCCTCATATCCTTTGGCATAAGGTTTAAAGGGGACATGAAACGCTACACATATAAAGGCTGATTTACACCATGGGGCCCTCTTCTCAGAAACGGACATAACTTTGTCTGTGTAGCTGGATTTAAGAAATAAATGCTTAAAGTTTTAAAAGCATGTTTAATGCCATTGACGTCATGTGGTTGGTTGGTTGCGGCTAATAGACTTGCATTATTTTATTTTAGCTAATTAATGACAGAATCGATAATTCAGAGGAAGATAACAACCAATTTAAGGGGATTACTTTTGTGCTGTCTCCGACTGCAACCATTAGTTTTATGTTAAGAAACTGAAGTTTGCTGTCCACTATCACTGTTTGTTTCCGTAGCAGTAAGTGGCTGTTCGCTGTTTGCAAAGCTGGACTCAAACAGGAAAATCCAGCTGTTAGCTGTAGTGTTCCTTTTTTAAAGCACTTTATAAATGAGGACTGAATGAAAGAGAGCTTGTTTGAGTCACCAGACTGACAAACTGGAGTCCACACTCCAGCTTTTTCCTCACCAGGCCAGGTACTGAGCTGCGCAATCAGTTGGGTATCACAACAAAAACCTACATTTCTTACCGAAGATGAATGGGAATCCTACCACGATCAGCATGTCCTTCCCAAAAATTGACTTTCCTTCCCTGCAAACGTGCTGATAGGATTACCAATCATACTTCGGTAAGAAGCTTAGTTGTCTTTGTGGTGTGATGTGAGTGGGCTGTTTTGTTGTAAACTGTCTGGATTTGCTTGGAAAGGCAAAGATTATTTTATTGCATAAAATAGCACTGATAGCATCAGCTGATTTCCCCTCTCAGTACACTTGGCCAGAGGAGGAAAAATCAGTTTCTGTAGGTCTGGCGAATAATCTGTCACCTGACTCAAACAGTGCTTAAAAAACCCAAACATTATGGCTAACAGCTGGAATTTCCAGTTTGAGTGCTGCTAACCAAACAGCAAACAGCCAATTACTGCTAAAGAGCCAGAGATTAAAAGTGTACAGCATATTCCTCATTTCTTAAAATAAAACTGGGGAAATGTAAATCTGATCTTCCTATTAGTCCCCACCACCACTAGTTAGCTAACATAAACTAATGTAAGTCTATTAGCTGCAACCAACCAACCACATGATGACACGTTCCATACTGATAGTGTGTGACACTAAACATTTTTCTTTAAGCACTTATTTCATTGTTGCAGTGTTACATCCAGGGGCGATTCTAGGATCAGAGCTTTGGGGGTGCTGAGCACCCAGAGAGCTGCCCAGCCAGCCAAGATACACTTTACTTGTCACAATGAGACTAGGGGTGGGTTTGGATGATCGATTTATCGATTATATTTATCGATTCCGATGTTTCGCGCTTTGTGTTCATGCCCTTTTTGCGCTGATTCTAAAGCGGTTAGTTTGATCTCTCTCCAAACAATACTGACCGAACCAGCAGCAAAAGAAGATCCCATCTACACTTCACAAAAACATCGTCATGAATTCCCTCTGACTTTTGCCGTTTTGCTTCCACCACACTTCATGCACAGCTTTTCTTTCGTTTTTGATGTACTGCAGAATATTTTTATAAAATCCCGGGCCAGGAAAATCACCTTCATGTTTTTCTGTGTTTTATCTTTAGCTACTTTGACACAAAGGCATCTGCTGTGATGATTACACCTTTGATAAAGTCTTGCAAGTGTCAGCTTCCTTTTTATAGATACAAAAATATGTAAATGTACTGATCTGAATTATAATATTCCTGACTGTCTGAGGCAAAATTTCCCAGAGTTAAATCGAATTTAATCGAATCGAATTGTGGATCGAATCGATTCGGGACCTTGTGAATCGGAATCGAATCGATTCTAGAAAACATTGACGATACCCATCCTTAAATGACACTTCCCTGTCTCTGTAAGTCCCTGCGTCACTTATGCATCCAATACAGACACATAAAAAAACACTCCTAAAACAGAATATCCATCCATCCATCCATCTTCATCCGCTTTGTCCGGGGCCGGGTCGCGGGGGCAGCAGCCTAAGCAAAGAGGCCAAGCGGCCTCCCTCTCCCCAACCACCTCCTCCAGCTTATCCGGGGGAATACCGAGGCGTTCCCAGGCCAGCCGAGAGATATAATCTCTCCAGCGTGTCCTGGGTCTGCCCCGGGGCCTCCTCCCGGTGGGACATGCCTGGAACACCTCACCCAGGAGGCGCCCAGGGGGCATCCTTGTCAGATGCCCGAACCACCTCAGCTGGCTCCTTTCGATGTGGAGCAGCAGCTGCTCTACTCTGAGCCCCTCCCGGATGGCCGAACTTCTCACCCTATCTCTAAGGGAGAGGCCAGCCACCCTTCGGAGGAAGCTCATTTCTGCCGCTTGTATCCGCGATCTCGTTCTTTTGGTCACTACCCACAGCTCGTGGCCATAGGTGAGGGTAGGGACGTAGATCGACCGGTAAATTGAGAGCTTCGCTTTTACACTCAGCTCCCTCTTCACCACGACGGACCGGTGCAGCGTCCGCATTACTGCAGCTGCAGCCCCAATCCGTCTGTCGATCTCCGGCTCCCTTCTCCCATCACTCGCGAACAAGACCCCGAGATACTTGAACTCCTCCACTTGGGGCAGGAACTCATCCCCGACCCGGAGTGGGCACTCCACCCTTTTCCGGCTGAGAACCATGGCCTCAGATTTGGAGGTGCTGATCCTCATTCCCGCTGCTTCACACTCGGCTGCGAACCGCTCCAGTGCGAGCTGGAGGCCCTCACCCGATGAAGCCAACAGAACCACATCATCTGCAAAAATCAGAGATGAGATTCTGAGGCCACCAAAGCGAAAGCCCTCCGCCACTTGGCTGCGCCTAGAAATCCTGTCCATAAAAATTATGAACAGAACCGGAGACAAAGGGCAGCCCTGGCGGAGCCCATCACCCACCGTGAACGAGTCCGACTTATTGCCGGCAATGCGAACCAAGCTCTTGCAACGGTTGTATAGGGATCGAATGGCCCGTAGCAATGGGCCAGACACCCCATATTCCCGCAACACCTCCCACAGGACACCCCGAGGGACACGGTCGAATGCCTTCTCCAAGTCCACAAAACACATGTAGACTGGTTGGGCAAACTCCCATGCACCCTCAAGTATCCTGGAGAGGATAAAGAGCTGGTCCAGTGTTCCGCGACCAGGACGAAAACCGCATTGTTCCTCCTGTATCCGAGGTTCGACTAACGGACAAACTCTCCTTTCCAGCACCCTGGCATAGACTTTCCCAGGGAGGCTGAGGAGTGTGATCCCCCTGTAGTTGGAACACACCCTCCGGTCCCCTTTCTTGAAGATGGGGACCACCACCCCGGTCTGCCAGTCCACAGGTACTGCCCCTGATCTCCACGCAACATTGCAGAGGCGTGTCAACCAGGACAGCCCTACAACGTCCAGAGCCTTCAGGAACTCGGGGCGGACCTCATCAACACCAGGGGCTCTGCCACCAAGGAGTTGTTTAACTGCCTCAGTGACCTCGCCCCCGGAAATTGGCGGGTCATTCCCCTCATCCCCAGACTCTGCTTCCTCCTCGGAAGACATGTCAGTGGGATTAAGGAGGTCCTCGAAGTATTCCTTCCACCGCCTGACAATTTTCTCAGTCGACGTCAGCAGCGCTCCGCCAGCACTATACACAGTGCAGGTAGAGCACCGCTTTCCCCTCCTGAGACGTCTGACGGTTTGCCAGAATCTCTTCGAGGCAGCCCGAAAGTCTTTTTCCATGGCCTCTCCGAACTCCTCCCACACCCGAGTTTTTGCTTCAGCCACTGCCCGAGCCGCATTCCGCTTGGCAACAGAATAAATTATTACAAAATATATAGAAAAAAAATAGAGGCAAGTTTGCCTGTGGTAGAACGTATACAATGCATGAAAATTTTTTTATTGCAGATACTAATTTGACTAATTTAATAATACTAATTTTGTGTTGTAAGATTTATGAGTTTCATGCTTTCATAGTGGTACTTAGGAGAGCCTGACATTTTTTATCAGGTGGTACACACTGTAAAAAGTTTGAGAAACACTGATAAGGTAAGTGTATGTGTGCTTTTGGAAAACATTTAAAGCTGCTGTACAGAATCTTTGAAACAAGCTTAAAACATTTTTAGAATATAAACAGAGCGTCTGCTTCTCTTCACGTACGGACTGCGACCATACGTACTGTACGGTCCAAAAGTTACGGGCTGAGGTTTTCGTAGAGTTGTGGCTGAACCACATAAAAACATATGATTAATTTTAATCTCCCCAATCAATTATAATGTTATGTTGGAATGTTGTTACAGAGGGTCAAAAATGTTTCAACCCAGTTTGTTTTGCAGATTCTGTATAGCAGCTTTAATATAGGGAGGACACAAATTCCAGATTGTGTGAGTAAAAATAGTTTTTTTTCTTTGTCAGTTTAACAGTTTCTGTTGTGCTTGTCACTGCTCCCTGTCTGTTTTCTTACCTGTTTCTTCCTGACCTTGTACTTTCTCCTCACGTTCCCTCTTTCCTCTCTCCCTCTTCAGTCTGACAATCATACACAAATAGATTGTATTCAATTAGATGAAAAATTACATTAATATGAAAAAAATTCTATTAAGATCACTAACAAAAAGTCCTCTCTCAGTGTACTTTCAACCAAAAGGAGAATAACCAAACAGCATGTACATCTAATAAAAGATATAAACATTGAAACACTCATCCAACATTATTCTTGATTGATGGATAACTTGATCTTACACTTTTACCTGAATGTGGCTCCTTTCTTTGAAAAAACTTCCTTATATCCATTATGAACCTGGCTGTCTCTCTGTACACAAACACACACACACACACAGCAGGAGTTATAAGGTTAATGGGCATCCAGTCAGTTAGCTAGTTAATATCTGTAACATTTGTCCTGTAAAGCATCCACGGGACACAGGTGTGAGGACAGCAATACTTTTATTAATACTGTGGTTTTCAGTTCACTGGGACACAGTCACTCCCGCTCTCTGCTGTCACATCCGCTCTTCCGCCTCTGACTGTCACTGCGAACATATAAAGAGTGACAATCACCTTCACTTCCCAGCACACCTGTTCGCCCCTGCGCCACCCCGGGAGCTCACTGCATCACCCCTCCTCTGCAGCCGACCAGAGACCACACCCACGCCACAGTATCGATTTCAAACAGGACAGTGGTAACAACAGCAGGCTATGGACGGTTTTAAGTTTTAGATTTTAAATAGGCTGTATAAATTTCAATGGGAGCAACAGGACAGTCAAATGTCGCTGATTTTACTACAGAGCAGGACGGATTGTAGGGTAGCAAACGTCGTCGTTTTCAACACTGCAGGTTACCTGGTGTAATGTTTTTCAGCTAAAAAGAAACATGGCCTGACTCCTACCTAACCATATAAAGAGTAACTGAAGGTTAAATGCAGCTAATATGTCCTGTTTTAAGCCAGGCACTTATACCTCCGCTCTGCTGCATCTCAGCCACCATCGCTCTAGCAGCAAGAGCGCTAGAGCCAGAGCAGGGGAGATGCGAGCTGGAACAAACCATTTTGGGAGGGGGGGTATCTATACTTTTGTTGTTGAAATGTTACGTTTCAACCAAGTACTGTAATCTTTTTATATTTTTAGAATATACACAAACAGCAAATATTGTGAAAAAAAGTAAGAAATCTTTGGGGGTGAAGCACCCCCAAACATGGGCTAAAATTGCCCCTGGTTACATCTGCGTCAGCTTTTGAGAGCAGGGCTCAATGGTGTAAATTAGCCTTTATATGTGGAGCGTGTCATGTCCCCTTTAAGTTCTCATTTATAACACCATTCTTTAGAAATCAAGCTTGGAGTATTTAAAAACAGCTGACTTAGAAAAATACTTTTGCCTTTTCTTCAGCTGAAGTGTTGCTTAGGCGTCATGACGAGGCGTTGGTACTTTCAGCATAAACACAATGTGAGTACACAGTAACAATGCTAATCAGAGTCTGAGATCCAATAAAACCAATTTACAAACACTGAGTGAGTTGAATACGTTATGTGACGTTTATCTAGTTAAGGACATTCGAATAAACTGATGCTAATGTTTGGATTTTTGTCTGATTACGAAAGCAGGCAAAGACTGTGTTTCTCAAATGGCCTGCTTCTACTTCAACATAACGAACTCATAGTATTCAAGCTGTGTGTGCGTGTGTGTGTGTGTGTGTGTTGATGCATTCGAGAGAGCAAAAGAGAGAGCATACATGTGTGGTGTGTGGGCTGTTGTTTATGCGATGAGCCAACATGTGACTGCAGCTGTAAGTAAGCCACTGCTGTGAAATTTGTCTGTGGCAGGCTCTTCATCACCTCTACTTCCCTGCTAAAATCCTCTGTTTTCCTCTGTCGTAGTAGGTCTCCCGTATATCTGATATAAGTGCTTAATATTCATTGCATGCAGTATGCTGCTGTTATTCATGAATTGGTTGACACACACAGAGCTTTTATTATTCCTGCTGTGTCTTCTAAATGAGCTGTTCATCTGCTGCAGACTAGTGTCCTGAAATTCCCACCATCTCTGGGGTGAAAAAGTAATAAAATGTTATGAATAGAAGGCTGTTGTGACCATGCAAGGAATTCATTAAGTCCATTTACTGCATGTATGCAAGTTATGCATATAGCAGAGGAGATGACAAACTGATTGAGTACAGCAGTTCTGGCTTTAGGGTTGAAGTCTATGCTTTGATGGTAATGGTGTGATATTCTTAAGAGCTAGTTTTAATAAATTGAGCAAAAATAGAAGGTCTCCAGGTGATCTAGGAACTATATGCTAACTTATAAACAAAGCCAAGCAGTGACCAACATTGTACAAAGTGCAACCCGAGTTAATGGGATAAAAATGAGTAGACCTGATAATGGGGTAAAGGGAATGAGTAATCTGATAACAAATAACATATAGTATAAGCACTTTTTTGTACATTTTTGAAGACAAAATCTTCTGTTGAAAAATGCTGGGGACTGTGCAGGGTACGGTAGACTGAAACAGGTATTCTCTGTAAGCCCATAACTCAGACATGGCTGTGGACACTTACTGTTGTGTCTCTCTCCCGACCGCCTCCACGCATATTAATGAAAAATCTCAAATTTGTGTTCATGACTCCATAAGACCTGTTTTTCAGTGCAGTTGTTGTGTAATTTTGGTATACCTCAGCCTTTTCAATTTGTTCATGTTTCTTAAGAACTTCTTGACCATTTCTGATAACGCTCCCTTGAAGTCAGACTGACTGGTCTGATATATGACTCAGGCCCTGTGTCAGGTCTTTCCAGGATTTGTTTCCTAAGAACACGAGCTTCAAATATTGACCATTTACTGTATATAGTTTTATATAGATCTGCCTTTTCTTCTTTCGACCTCTATTTGTCCAGTTTCCTCAAATCTTTTAAGGATACACTGCACACCATGTTCAGATAGTGCCAAATTTCTAGCTAGTAGCTTTTTGGGAATCTCCTTGTTGGTGCAGAAATACTATTTTTATGTCAAACTGTGTTATCTTTGGCAATTTTCATAGATTTAACTGAAGAAGTTGGAGTAATTTATTTGTGTGACACGCTTCTAGTAACAACTAAACTGAGTTTGGTTACCTTTTATACTTGAATTATTTCAGTATTAAGTTGCTTAACCAACTAGCAAACAAAGTCTTCTGAAAACAGTGAGGTACTATTATTGTTTGCTCAAAACCATTTAAAATGATTTCTGGCTCCTTGGAATTATTACATTAACAAATGAGGGGTGGTTCAAGACTTTTGCACAGTATTATGAGTGAGCTGATGCTAGTTAAGTATTATTTGTCACTTACTGTGTGCGCACTACTGAGAAAACACATGCAGAGTGTTTTCTAAATCTGAAACACTACAAAAATAAAAATGAACCTGGCTGTTTGTATAAACCATTATAAGACACATCCTTGTGTCTTGAGATTCTTCCCTCCTTCCAGACACTCTTGTGTTCTGTTACATCAAAAAACAGACTGAATATCTGACAAGGAGTAATATGCTGGGCCGGGCTCTTAAGTTTCAGAGAAAAGACTCAGTAAAGAGTTACATGACAGAACCAAGATTTTGGCAACGCGCTGCTGTTCTAGTCGCATGCTGATTCTGACATCTCCCTCTCACACTCTGACCATTCTGTCACAACCACACGGGGCTCAACAAAGGATATGATTTTGTCTGTGCTCAGCAACAATTGACAGTAAACTGTTGTTGCCGTGAATCATTTGGTTGAATAATTTAAACATTCTCCTCCCAAGATTTTGCACCCTGTAAAGGAAACTCCTTCCACTGTTTATGTAATAAACTGTTAATAAATCTGGCCTTTAGTTTGCATGTGCAACATATGCGCCCATCACACTTTTACTTCGTCACTACAGAACCCTGCTGTTCTGCATTAGTGAAGTATATATATTTTCTTGGATGATATGTGAGCTTTAATTGTACTTTGGTTGTAATCATGTGCATATGTAAAAAACAACAAAAATAAATTCTGAGACATAAAAAGGAGCAACATAGCCCCAGTGCATTTTTCAGGGATATCTGTGCAATGCTTGGCTGTTTATTTAACTGCATGAGCACTTTATTTCATCCATTCATCATTTATAATGTTTCCTGTGCCTTTGTGTTTAGAAATGTTCCATTTGAGTTGAAATGTTTTAGTTAGCCCCAAGGAGTTTTTCTATTTTATATCCTACCTTTGTTTTATCAGTTTCATAAAGGTAAATGTACTTAAGTCTAAACTCTGCAGAGATGGAGACATAGGGGTGACGGCAGCAGCAGGGGCATTGCAGAAAAGATACGACAGTAAAGTAGTCAGCAAAATGAGAAATAGCTTAATAAAAATAGAGTAAGCAGGAGGTGGAGCAAAAGAGAGAAACTTGGCAGGTGGTGCACCGTATGCATCAGTAACCAAAGGAGATTGCAGTGTTATTGATTAGCCTATTACAATATCAATCAAGCACACTGCTAATTTACTAATGACACCTTTACTATGGGATAACAGTTTGAGAGGAAGGCCCTGCACTGCACTGCTTTCTTAACAGTCAAAGACACCTTTTGGACCATGCCTCCTGCGTCTTTGTAGTTATTCCTTAGTGATCCAGGACCTTATCAGTGCTGACAGTTGATTGAGAAAACAGGAGACTGCTCAGGGAGAGCTCTTTGATGAAAAGAAAAAAAATAGTAGTAAATAAGAGATTCGCTAAAATAGTTCCACGGTCACTGTTTAATTTTTAATAGAGCAAGGTCTTGTACACAAGGGCAACAATGGCAATACAGCACATACAACAACAATACAGACTTACATTTTTAATAGACTGAAAAACTGGACACTGGGTCAGAAGCTTTGATGATTATTTGTGTTTCATGCTCTGGCTTGTTACAAGCCAGTAAATACCCTGTTATAGTAAATTACAGACACTGCCTTAAGCTAATTCATTCATATGGAGCTCTCATATCTCTGCACCTGTCTCTCATCAGTGATGACACTGCTTACACTGCACCACGTAAAAGAGTAACAGACTGGTGCATTTATAAGGAAATATCAATTTACAGCAGCACTGCTTGTGTCAACATGGGAAATGATGCTATAAAATCTGATTAGAGAAGACAATAGAATGACAATTGCTTGTAATCCCAGGATGGAGGAGTTTTCTACCAATGCATCCAGTTATGTCTAATTGCTTTTAACACTATAACCTGACCGATTGTTGTATACCCGAAACATTCAACAGATACACTTTACCTGTAATTAGAGTTAACTTTTTCCTTTAAATACAAGATTTTATGACAAATGCTGCTTGGAGTCCATTTATGCTACGTAGATCATCATTTCAGAAAGTGATGATCTATGGGGATTTTCCCACAACTCTTTATAGGGTTTCCAGGGAATGATCTGAAATAGATAAAATAACAAATGAGTAGCAGTTCTCTCGGAGAAAATGCCAGTGACTGCTTTAAGTAGATTGGAAGACTATAGCAATTCAAATAACCTACAAGCAAGGTATGCAGAAGAGCATCTCTGAATGCACATCATGTTGAACCTCAAAGCAGCAGAAGACCACAATATAATTTGCACAGGCTCACCAAAATTGGGGAATTTTGAGACTGAGATTTTTTGTGCACACTTTCGGACTCGTAGTGCCAACTGAGCATCGTTTACATGCCTCAGCCTACCTTCAGTTGTAATATGTTCATCATTCATCTGTAAGTTCAACACAAAAAGCCTCAAGTAGAACAAATACACATGATGGTTTAACAAAATGAAAACAGATGCAGCAAGCATCTGAGGGTTTCCTTCTACAAGGCTCCATTTTCTTTTTGAGGGGCTCAACTTTGTTTTTTCTGATAATATGACCTACCAATTTATGTTTTGTAATAAATACCACAAATATTCAGCAGATATATAATGACTCCCCCTGAGCGATAGCTTAGAATTCAATTACAAATAGTAGAGACGCCGAACCCCCAGTGGCTTTAGACACTGTGGGAAGGCTACGTTCAATACTACCCCTAATCCCGTAAATGGTAAAGTGGCTAATCCCTGTCATAGTGAGGCCTTTATGTGTCCATTTTAAAGTTGTTGTTCACGCAGAAAGAAACCTCAGCTGTGACATGCCTAACTGGATTAGACGGCACAGCTTGTGCAGAATGACATAACACTGTTGCAAGGTAATAGAGACGTTCAGATCTCCCATAGGCACCAATACACATATGTACTGTGGGCGTGGGATTGTGTGTGAAGGAGTAATAAAGTGATAGAGATGTTAAATAGAAAGCTCCCAGTTGCATCAGTGAGAATAGTGCATGTGTGCGTGTGTACGACAGTAAGTATTCACAGCATGGTTTCTGCTGTTGAGAGATGTGTGTCTCTGCTTTCGTGCATGCCCCTGTTTTCAACTGTTCAACTGGATTCCTACCATACTGATAACTGCTATGAAATACGCTTGTCTGTCTGTATGCCTGACTAATCCAGAAACTGTCTCTGTGTGTGTATGTGTGTGTGAGAGTGTACTGGCTTTTATGTGCGACTGGATATTGCTGTGAAACACTGTAGGGAGCGAACGTATCGGTCTGTATGACTGTGTGCTTGTGTTTGCAGTCCCAGCATGGGCCCTAGTGCCTGAATGTTTAGAAATACCATACAGCATGTCCTTCTGTGTGTGTGTCTGTGTGTGTGTATCCAAGATGGGCTAAATGGAGTCCTTCCATCTTAATGGAGCTTGAACCACGAGGTTAATGGGCGAGCTGTGCTCAGACGATGCTACAACACTGTAACCACATTCATCACAGCGTAAACCAGCGATGCAGCAGCAAGATGTAATGCAGATGTCCTGAGGTACTTGTAATGAGGAATTTCAGTTTCAGATTATACGAATAAGGACGTCTCCGGAGAGACTGCTCTCAATGGAAAATGAAGGCACTGATTGAAATCTAAAGCATGGGCATCCCTCAGCCTGAATGGTTAACTGCAACTTGCAAAAAAACCCCTAAAATAAGCATTTTTGTCACCGCACATCTTCCTGTGACCATGTGTATGATGTGACCATGTGAATGGCGAATGTCAGTGCTACCCTTCAACCCGAGTAGATGCACCTATATGTTTGCTTTTTTTCACCTCATTCTCACGTTTTTGCAACCGCAACATTTTCATAAGATTTGACCTATGACCCTAACCTTGAGGTCAAGGTCACCAGGATTCAAAGTCATCTGCGATTTTCAGAACATGCACCTATGGTATTAATGTAATTTCCTCGTTCTGGATTTTTCACATTCACATACCTGGGTGTCCATGATGCCAGCCGGCCTTCCCAACGGGGTGATGACAATACCCCATCAGCCTTTTAGAGCTGAGGGCTAAAAAACAATAACACCAAGAAGCTGCGTCATGTTCTTACGGTGCTGCAAAATTTTATAGGTTGGCAGCTTTGTGTCACCTCAGGAATACAGGAGCACAAAGATTCCAGTCTTTATGTGTTTGTTTACAGGAATATTTAGTGGCCGACGATATTCGAGGAATTACTTGTGCGAGCTCAAGAGCTACGGGGAGCTTTCACTGTCGAATGCATGCTTGTGTGTAGGTGTCCTACTGCACACGTGTCACTGTTAGTGTAAGTTGAGGTCTCCTTTTATGTGTTAACATGCATCTGAAGCCTGCAGAAAAGATAACCCCAAATCTTTTATTTCACTCTTCCTTTTGTCTTTGGTTCTCTCTCCCTGACTCTCTGTCTTTTGAGTGACTGCAAAGGAGCTCTTACCCTATGAGGAAAAAAAAGCTTTGAATTTTTAGGCACCACACCACACCGTCCATGTCCAAATTTATCACCTCTAATTACAGATCATTCCCTTTCAAGCTGGGCTCTCAAGAGAGAAAGAAGAAGGGTGAGAGAAGGATTATGTATAAGGAGTATGTGTGTGTTTTCTCTAAAAGAAAAGGAGGGCTGATAAAAAAAAACAAAACAAAATGAAATGAAATGGAAAAAAAGAAGACTATTGCAATAAGCCAAGCTGGTGTAATAGGCTCCACAATGGAGCTGGGTTGACTTGCCCACTTTTAATGACTCTGCTGCATTAAACATTGAAGCTGCCAAAAAGTATCAAAGTCTTTTCATCTCCTTTCTTTCCCTCACACTCTTCCCGCTCCTGTCATTCCTCACTGCACTCCTCATTTTCCTCCTAACTCGCGCCTGCATCAGCATCCTGGATGAAAAACAGCATCAGAGTGTAGAAAAAAAAAGAAAAGGAAAAATGAGGTAGAAAGGAAAGGGAAAGAGAGAGTCGCAGGGCTTCATCTCTTTCACCCCATGGTGTTTTTAATAATTAATTCACACATGGAATTTCTTGTGTCATTCAGTTGCTAAATATGACTCGTAGAGATCAGCTCTCGACTCATCTGTATTTCATGATTTTGCCACTACGTCTCAGTCCATATTTGTCTCCTTCACCACCACCTCATTCTTTCTCAGCACATTCTTGTCCTTTAGGTGTTCTACACTTTCTTTGCATTACATTAGAGACTTTCTATGTATCTTTTATTTAACGCTACACATTTCAAATGTGCACATAAAAACATTTGGAAAAGTTTCTACGCTTGGATGAGGTGGAAAAGTTGGCACATTGTAGAGGAGAAAATGCAATAAAAAGACTGAGTGAAACATCAATTGTTTAAATAAACGTTGACATTGCAATACTTTTTTTGTTTTACTGTAGATATGTTCTTCATGTTTTACTGCCACTTACCACTGAATGCCTCCAAGTTAATAAACACTGAATACAAGATGAATAGGACAAAATAAAAAGGAGTGTAAATGCCAACAGTGTGATTTCATCTCAACACACTGAATTTGTCACTAGCTTGAATATGCCAACAGCTAAAGCAGAAAAAGTGTTACTAACTAATTCGCTGAAACATAGCTCTCTCGCTCTTTTCACAGCCACATGTATTGAACACGGCTTTTTTCATTATGGTGGTGTGCTTAAGCTGTCACCTCGCACTTTTACCGCATGTCAGCTTCCACATCAGTCGCCTGAAAACAATGCTGTCACTTGCCTCTGCTGCTATTCATATTGCATCAACCACCCCAGCATCAACCTGTACACTCTGAGCCTTTGTTCCCCTCCACAGTGGAGTTATTATTGCCACTCCCCTCTCTCTCGGCACAGGGTAGACACCTACACATTAGCACCACCGCAATGGAATTTTATCCACCAATTCTATGTGACACTGCACATGCTTAATACAATTACAGCTGGTCAGGACACCTTAGTGTCAAATTTGAATGTAATTAGTGGCTTTTTAGGATTTTTTTCAATGAGCTTTGCAGTTCAACTGCTCACTGTGTACATAAGTAAAGATCTAATACAAGCATAAAGGTATAGTCGAGCTATAAACTCATTTGTGGTATGTATATTTATTTATTTAAGTGTATTATTTTTGATACACGAGTTTCTGTGTAGTTTATTGTAATTGACAAGCTTGCTTATCTGCTTGTTTCAGACATTGAAGGCCTATTATACTGACATTTATTGGACTGCCATGTACGTTGATATATAATTCTAAAGGGACAACAACGGGCTGATGACCAAGTATTTTCTATATGTGATGAGTTGGGAATGAGATCGGAGCATCTGAGTGGTAGCGGCCCATTTTCACTATTCAGAATTAGCATTACAGATTATTGAATAATTATAATGATATTTCGTCTTGTCAGGGTTTCCAGCCATTTTCCCCCACTTATCCAGTTCAAAGTTGCAGTTGGACTGCAGTCTCTCAGTTCAGCTGTCATAGCTCAGTTTTTAATTCAGGATATCGTTCTCACTAGTCAAAACAACAGTGACATATGTAATTCAGTTTTGATTAGTTAAATTAATAGTTGTCAGATATGAAGTTGACTAGAATGAGGCTCCCAATTTGATATTGGCATTTTAATAGTTTTACCTCTAGCAGATGCAGTGGTGGTTGCTTGGAGTTGTAAATCAGATATAAGTTAGAATATACCAGAAAAGAAAGAGAGGAATATATGGCCAACAAGAACTGGTGTAGAAGTTTACCTTTTGATGTGTCTCCAGACAAAAGGACTTACATAAAGAACACTGTCTCAGAACACTTATCACCCTTTCTGGAGTAATAATAGATACAATTTATATTAGTGAAAAAAGTTCAATGTTAAAATGCTGTGCTTCAAGTTGTTCCACTTCAGCTGAGGGTGTCAGCGATGTCACTGTGCCCAGTCAAACTGTAAAGCAACATATTTGTAGTCACACTTTGCCTATTGTAAAATTTATTATACTTCCATGGCAACGCAACAGGCACTTAAAAGAACTTCTGCAACTCACTTATTCACATTATTGGATGAAATATTTACCAGAGATCTTCACGCGTGGACTTTATCATGTAGTCTTAGCTTTTCCAATCAGCACACTTTGGATAATGTATCAACAGGCTGTGCTTACCTCCTATTTAATGGGCCCATTCCAACTCGGTCGATCTGCCGGATGCTGTCCGTCCACGTGACCACCACTTGAGTCTGGATTCCTCCGTCAAACCTCCTCAACCACACCACATCCGGAGTCACATGCTAATAAAAGTTGAGTTGTTCCATGTCAACCTCCTTTGAACGAGTTATGCTCGTTCAATAGCTTCTAGATTAACATGTTACCAATAAAAACCCTAATGTCTAATAATGTATTTTCCACACTTGGCAAAATCAAATCTAAATGTGTACAAGGTAGTGTAGTCCTAGTGCTGATCTCAAGCCTGAATTGTGAGGGTGTATCACGAAGGGCATCTAGTGTAAAAACTGTACCAAATCAAACATGTGGATCCATCTGTGTGGGGACCCCATGGAAAAAAGGGAGCAGCTGAAAGTTCTTAACAACCTTATTTCAAAAAGTCACAAATCGAGTGCAAAATATCCTTAGTTAGACAATATTATGTCAAGGTGCATGTTGCAATTGGAACTATGGATAGTAAGACTAATAAGACTGTGCACAAATAAACTGTAAATATCAGACATAGAAATTGAAAAAAGAACAAATTTTACCATAAATGTGTGTCGTCTTTAACCCTTGTATGGTGTTCGGGTCTGTGAGACCCGTTTTCAGTTTTTCTCAAAAGAAAAATTAAACAATTAATTATTTTTTCAACCTGAAATTCATTGGCTTTGGCTTATTTTCTGTGAAGAACATGAATCCGAACTAATTTTCAATGACCTCATACTGTACCTCCCCCCACGCATTTACATTACATACAAGGTGTTCGGATCCACTGGACCCAGGCCTAATAAAAGTGTTGAAAGTGCAGGTCCTGTGTTCCCACACTCTGTCTTCCTCCTTTCTGGTGCTGCTGATGGTGTTTTCTTCCCCTCCTGCTCCCGCACAAAGTTGCAACATTGTTGAAAATTCAACTATCAACACCGTCTGCTCTTACATTCCCACACATTTTACCCTCTTTCTTGAGGGATCCAAATTTTCTCATCCCCTGTCCCACCTGCAAATTAGGGGCATAATACTATAAATAAGACTTTGCCAGTGTGGTTCTTTATCACAACTGATCAAGATGGCAAAAGATTATCTGCTGCGAGGGCCATCCAATTGATTTTGGAAGAGAGAGTGGCTTTGGATGATGATGCTGACAAAGAGGTTTCAGAATATTTCACATTTCTGAAAATTTAGAGTCTGACAGTGACTTTGAAGAAGAGGATGAGGTTGAGCACCATTTAGTAACAAAACGAAGACGAGCACCCCATCTGCAGCCAGCTCCAGGACCAGAACAAGCCCACCAGACAGCAAGTGAAGAAATATGGATGTCAATAACTGGTGAAATTGAATGGTCTTCTTGCCCAAGAAATGAGCCACCCTGCAGAGCTGTTACTGTGATAAGCCAGGGCCAACACGGCTGACAGTTACTCATGTGCAGGACATCAAGTCTTCATTTGAGCTTTTCATCCCAGATTACATCCAGAAAATTATTCTGGATTGCAGTAATCTAGAAGGAAGGTGTGTTTTTGGAGAGAGGTGGAAGGAGATGGACCAAATTGATCTGCAGGCCTACTTTGGGGTTCTTATCCTTGCAGGAGTTTTCAGGTCCAAAGGGGAATCCACAGAATCCTGTGGGATGCAGAAACCGGCAAGAACCTTTCCGTGCATCAATGTCTCTGGAAAACTTCCACAAAATTTCCAGGATTATCCGTTTTGATAGCCGAGACGACAGACCAGCTCGACGGCAGAGAGACAAGCTAGCTGCCATCAGGACAGTGTGGGATAAGTGTGTGCACCACCTACCCCTGTTTTACAACCCTGGGCCTAATGTCACCATTGATGAGCAGCTGATCCCATTTAGTTGTGAAACATATTGCTTCACGTGTAAATGTGTTGTCTTTCCACTCACTCCACTTGATTATAACTGATTTTTTTTTATAACATTTTATTAAAAAAAAAAAAAAAAAACGAGAAGCACATTAATTCATAAATGTGATCTAACAAAGGTAAAGGGAAAAAATTAACCATGTTTGCTGTTCATATGGCTTGTAATTGGGATGAAGTAAACATCTGTTGAGTAATTTAACATAAAATTGTTTGATAGTGTTAATTTGGAAAGCCAAAACTCTAGCGGGTCCACCAGACCCATGAACACTGGCTGAGTAACAAAAATATGAACACCACACAAGGGTTAAATGGACTTACAGTATACAGAGCTTTTCTTTTAGACTCTAGTAGAGCACTCAAAGAACGTTAGACTGCAAGCCTCACACATGCACGCACACAGCATTTTCATTCTTTTAAGCCAAGGTTGTCCAACGTTGACACACTCATGTGCTGATGGATGCATCGGGATAATTTGAGGTTCAGTAATTTACTCAAAGTTGCAATTGTATTGCATATCTTCATTATGAGCATGTGAAGGGAGGTAGGAACACTTGTTTACTTATTGTTGTTTGTTTAATGTGCTGAAGTTGTAGAATTTTGCTTATTATAGAGTTATAAAAACACAGCATTTGCCTCTGACACACTGTGTCCTACTATCCAGCTATGCACGTTTCTTCTTTGTCAGTATTGCTGGCCAGAATGCACTTTCTCTCTCGGCTAGGAGAACGTTGTTTCGCCTTATTTTCCCCTTCACTGCACACTGCCTCTGTACCAGCTCTATTTTAATTTAGTTGCTATCCAACCCACTGAAGACCCCTACCATGATTTCGTAGTGTTTCTCTTTCCCATCAATCCTGCTGTTCACTATCTGTATGTCATTGTTTGCTCAGTCCACTTTTGCATTTATCATTTCTTTTTTTTCAGTCATATATAAACATATACACATTTTTTTCTGTTACTGCCTGCTTACCTAAAGTTTACTTACATTTTTATCAAATAAAACTTTCACTATTTCATACTCTCACTACTTTTGAAACCCCTGCTGATTTCACAGAAATACACAGTTTTATTGTGAGAGTCAAAATCAATCAAGACTTGTTTTCATTCTAGTCTCCATGAGTCTAATGAAATTTTAAAATGATGGGTAATCAAGATGGAACACAATGAAGCCATAAGCGAATCAATTTTATAAAAACATAATTAAAGGTCACTCTAAACTGCAGATTAAAAGAGAACAAATTAGTCAAGTGATTAATTGACAAGATGATAAAGAGCAGAATTGTCCAAATGCCCCCTAAATGCTAGTGGCTGAATGCCAAAAGCATGACATTCTTTGAATTATGAACTTCTTGCCTTAGTTGTCAATTACAGAAAAGTGTAAACTTGCCAGATTGTGAACAGTGTTTCATTGTGTTTCATTTCACAGCAGTTAAGGGTCAGCAACCTGCTATTAAAAGAACATTTTTAAGCAATTCTTGACATAAAATGCATAGATTCAGAAAACATATTAAAACTATATAATGCCTGCTTATAATTTTTACAGTAAGATCCATAAATTTTCCTTTGACAGTAAGACAGGAGTTTTGCCTTTGTTGACCATCCCAATGGATTTTAAATCAAATAATCAAGATGAGACAAAGTACAGACTTTCCACTTTAAGGGGTTTAACAAAAGTATTCCATATCTGTTAGAAATAAGCCATTTTATACATAGTGCCAGAGGCCCAGAGCTTGAAAACGTTGGACAAACTAACATTGTTTTAGGTGGAAATCAGGAAACTGACTTGGCCTGTGAAGAATATTCCATTTCTTTGACTTGTGAAACTCTTGTTTTCCCAGTATGTAAAGTACTGTCCCATCAGTTTTGCATCATTTGGCTGAATGTGAGCAGTGAATACAACCCAGCACACTTCAGAATTCATCCTGCCACCAATAAAAAGTAGTGACCAGGTTCTAACGGCATGCTGTGCCATATCATTGGTTTAATCATGTTTGATAGATGATGTTATATACTCTGGATCATGATCTGTTCTTTTCCTTCTCTGTATTTTTCTTTTTCGTTCATTCTTATACAGGTTAATCTTAGATCCATGTGTTTTCTAGAACTAGTCAGGCTCTTTTAGATGTTTTGGGTAAAGTATAGTCTGGCCTTCTTGTTATTAAGTGTAACCAGAGGTTTGCACCTTGTTGGAAACCCTTTGCATAAAGGTATCTCTTGTGGTACACCAGTGCATCCTTTCTTTTCAAGAATGTACCTGACTGTTAATTTGGTCACTCCCTAAGCTTTTGATATATTTCTGAGAGGTTAACCCTATAATGCCCTTTGTATCATATTTGATACAAAAAATATATAATAAAAATATATCAAACACAACACGATATAGCAAAAAAAAAAAAAGTGGATTTTGTTATAAGGGTTAATAAACATCTCAGTTCCAAAAAATTAGAATTTTCTGGCTATGTTCTGATGGGTTAGGTCTTACAGGGTTAAGTTTGGTTTTCCAGTCTAATAGATTCTTTCACTTGCATATTAAGAGTTCCAGTAAGCAGATGCCAAATTCATGCTTAACTACTTAACTTGGTATTCCCTGATATTATTGTTGGATTTTACTTATATAGAGAGGCCCTGATGTTGGTAACCTTATTCAGTAGTTTCTAACATGGTTATTGTTGTTAAATAATCTTTTTGTATTTAACCCCTAGTCTGTACTTTGTAGGTTTATTGCTGAAACCTAACCAAGCAGGAAAAAGTCTTAAATGTTGTGCTTCAGAAATCTCTCTAACATTTAATTTGCTTGTTTCTTTTATACATTTAAACATGTCAGGATTCTGCAGAGCATGAATTTTCTCTTACATCTTTCTTTCTGAATATCCATCTGATACTTATACCCTATACAGGGAGTGCAGAATTATTAGGCAAATGAGTATTTTGTCCACATCATCCTCTTCATGCATGTTGTCTTACTCCAAGCTGTATAGGCTCGAAAGCCTACTACCAATTAAGCATCTTAGGTGATGTGCATCTCTGTAATGAGAAGGGGTGTGGTCTAATGACATCAACACCCTATATCAGGTGTGCATAATTATTAGGCAACGTCCTTTCCTTTGGCAAAATGGGTCAAAAGAAGGACTTGAGAGGCTCAGAAAAGTCAAAAATAGTGAGATATCTTGCAGAGGGATGCAGCAGTCTCAAAATTGCAAAGCTTCTGAAGCGTGATCATCGAACAATCAAGCGTTTCATTCAAACATCAACAGGGTCGCAAGAAGCGTGTGGAAAAACCAAGGAGCAAAATAACTGCCCATGAACTGAGAAAAGTCAAGCGTGCAGCTGCCAAGATGCCACTTGCCACCAGTTTGGCCATATTTCAGAGCTGCAACATCACTAGAGTGCCCAAAAGCACAAGGTGTGCAATACTCAGAGACATGGCCAAGGTAAGAAAGGCTGAAAGACGACCACCACTGAACAAGACACACAAGCTGAAACGTCAAGACTGGGCCAAGAAATATCTCAAGACTGATTTTTCTAAGGTTTTCTGGACTGATGAAATGAGAGTGAGTCTTGATGGGCCAGATGGATGGGCCCATGGCTGGATTGGTAAAGGGCAGAGAGCTCCAGTCCGACTCAGACGCCAGCAAGGTGGAGGTGGAGTACTGGTTTGGGCTGGTATCATCAGAGATGAGCTTGTGGGGCCTTTTCGGGTTGAGGATGGAGTCAAGCTCAACTCCCAGTCCTACTGCCAGTTTCTGGAAGACACCTTCAAGCAGTGGTACAGGAAGAAGTCTGCATCCTTCAAGAAAAACATGATTTCCATGCAGGACAATGCTCCATCACACGTGTCCAAGTACTCCACAGCGTGGCTGGCAAGAAAGGGTATAAAAGAAGAAAAACTAATGACATGGCCTCCTTGTTCACCTGATCTGAACCCCATTGAGAACCTGTGGTCCATCATCAAATGTGAGATTTACAAGGAGGGAAAACAGTACACCTCTCTGAACAGTGTCTGGGAGGCTGTGGTTGCTGCTGCACCCAATGTTGATGGTGAACAGATCAAAACACTGACAGAATCCATGGATGGCAGGCTTTTGAGTGTCCTTGCAAAGAAAGGTGGCTATATTGGTCGCTGATTTGTTTTTGTTTTGTTTTTGAATGTCAGAAATGCATATTTGTGAATGTGGAGATGTTATATTGGTTTCACTGGTAAAAATAAATAATTGAAATGGGTATATATTTGTTTTTTGTTAAGTTGCCTAATAATTATGCACAGCAATAGTCACCTGCACACACAGATATCCCCCTAAAATAGCTAAAACTAAAAACAAACTAAAAACTACTTCCACAAACATTCAGCTTTGATAT
This sequence comes from Rhamphochromis longiceps, assembly GCF_057381845.1. Classification (NCBI taxonomy): domain Eukaryota; kingdom Metazoa; phylum Chordata; class Actinopteri; order Cichliformes; family Cichlidae; genus Rhamphochromis; species Rhamphochromis longiceps. The sequence continues at coordinate 11,367,688 of NC_140562.1, forward strand.
TAATCAGTTTTTTGGGTTCATTGAGAACATGGTTGTTGTTCAATAATAAAATTATTCCTCAAAAATACAACTTGCCTAATAATTCTGCACTCCCTGTACAGCTAAAATTTTAGCCCTGATAACTATATCAATATAAGATCATACTTTGAGAGAACAATGTCATTCCTATCTTTTAGTGTTAGATAAAGGTGAAGATGAAAACACTTGACTTTTTTTTTCAAGGACAGGTGGAAGTTTCTTTTTCATGATTGCAAGCATTTTCAGTATTTACTGAAGACAAGTATTTACCCCTAAACTCAGTTGAAACTTTAAGAGAAATGCATAAGAACTCTAGCCTCAGAACAGTCTTATGGCGTCCAGCGTCCAGTGCTATTAATGAATAAAGATAGCTAAGGTTAGTATAGGTTCATCCATTGATGGTTACAGGAAAAATACCTGTGATTTTGCTGGTTTTATATGAACACTTTCATATCCTAGTTGCAATATTCTGTTTTCTTTCAAGCAGCACAGTCATTTTGTGGACAGCCCCACAGCACAGCAGCAAGCATTCAGATGATCTCATATTGATTACACAGCTTTATTGCGTTACTGGTACTAAGCATTATGCACAGTGGAATGCTTGCAATTTCCCGTTTTGCAATTTGCACCTACCTTTGTGTATTTTTATGAATGCGTGTATGCACCCATTAATCTGGGATGATACTAACAGAGAAGTTGCTGGGAGATGCAGAACACATCCATAAAGCAAACCCAAGTCTCATTAGGGTGACAGCACAGAGACAACATTACTCACGCCTTGCTCAACCTCTGTCTATCTTTCTTCCACCGTCTTCAGTCTCATTTCCTTCTTTATCCTCAGTTTCAATCGGCTTTTCTTTACGCGTCCTTCCTGTCACATGCCATCCTCAGTCTTTTCCTTTTATCTCACCTGCTCACTTCCTGTCTGTCACTGTGTTTGACTCTCCTCATCTTCTTTTAATCACATTTTCCCTTCATGTAACATGTAATTTCTACCCCCCCACGCACACACACACTCTCTTTTCTTTTCCTCTACATTTCTTGAGCACATTTCTTTCCGATGTTTTTTCTACTGCTGTAGCCAGAACTTTGTGGATGACGTAATCTTTCTCACGACTACTCCTTCTGTTAATCTATCCATCCTTCGCTTTTTCTTGTGTGTCTCCCTCCCTGTTCCCTCAACCCTTCTTGTGTTTCCTCTGCTTACTGTGACCACTTTTCTCATTTCCTCTTGTCTTTTCATCCCCCTCGCTTTGATTCAGCTCCATCTTGTTCTTCAGCTGGATCTCCTTCACTGTTCCCTTTTGTCTTTCATATGATACTGTACTCACACTTTCCGCTTCCTCTTTACCTCTTTCTTCATGTTGCTTTATTTTCTCCTTCTCTATGTAAGTAATCCGTAAATGTGAAGTCAGTAATTTTCTGAGGTTATTTAATTTAGAAAAAATATTGTGTAATCATAAATATACATAGATTAGTGTGTAATTATGTCAAAAAATGCATTCTCATGAACTTTTAATTAATCCATGAAAAATAAACATGTGGTTTGCATCTTGTGGACATCTCACCTCTGACTAATTGCATTTTATGTATGAGGCTTGAAACTGAGCACATATGTAGCATGCCAAAGGCAGAGGAGAAAAGAAGTCATAAGGAAGGAGGTGAAAGAGTCCTCTTCACCAAAGTAGCTGAAATGTGAAGGAAAGAGTCATTGCCATCGAGATCTTAATAAAATGACATATTCTTCCTCCTTATCTGAAGCCTCGTCTCCTGAACAATCAGTCAGGGCTCTAAGACATGAAAACAAGCATAAATAGTCTTATTTATTCCAGATATTGTCACAAATGCTTATTGTCAGCAAATTATCTATTTGCTCACCTACCTCAGATACATCACATATGTACAATTTCCAATTTTCCTCTCCTCGTCCTTGTTTTTGTGACCTTCATCTATACATCTTCATTTATTCCTCCTGTCTGAAACTCCAGGTTTGTAACGGCTCCTTTGCTATCGAAATCTGACGTCATTTGGCATGTTCTTATACCCCAACACAAGAGAGGTTACTCACAGTGTAATACGATGATGTGCTGACTGCAGTAATCCAGCAGAGGAAAAGATATGTTAATATGGTTATGGTGAGCTGTCAACTTCAATCCAGTGCCATGGACAATGAGCCCATCATTGTTTGGTGAATGCTGTCGTTGCAGTTTGTTCAGGCTAATGCAGCCCTGGGCTTTTAATGCTCACAAGTACACACTGGGCTTGATGGATAAGATTATGTGGGATTGTCCTTATTGTTTTCACTGTCAATCATGGCTACATTGTAGCTTGCCATCACCAGTGTGTGAATGTGTGTGTGAATGGGTGGATGACAGGTTGTGTAAAGCGCTTTGGGGTCCTTAGGGACTAGAAAAGCGCTATACAAATACAGGCCATTTACCATTTTTTACCATTTTGCCATAGATTCACTGACAGACAACATGTTTTGTTTTTATGGGTAGATGGAAGCATTTCCATCTACCCATAAAAACCTAAATTTGTTTTTTTTATACTTCAATATTGATGAATGAGAAGGCACTTGGCAGTGGTAGGGAGGAAGAGGACCTCAAGGAAAGTACTCTGACAGAGTCAGGCTCAGGAATGGCCGCCAACTTCCTCAACCAGCTGTACTTGAGACACAAACTCTGTGAGAGAGCAGACACAATCTAATGATATAAAATAACTGAACAGAAATACATGGGGAGTGCAGCCATGCTCACTGCATACCTGTACTGCGCCTGCTACAGGAGTAGCAGGCTCAGCCTATAGCAGCAGACCTAAGGGTTGCTTAAGCTCGACTGAAACACGATACTGTGCTTTGACGTCTTCTTCACTCTCCCATTTCCCTCTCCATGTGCTTATACACCACTTTGCACTTAATCATTAGCTATTTTTAATCTGTAGCTCAACTTGTCTTTTCCATCCCCTTAGTCTAAACAGTCATGGCAGATGTCTTGCCCTCCCCAGGCCTGGTTCTGCTTAAGGTTTCTTCCTGTCAAATGGACTTTTACTGTCCCACTGTTACCAAGTGCTTGCATAGGTGGGTCATCGGGTTGTTGGGGTTTTCTCTTCTTGTATGATCTTTACTTTATAGTATATAGCACCTTGAGGTGGCTTGAGCTGTGATTTGGTGCTACATAAATACAATTAGAAGTAAAGCAAAGTGCTTCATTGAGCTAATATGGTGGTATGAGGTCTCTAAGGTGGGAGGGGACTAGTTTATCAGCATCATTCAGAGACAGGAAAGCAGTGATGAGAAGTTGGCAGGGTTAACACACTTTATTTTAGCTTCCTGTGACCCTCCTAATTTGTGAAGTTTTGTGGTTTACCAGTGCAGCAGTCATGGAACACAATAAGGCAGTGTCAGAACAGGCCTGAAAGTTCTACCTTTTGGCCTAAACTTGGCCCAAATGTCTAACAACTCAAACCCTCACCAGAATTAGTCAAGCTCCTATTCAGTCTAAATTACAGTCATGTAATCCAAGTTGTTTATGGCCAATCCACATTAGAATTTCAGGCCAAACAATTTGCAGAGACAATGTTCCATAAAAAGTTTTTACTCATCAATAGTTTCCTGTCCTCTGAAGAAAGCGGCATTCTGTGATCCAATGCATGTGTCAGCAAAATCTTTTATCTCAAAGGATTCTGAGGTAGGTCACTTGGCGGACATCCTACCATGAAGTGATTGATGTCTCTTGAAAGAGAAAGATCTGTATGCTTCTGTCTCAAAGGGAATCACCTTTCACGTTTTGAGTATATCAACAAAGAAGCCTTTTAGGCTTATCATGCAACTCTATGTCAGGTGATTGTGCATTGGGACAGTGCTGCTGACTCAACTGATGAATAAATCAACATGGAAGGAATCTTCAAACTTAAAACTGCTGTGTCAGCTGGTTATTTTTGCTTTTTTGAAGTCACACTCTGCATGTCAGTAGTGTAGTGATGTAGAACCTGTGATTAAGGTCTAAATTAAAGATAAAAAGGTATCAGTGCAGTATTAGGTATATATGGAAAGTTATAGTCAGATAAATAGTTGACTGTGTGTCGCCCACCAAAATAAAAGCATGTAAATGAATATCAGTAATGCCGTGTGTTAGAGTTCCTGATTAGCTGAACCTGAAATGACAGCAGAGTTTCCCCTAAAGGTTAAAATGCTTTTCAGTAATGTTTTATTTTACTACAGAGTTCTTGGGGCCAAGGTAAAGGAAGGACATACAGTAAGTAGGCCATGTTATTAGGTGTTCCAGATATTCTTGGCAGCACCTTAAGTACACAACTATCTCTATGTACGTGTGGGCCTCTCTGTAGAACGTATGGTCTGATCTATTACGTGAGATCTAAAGTTTCAACAGGTATATGGTCTATAGGCAGACCATGTAAATTTCCAAATGATTCATCCATGTATAGAAAGTACCAGCACTAGATTAATATCCCAGTAGATGTACATCAAACATTCTTTTATAGCAATGCTGTACTGGCCCAATGTTGTCAGTAATAGGAATCCTTTAGCCTGAGGTTCATTCTGTGCCTCTTAGTATAGGGCCTTAAGACTTTGTCCATATAACTTATGACAGTCATTTGCTGTAGTGCAGGAGTTGGCTGTTTCTGGGGTGTTAAAATATGGCTCTTGGTTCTGCACTGCTTGGTGTAGATTTCATGCAGGTTGGGTAATGTGCCTTTGGTGATGTATGTGGCTCTAAATAACGCAAATGTAAAAAGTCCTTTGGAAAGGGGTCATAATCCTGAAAAGCCCAAGGTAAAGTATAGAAGTAGTATTTCATTTGGGGTTTTTTGGGTTTTTTCAAGTGAAATATGTAATTTCACTTGCTATTGTTAACAGTGTTGTTAGCCTTACTTGCTATCACACTGGAAGCTGGTAATGCAAAAGCCACCAGGCATCACCCCAATTATGATGTCTAATTTTCTACTTACACCATTGTGATTAAAATGGTTTAATACAATTACATTTCTACAGATACCACTAGTAATTGTAGAAATGGACGAATGTGCTGTACATCAGCCTGACGATAGTCTAATCAGTCAGGCTTAAGAAATATTTAAAACTTTAATATTTTTGAAACCCTGCCATTACATACTTAGTAGCGCTAGGACTTGCAGGTGAATGGTTACAGCAGGTATGTTATGAACACAGTGTGACTAAAAGCTACTCAATTATCAAAAAAGTCCTCCGTTTACTTTCCTAAACCCTCTTCTTGTATCTAATTGGGCCTGCTTTAATCCACACCTCAATCTGCTTGTTAGTCACTCAATCTGGATCCAGAAACTCATCCGCACAATCGTTCTCTTCTTCCTTAACTCTAGGTTATCTCGCTTCACTGATTCAACTTTGATCATGGTGGTGAATAAATTGCACCTCTCTGTGTGCCTAAAGCAATGTTTAATGGCCCTGAAATGCTGCTGCTGGCACAGAAAACTTTGCAGTGCCTCCTATTGCTTTTGCTAACAATGCATGGCTGCATTGAAACACTTCTGCAGGCGAAGACTAGACAGAGATCACAGGGGATCGTTTAATATGCCTTAACAAATAACAGTGTGAGTCTCACAGATTTTCTTCTCCCCGGTGCAGATACAATCCTGAAGAAAGCCTTTACACTGATGACTTAGCGTGTAGAAGAGTCCGCTCTCTCCACTTTCCAGCTTGATGCTGTGGTTTTTTTGTATTTTTTCAGGACATTTTTCAGGTCCCTGACTCATGGCGTGGCGACCTGTCTGTCTTTTGAGGAAAAAACTAAAATCCCCATTGTGTATACTGGTAAATTTTGGTATAGAGATATGGTTTAAAAATAGGTGAATAAGTGTCTTTTTGTACAGCCTGATTTGGTGGGGAGGTGTGGGAAGATCGGGCGCCCACCTTCCAGCTCTCCTCTCTGCTCTCTCCTATCATGTCCCTTTTGTCTTACTTCTCTCTATCACCTTTTCTATCCCTTTGAAGAAGTGAGGCTCTATAAATATTGAAGAGGTAAGTATTATTTCTTAGTTGCAGTGAATAGATACAAGAAAATAAACTGTAGAAAACTAAACAGAAGAAAGAAGAAGAGAAATAACAGTTTAACATATACCAGTGACACACTCTGGGGCCTGATCAACCCTGGCAAAGCCTCCTTGGATGAGGGTGTCTAGTGATAATGGCCGAAAAACCCGATGAATGCAAGGTCCACTACTGACGATGTGTCCCAAACTGGTAAAGTTTCTGGGCTGCCTTTCCCTCAAGATTTTCCTCTGTTTAAAGCAATGCATTATCAGGGATTGCAACATCTAATCCTTTTACTGAATAAGTAATTGGTTGTTTGCATTGATCTGTATTTTGAAGGGATGGAAACACAACTGTGCATGTTTGCTGTTTGATTGTGAGATAAATGGCCAATTAAATCATTCCCGGGGGTGAAATTTGAAAATGAGACACTCCAATAGAGGTTTAGATCTTTGGCTTGAATGAATCTGTTTTAATCTTAGCAACATTGATATTATTGGATGACTGGTCAATTACTGTTTAACACCCTGATAGAATGTATTTAGTGGTTACAATTGAATAATTTTGGCAAATTGAGATGATAAGAAGGACAGCATAACGTAGTTAAATTTAAATCTACAAGAAATAGATATTTATTTATTGCATTTTGCAAGTATCATTACATTCAAAAAAGGTCGACTTTTTACTTTTTTACCCAGGTCACCATGTGTTTGTGTGCCACATCAAAACTCAAGTCATGATTATCACCCATCTCCATCTGTTGCTTCCCTTTCCAGATATTTGTTTTAAGAATATGGTTGAAATGATCTTGAAAGTGAAAATGCAGCTTGACTAATTTGTTGACTCTTGACTAAAATGACTTGATAAAACTTTCCAGTAGAGACTCTTCTACACAGACAATATTTTAATAAGTGTTCCTGTTGTAGAGAGCTGTGTAGTTCCATGTGTTTGACTAAAAGGAGAAAAATGACAGGGCCTTTCTTTGAATTTCAAGTGTTTTGAGTGGTCAGCATGGTGGCATGGTGGTTAGCATTGTTGTCTCACAGTAAGAAAATCTTGAGTTCAATTCATTAAGAAGTAAAAGTGTATTGTACAGCTCGCCAACGCCCTTTGATATGATATATTACTCTACATGGGTTCTTAAAATTGTTTTTTAAGGTTTTCTTTGACTTGGGGTATAAACAATGATGGTCAAGGCTAAATGCTTAGCCAACCTAAGTACTCATGTCCCACAATGCCTTGTGTATTGTTGTGAGGTTTGAAGACAATCCATAAAGATAATGCATAATATACCTTTTTACTTATTTTCACACTTGGTGTGACATTGACCTGCATTGGTATCTGTGATGATCTGTTTCTGACTGAGAACCTTCACAGACATGTTTCTTTAAGCAGTCTTCAGGAATAGTTCTCCATGATTCTTGAAGAACATTCAAACCTCTTTTGAATGTTTGCTACAGTTTGCTCTGTTCTCTGTCAAGATGATCCCATGGTGCTTTAATAATGCTTAGGTCCTGAGAGCATGCTTTTAAGTCCAGCTCTGCTTTTACTGCAATGACACTGTGTCTGGGATCATCGTCTTGCTGGAAAAGGAAGCATCTTACATGGGGGATCAATTTTGATCCCCAACACCACTGGCTACAAGTCCTTTGACCTCCTTGAATGTAATGTAAAGTGCAGTTCTTGTGTAATCTAGCATGTAGCAGTAATTCCTACCTTCTTTTGCTTAATAATGCCTTCTTGACATCTATTTTTTCCACAGAAACTATTTCTAATGACAGTAGATGGATTACCTGAAGGGCTAGGTGCATCTCTCAGCAGGTAACAGGTTTTCTTTTTTTTTCTTTTTTTGCCCGTCCTGTTTGGCTCTTTTGCCAAGGTGAAGAAAGATGCCCAACGGATTTACTTTACCAAGTGGACCATCCCAGCCTTAACGTAATGGTCTATTTGATTCACCTTTTATTGTTTATTTTATTTTATTTTCACTTGCTAAATACGGGACAGACTTGACTGGGGAAAAGAAAGGAGAGAAAGAAAGAGGGAAAGAGAAACAGTGGGGAAGAGGAACAGTGATAAAGGGCAAAAGCCAACAAAATAAGCAGACAAAAATACATATATCAATCACCTGGATCACCTGTTGAGAAAGAAAAAAGAGAAAACAAGCAGAAGAAAAAAAAGAGTGCAATATAATAAACAACATCATGATGATCTATGTGAATATAACAGTAAATACTAAATATTAAACATTATTGTGCAGCACGTAAGATCGACAGCGCACAGTGTGCTTTGAGGTAGGAGCCAAAAAGGGTGTAGTGTGTGAGCACCTGTGAGTGTAGATCTGTGAGCATGAACGCGCTTGTTTTCAAAAGGTTCCTTCATGTAAGGATCAGCTAGAGGGTGTGGAGGGCCACAGCACCGTCCTCCAGGGCATGAAGCAGGTATGGAGGAGATCCAGGCTCCACACATCCAGAGGCCCTCAGAGCACAAGAGACCAAGGAAGACCAACAGAGGGGCAACCGCGCCACTGTCCCAGAAAGAGCTGAGGAGAGCCCCAGATGAGGGCTCACTCAGCAGCCGCGAAGCAGAAGCCAGGGGGGGTTGCAGTGACGTGCCCGTGAGCTCCGCCGGCAGCCAGCTGTGCCTGAGTGACCGAGCCCCAGGCCGAGAGGTCGAAGGCACCCCGCCCCTGAAGTGGCCCGAGCGAGCCCCAGGCTCCAGGCCCCCGACAAGCAGCCACCAGGAGTGTGCCAGTGTGTACCTGGACACCCATCCCCAGACACAAAGACCCACCAACGCACCAATGTCTGAGGGCGTCTGCCACTGGCAGGGGAAGTGGTGGGGGGAGATAGGCCTCCATACCATGGAGGGCCTGAGATGTCCCCAGAGAGGTGGCGTCTGATACCCAACCTGACATATGGACACAGACATACAGGCACACACAGATACAAACATCCATAGAGAGACACTGTACACACAATCACACTCCCCAAGCGTACTCTAAGCCCCAGGTCTAGGTACCCTTGCCCTGGAGGGGTAAACTGCACCCAGATCCAGGTAGTGTTACTCTTTTCCCTGGGGTGGAGAGAAGCAGACTGCCCCGACTCCGCAGCAGGGAGGCCCCACATTCCAGACCCCAATCGGACAGCCAACTCCTCCTACCAGCCCCCCACTCCAACAGGCAGCAGAGAACGGGGGGTGTGTGAAGACTCCAAACCTCCCTCCGCCCGCTCGGTAACAGGTTTTCTTAAGGGCATGACTTTCAGATACTCTTCATTTGCCCTTTTTCTATGACCCGCTGTATACCATACCAAGGTATGCCAGGATTCTGGTGAACAGCTCTTTGGAAATCAACTTGTTGGTGCAAAAATACTTTTTGGGGGCATTTTTTGGAGCTAGAAATGGGAAAGGGGATGTGTTTTTGTTTCTAGTTGCTACTACCAGCTACTAGTACCTATTACTTGCATTAGGAATCATGTGTCAGTGTTAAACACAGTGTCGGACAGGGTCGTCTGCAGTACGGGGGCCCCACAGGGAACGGTTCTGGCTCCGTTCCTCTTCACCATCTACACTGCAGACTTCTCCCACAATTCCACCCAGTGCTTCCTGTAGAAGTTCTCTGATGACTCTGCAATAGTCGGCCTCATCACTGATGGGGACGACAAGGAGTACAGAGGTCTGACCCAAGACTTTGTGGACTGGTGCCAGCTGAACTACCTCCAGATCAACGCCAGTAAAACCAAGGAACTGGTGGTAGACTTCCGCAGGCACAAGCATTCTCCACTGCAACCACTGAACATCCAAGGTATGGACATTGAGGCTGTGGACAGCTACAGGTACCTTGGTGTTCATCTGAACAATAGACTGGACTGGACTCATAACTCAGACGCCCTCTACAGGAAAGGGCAGAGCAGGCTGTACCTGCTGCGGAGACTCAGGTCGTTTGGAGTGGAGGGCCCACTCCTGAAGACCTTCTATGACTCTGTTGTGGCTTCTGCTATCTTTTATGGTGTGGTCTGCTGGGGCGGCAGCATCTCTGCTGGGGACAGGAAGAGACTGAACAGGGTGATCCGAAGGGCCAGCTCTGTTCTAGGATGCCCTCTGGACCCAGTGGAGGTGGTGAGTGACAGGAGAACGGCGGCTAAGCTGTCATCCCTGATGGACAACATCTCCCACCCCATGCAGCAGACTGTGACAGCACTGAGCAGCTCCTTCAGTGGGAGACTGCGGCACCCACGGTGTGGGACGGAGAGATTTTGCAGGTCTTTCCTCCCCACTGCTGTCAGACTCCATAATAAAGACTTTAACTGATCAAGCACACACATCCATACATATGCAATAATACTAAGTGCAATAATCCTTTCTGTCATCGTTGTATTTTTACTCAGTTGTATATAGTATTAGTATTCTATTTTTATCTTATTGTATATTTATTTTATTTTATTCTACTGTATATAGTATTTTATTTTATTCTATTCTGTACAGTTGTGTACTGTATTTATTCTTATTGTATTCTAATTTTTGCTTCATAACTTTTGCACTGTCCACTCCTGCTGTGACAAAACAAATTTCCCACGTGTGGGACTAATAAAGGTTATCTTATCTTATCTTATCTTATCTTATCTTAAACCACTCACAAAAACATGGTCAGTTACATACACAGTATAATATAGCATGCGTTTATTTCTTTAAATTCAGAAGTTACTGTGAAGCATCGATTAATTGGACAGAAATATTTGGTGTTTGTTAAATACACACTCAACTCAATTGTATGCTCAAGTACTAATATCACAAACATTTTGGGGCCTTGGACATTTAGCATTCTGAAACCTCTTTTTTTACTCATGTATCCATGTTTTAAGTAAGTTACCGCTGTCATATTTCACAGGCTATTAGCTCCAGGTCAACTGTGAAGCTTTTACTCTGCACAGTCAGACAAACAGATGTTTTATGTAGGTTAAAATAATATTAACTTACATACTGACAGAAAGGAAGTGCTAGTTTGGATGTATGATATACATATCACACATTATATTGGACTAATACATGTATCATGCATTTAACCATACAATCTTATTTTGAAGCTTGCTTATTTATGCAGGAAAATATTTATCAGTTAAAAGATGTCAGCTGTATTTTTGGGTAGTGTATATGTATAAATGTTTGTGAATGAGTCGGACCCACACTGTGTTTAGTAATTGTTTGGTAGCTAGTTTATGGCACACACAATGCTTCCAGATCGGCGCCTCTGTGTTTTCTGTGGCGAGCTGTCCAGCTGGCTCCACACTCCACTCGCCCACTGTCGGTCCCCGGTGTCGCTAAAGAAGGAACAGAGTTCATCAGTCTAATTCCCTCCACCTGGCCCTAAGCCTCCTTGGCACTGCCCCCCGAGCCCGCTCCACCACCCCTCCTCTGCAGCGGAGCCAAGACCACACCTCCCGGCCACAATGTTCATTCTGTCAAATTACTAATATATGTCAAGTATTCTGTGATTTATGAAGGAAAATCTAATGACAATGCTCTCAGTCTGTCACAATCATATATATACCACATATGAGTTTTTTTGCATAGCTTCTTTAAAAGCTGAATTTAAAGTGCATTGACAGACGAGCAAAATCAGGGCTCAGTCGTGGACTCATGCCACCCTCATTATTGTCTTGATTTTGTTCATCATTGCCTTATTACATCTCCCCCTGATGTGTGTAGTTAGTTCTTCTTTGTGAGGTCTTTGCCTTTCCACCTTTCTGTTCCTGTGCCTCTCTGTTTTCAGTTTGTTTCTGTAGCTCTTGGATTTTGTTTATTAGCTGGCTTTTCCTGACACGTAGTGCAGCACTTTGTGTTTATTTCAAGTGAGTTTTACAAGCAATAAAAAAGTTTTTTAGCTACTAGAAACTTCTGTCTCCCTTGATACCAGCTGCTGGGTTTGTGGAAAACACAGATTTCTAACTGGAATAGATACTCACTATAGGGTAAATACCAATTCAAAGTAATATAAGATGGAAAGAGGACTACAAGAAAGTTCATAAAAGTTGTCTTGAAAAGTAATTTTGAGTAACACTCACACACACACACACACACACACACGCTGATTCTTTTCTCCTTGGGCAGCGTGTCCCCTGCGGCCCTGGATGGCAAGAGCACCGGCACGTTTTTGATTTTTTCTTGGTTCCTTGAAATACTTGATACTCCATATACCATTTTAATACCATGGTTAAATAAAAATAAGGGAATTTAGAGAAACACTTTTTAAACTTAAATAATTGTGTTTCCCAATTAAATTTACTCTATGAATGTTACACATGATAACATTTGGTGCTTAACTCCCACGTAACATGTTTTATTATTAGCCACAGCTGTTTAACTATCTTAATGATAACAGATTGCTAAGGTGGCTATCAGATAAATGCCAATAGTTAAAGAGCTAATATTAGTATGCGTGCTGGCTTGGTTAGCTATGCTAATTGTTTATGTTGACTCAATAGCTTTGTTGAAACTCTATATTTACTGACCTCAAAAAATTCCATATAAAGACCGGAGTGTCACACAAGGTACTTCACAGAGTTTGTTGTGCTGCTGTTCATCTGTTCGGCTCTTAGTGAAGGGAAGCTGTGTACTTGTCTTTTGCAGCAGTGCCGTGTGTGAAGTTGTGCGTCAGCTGGAGGACGGAAAGCTGGTACCATTTGTGTTAGTGCTGTTGCAGACGAGTAGTAATTTTTAGTATCAATTAGTATCAGAGTACAAATTTTTCAACAACCCTACTTGGTACATGCTGAGCACAGTATCTACGATATTTTATTTTTTTAAAGAAAAAAAAAAGCATTTTCAGAACTTACCACAAGTGTCGGTTCTGTTGGCAACACTATTTTTTTTTTTAAAAACTTTAGCATATTGTTAAAATCAAATTAAAATATACATGGAGCCACTGGATAGGTAGCAGAACTGGGGTGATGTTGTCTGCTAAAGCCTGTAGAAACTAGTGGAGGCGGTGTCGTAACTTTTTCATTTGTGCCAGAAAGCAGGAGGTTACAGAGAGTCAAGCCTAGAGAAAATAAGCTTGTGAATGACTTTTCCCAGGTCACCGTGTGAGAGCATTCATCTTAAATTGCTATCAGCTATTACTACACAATGGTGAAGCATCTCATATAAGCAATAAATTTAACCTTAAGCTCAACCTTGTCATTAGGCAATAAATGCCAAATCAAAATGGCTGTAAACATCTGCCCTGGTTAAGCTTTCTTCAAACCAACAAAACTATGTACAAGATCACAAGTTATACTAGGTCATCATATCCCTCCAGAAAGCAATCCTTTTAGATTTCAAAAAGTTTACATTTTGAATATTTTTTTAAAATACTTCCATAATTACTAACTATTAGCTAAATACAACAAGACTAACCGGATGATGCATATTTCAGCAGTAGAGAAAAGACAGCAACAACCTGGAAGAAATATTTTTATCCAAATACCAATGATTGCTTTGCCACAAGTGCCTCAATTCTTCATGGCATGGAGTCAACAAAGTGCCAAAATCACTGCGGGGTGGCTGTAGCTCCGGAGGTAGAGCAGGTCATCCCCTAATCACATGGTTGGTGATTCAGTTCCTGGCAGCTCTGGTCTATATGCCAAACTATCCTTGGGCAAGATACTGACCACAAATTGCTCTCTGATGCATTCATCGCTGTGTGAATGTTAAGATCAAAAACACATGAATGGGTGAATATACACACACACACACACACACACACACACACACACACACACACACACACACACACACACACACACATATATATACATATACATATATATATGTATATATATATATATATTTAACCCTCCTGCCATCCTTTAAAAAACTCACACCCATCACCCTAGGGACCATTCTCAGCCACGCCATAAAAAGACCATATATCCATATTTTATTCCACTTTAAATTAGCCAACCTTGTAAAACTACTTCTCCCTGAAATATTCATGTAAAGTTTTAATTATATTTTCGTTGTTTTAACCCTTCAAATCCCAGTGTTATTACATGAGCGCCCTGTGTTATAAGCCCCAAAAACCAAAAAACGAAACTAAATATTTCCACAAAAAACCAGTTGAAGTAATATGTGATTGTCATTATAAGTAGGCCTTTAGATGGACCAAAGATTGGCACCAACATACATTTTGACCTGCCATTATTTTTTTTGCATTTTTTTTGCAATTTAAAAATTAAAACTTCAAGGCCCTGAGTCTTCATTGACATCCAAGAAAAGAAGAAAAAATAAAATCATATGATGATAATTTGGGGTTGAAAAATAGCGTTTATAATGGAAGTCAATGGGCAGAAAATGGTCCCCAGGGTGATGGGTGTGGGGATTTCTGCTGCTCAGCCATTTTAGGCTGATTTAAGGAATTCACACTGGAATATTAACATTGACAGGTAAAAACTATCCTGTGGCAAGTTTGGTTATATTCCACTGAACACAGTGGAAATGGCAGCCATTTAACACATAGCAGTGGCACAAAAAGGTCCCAAGAAGGCAGGAAGGATATTTATACACTCAACAAAAATATAAACGCAACACCTTTGTTACTGCTCCCATTCCCCATGGGATGGACGTAGAGACCTAAAATTCATTCCAGATACACAATATAACCATCCCTCCCAAACAGTGGTCACAAATCAGTCCAAATGTGTGGTAGTGGGCACATCTGCCATATTGAGATAATCCATCCCACCTCACAGGTGTGCCACATCAGGATGCTGATCTGACATCATGAGTAGTGCACAGGTGTACCTCAGACTGCCCACAACAAAAGGCCACCCTGGAATGTGCAGTTTTGTCTCACAGCAAAATGCCACAGATGCCACAAGCAATGAGGGAGCGTGCAACTGGCATGCTGACAGCAGGAATGTCAACCAGATCTGTCGCCCGTGCATTGAATGTTCATTTCTCAACCATAAGCCGTCTCCACAGGCGTTTCAGAGAATATGGCAGCACATCCAACCGGCCTCACAACCGCAGACCTCGTGTAACCACACCAGCCCAGGACCTCCACATCCAGCAGGTTCACCTCCAAGATCGTCTGAGACCAGCCACCCAGACAGCTGCTGGAACAATTGGTTTGCACAACCAAACAATTTCTGCACAAACTGTCAGAAACCGTCTCAGGGACGCTCAACTGCATGCCCGTCGTCCTCATCGGGGTCTTGACCTGACTCCAGCTCGACATGTGTGGGCTAATGCTCACATTCGATGGCGTCTGGCACGTTGGAGAGGTGTGCGCTTCACGGATGAATCATGGTTCACATTGTTCAGGGCAGATGGCAGCTGAGAATGTCCCAGTTCTTGCATGGCCAGCATACTCACCGGACATGTCACCCATTGAGCATGTTCGGGATGTGCTTGACCGGCGTATACGACAGCGTGTACCAGTTCCCACGAATATCCAACAACCTCGCACAGCCATTGAAGTGGAGTGGACCAACATTCCACAGGCCACAATTGACAATCTGATAGACTCCATGCGACGATGTGTTGCACTGCATGAGGCAAATGGTGGTCACACCAGATACTGACCGGTTCTGGGTCCCCAGACCCCCAATAGAGCAAAAAACTGCACATTCCAGGGTGGCCTTTTGTTGTGGGCAGTCTGAGGTACACCTGTGCACTACTCATGATGTCAGATCAGCATCCTGATGTGGCACACCTGTGAGGTGGGATGGATTATCTCAATATAGCAGATGTGCCCACTACCACACATTTGGACTGATTTGTGACCACTGTTTGGGAGGGATGGCTATATTGTGTATCTGGAATGAATTTTAGGTCTCTACGTCCATCCCATGGGGAATGGGAGCAGTAACAAAGGTGTTGCGTTTATTTTTTTGTTGAGTGTATATATATATATATATATATATATATATATATATATATATATATATATATATATATACGTATATATGTATATATATATATATATATATACGTATATATATATATATATATATATATATATATATATATACGTATATATATATATATATATATATATACATATATGTATATATATATATATATATATATATACGTATATATATATATATATATATACATATATATATATATATATATATACATATATATATATATATATACATATACGTATATATATATATATATATATACATATATATATATATATATATGTATATATATATACGCACACGAGTTCCTTTCCCATGGAATCAAGATTTAAAAGATTATAGAGCTGAGGACAGTGTGTACACGTATATATAGTATGTCATTACTTGTCTGACACAGTTGCCTATTATGCTCACATAGGATAAGTACTCTTTGCAGCGGAAAGGTGGGTGGCTTGTATCAGACTGTTTGATGGACAACAAAATGAATAGAGTGGTGGATGTGATAAAGAGAGTGCGAAGGAGAAGTGAGTGGTTATTCAGTAAGGAGCCCACATACACACATTCACGCAAGGGAAGGAGAAAGTGAAGTTTTTGTAGGAAGAAAAATCAATAAGCGGGGCTATGAAAAATGAAGCTGCTTCCCAAAAAATCCTATTTCTCGTTTTTATTCCTCTTTTGAGCATGATAAAATTGCATTTTGAGCCTTTTGAAACAAGACTAGAGTATCTTTTGCACTAGAAAACGTTCATTTTTATAATAGGGAGAGAATATCTGATTAACAAAGTATAAGCTCTAGAAACACATATGTGTCACAGATCACAGTCACAGATCTAAATTACTGATGAAGGCGCCATCAAAATCCTATTTTCTGCTATATACTTTGTCATATCTGTTAAAGTATGTAAAAGCCTGTCGTGTAAAAGCAACGCTTAAGAGAACAGTCGAGTTGTACTTTACCCTGAAAACAGAAAACAAACTTAACTGGGGGTTTCTAAAGCTCCAGTCAATCTCAGTGTAATACACTAAAATGCTTACAGAAGTTATTTGTCTGGGTCCATTGACTAAATTCAAATTAGAACAGACTGAAGTAGTCATTTAAAGGACTTTGACAAGAAGCCCGTGGAACTAATTAAGGACCATGGTTTGTGTTTGAGAAAAATTATATTTTGATACTGTGCATTTCACCCCTAAGAAGCAAGCATTGGATGTTAATTATTCATCAGTGATGTTTAAGTTTTGTTGTCCAACAAATGAGAGTAGTGGTAAGATTAGAGGATTTGAGATCCAATTAAAAGGTGAGACATCGACCCCAAATCAAGTCACCAGCCAAAACTGGTAAACATAATTTTAAATTTAGGTTCTACATTTTGAATTACTTCAAATCCAAGATGTTGATTACCTAAAATTAATCTTTATTCAAATTTTCATTTAAATAAAGCTAATAAGGAAACATTTCTTTTAGGTTTCTTTGCGACTGCGCTCTCCAAAATATTACTGCACACATACAATCTGATGTACTCCTTACAGCTGACTATCAGACCTGAAGGTAACTGTGTACCTTTATTTTTTTGTTTTTTAGTTTTTTATTTTACTTAGATCATTTATATCTCCAGAGGCTGTAAAAGGTACACATGCTGGGTGCAATTTGCTGATGGGGGATCCCCCAACCCTCTGGTAATGTATCCCAGCCTCTGCTAAATAGTTTTTATCCTCTATGGTGTCATAATTGTATCTGATTCCACTCTATTAAATCAGAAAGTATCACTGTTTCAGTGTTAAAAATACTCTTTATTAAGTAAAGGAGAATCAGCGTGAAAAAAATTCCTAAAACTACTCCAGCAACATGTTAATAACTTGCCTGATCACCATCGAAATTTTTGGAAGAGGTGAGCTTTGCAGCTTCTTTCTTTTAAGTTGTTATATTGCACCTATGTGCCAGAACTGCTGTCTGTGACATCCTGCAGGTATGTATGACGTTTGTGAAGAAATACACACATAGTTTGTTGGTGTTGCAAGTGAAAGTGCAACTGCTGCGATGGGCTGATACAGAGGAGCAGTCACACCCCTAACTGAAAAGATCAACCCTAACCAGACAGACCTTTGTTCACTGTATCATTAAAAGCTAGAACTTGTGGTCCACGATGCTTTAAAAAGCATTAAATTTCACATGAGTTATATTTGCACGTTTATTTACTTCAAAGCCTGCTGGTGATATCAGTAAATGTAACAGAGTTGCCTCCTTCTCTGTCCACAGACTTTTAGATGAACATTTAGATGTACTTCTGCAGGAAAGCAGAAAAAGTCAGTCATCAAAGCAAACTGTTTTCTGAGTAAAACGATAGAAACACATATATCCCTATTGTAAAAGGGATCTTTTACATGTAAATTGTGCGTGTAAATCACTATACAGACAATTTAGAGCTTGGTCAAGTTCATAATTTATTCTGTGAATGTCACATTGACTGTAGTACAGTAATAAATACTGTAACAGGCTTCACATTATATAGCTCCACTGTAACAATCCTTAGGTAGGTGGTACGTGTCAAAGTAACATCCACAAAGATAGCATGATCCAAGGTTTCCCAGCAGAACATTGCCCGAAGCATCACACCACCTCTGCTAGCTTGCCCTTTTTCCATATTGAATCCTGGTGCCAGGTGCTCCCCGAGCAATGCACACATACCCAGTCGTGTAAAGGAAAATGTAATTCATCAGACCACTGCCTTCTATTTCTCTGTGATCCAGTTCCGATGTTCATGTGCCCATTGCTGGCCCTGTCGCCAGTGGGCCGGCATCAGCATGGCCACCCTGACTGGTTTACAGCCTAATATGCAACAAACAGCAATGCACTGTGTATTCTGAAACCTTTCTATCAGAGGCAGTGTTGCATTTTTCTGCAGTTTGAGCTATAGTAGCTCATCTGTTGGATCAGCCCACACAGCCCAGCCTTTGCTTCCCATGGGCATAAGTGAGCATAAGTTGCTGGTTCATTATTGTTCCTTCCTTGGAGTTTTGACATATACTGACCACTGCAGACCAGAAACACCCCGACAAGAGCTGCAGTGTTGGAGATGCTCTGACCCAGTCAAGCCATCACAGTTTGGTCCTTTAAAACTGGCTGAAATCCTTACACTTGACCTTTTTTTCCCACCACTAACAGTTGTCATGATGAAGAGAAAGTCAGTATTTTTAACTTCACCTACCTGATCAGTCTATTAAATAGACTCTGTTTAATGTGAGTTAATAGGTAACACTTCTACTTTTCAACCTTATTTCAAAAAGTCAGGTTTGTAATTTCCTCCTTTGTTTGAATTCATCTTTGTTCAAATTAAGCTTTTATTTTTCAATTTTCACTGCCTCATGAGTCTGCATCCTCCTTCCATGCAAACTATGACAAAATAAGTTAAAATATGTAAAGTGCACTCACTCCCAGCAGTTTGCCATTTGCCATGTTTCCACTGGGCTACAGAGATGCCAAACTGTGAGAGGGGGAAAATATTTATAGCAAAACCTTCCACATGATCTGTTTGTGCTGCCCCTGCAAGCTTTGTGTATTCTTTAAAGTGCAACAATTTAGGTACTTGCTGAGAAATCTGCCATGGTTTTGACACTTTTTTTTTTAAGTCGACAACCTAGTAGAGTGTGGTAGTTTTCAAGCTGACTGTCGAGCTGTCTCAGGCAGTCTGAGTTCTCAGCTCGGGCGCTTCCTCCTTACGTCATGTTTTATGTCAACGTCACAGCAGGAAAGAATGGAGATGAGCCGGTGATATATATACACAGACATAAAGTTTTCCCCACAGTTAATTTCACATGTATGCACACATGCACGCACAGGTCAGGATTTAACGTGCTCTGACAATACTGCCAACATAAATCAGAAATGCAGAGGGCTATTAGCTGGCCAGTAGTGGTCTGACCTCATGTCAAGAGAGCTTTGGTAATGTGTGAGGGAACAGACAAAAATGAGTCTGAACAGAGCATAATTTAATAATGTGATTCAATACCAAAACAAATAGTTTTTGTCAGTTCGTTATTCACAAGGTTAAGGACGCTAGTCCTCAAAATTTCATTAGTGACGCTCGATGAATGTTAATAATACACATTTGGAGAGAGGCTGCTCAGGAAGCAGACAGCTGTGGTCGTAATGACTTCTCCAGGGTCCTCGCCTAAAGAAGTCAGTTGTCAGAGTGTGGTGAGAGATGGATGATAGAAAATTACTGCATTATTGCTGAAGTACATCTTGTGAAATGTGGCACTTGGTGTAAAACTCGGCGAAAAGAGTGCACTTGAAAATACTGAGAGAAAATTTCTCGGATGCAAAGCCAAAGAACTACTTCTTTCCTTTTCTCTTTGTCTTAGCACTGATTAGGGTGAGTCTTGGACTTCGTTCTCTAGACTATTGTTCTGTTGTTCTGTTAATTTTGAGCAGGCCAGTTTTCCTTAGTGCACTAAGAATACTCGGATGTAAGTTGTAGAATCATTTGCTTGCTGTTGGTATCAAGGACATCTTTTGTTATTGCCAACTCAATCCTGGGGCTGTCCTTGCACCAGGAGCAGTTTTCTACTTCAAACAAATATTTTATTCATTAATTCATTCAGCTATTTGCCTACAGCTCACCTTTCTGGTGTTCAGGGGGCTGCAGATATAAGTAATCATAATATAGGAAGATCCCAGTGATTTTGAGGCCACCAATAGCATAGCATATAATATTAATGTACCAACAAAGAATTCCTCTGCTTGACTCTTTGGGACATTTCCAACAGAAAATAAAAGGGGCCTTATCTAAAAACTCAAGCCAGGTTCCAGCCTCTCTTAACCCTTTAAAACCGGTCAGAGCGGACACGCTCCGTTTTGCGTAACTATTTTTAAATCCCGGTAGCTCTGCAACCACGTGAGCTAGCGCAATAATTATTTTTGCATATGAAACCAGAGGAGTTGTACTTACATCTTATGCCATCAGCTTGTCCTAGGTCACAGTTTCCTTCCACATATAGTTTTGCAAAAACTGCATAAAAAGCACTTGCAGCAACAAAAACATAATATTCCAGAAACAAGCTTTGCCGATCCAATCAGCTGTTCATAACACTTCCTACGTCCATCAGCACGAACTATCGCATGTCCGCCGTGACCTGCCCGACACCGGAAGTGACATCATTTTGCGGAAATGTAGTTTTTTACCATCAAGACCTTATGAGCTTATTCTGGTGTTTTTAAAAGTTATGTTTGACTTTATGACTTTCTGTGTCGTTTCTGGGATGCTGAGGACTCATATTGCACTGCTGGAAATAGCTTATTTTGATGCATATGCTGCTTTTTTGCAAATTTGCACTATAATATTTATTTTAGTTTTTCCTGCAGTGTATAGAAATTGGTGTATTTCAAAAATAAAACTATGAAGACACTCAAAATAAATTTCCTGTGGTAGGAAACTATTTTGTGCAACTTTTTTGTATTCACAGTTTTGAGGGATAAGCCTCTTAAATTTCTCTAACTAGAAATATATGTTAAAAAACAAAAACGATTTTCAATTTTTTTGTAGTTTATTGCACTTTTTTGCAACTTATGTAATTACTATGCACTTAATGCATGTATATTATTAAAATTTAGGCTATAATGGTTGTATTGATGTATAGCAACTAGAAATGCTCCCAAAAATGGCACTACAACATGTAAAAATATAATATAAGCTCTGGCGGACTTGGTTCTATGGTAGGTCTTAAAGGGTTAATGGTGGCGATCAAGAAGTGAAGCTTACTGTGACCATATGCATGAAGGGGCAGGCAGTGGATAGGACCGAACACCTAAATGCTTTAGCGAGGTTTACCAATGAAAAGACAGTTTCATTTGCAACTTATTGCAACCTCTCGTGAATGCAAACATCTTACTGTCATTAACCCATTCACCAGTGTGTTTTTTATGCCCCAAACACACCAACTGGATGGAGACTGGAGAGCCCTGCGGTGCCAAAGTTCAGACAGATTCCTGAGAATGCAGGTCGATTTACTTTGCAAATGTGAAAGCTATTTTTTGCCATCTGCTGAAAATACAAATCCCACAGAACCTGACCTAAGCTTGTCATGACTGGCGGGCCATAATAACATAATTAATTCTGGAATCATCTAAAAACTGACAGCTGATTGTGCTGAATTCGCTATTTAGAGCCCGTCCCTATAGATCCTCACCATCTCTCGGTGTCAGTTAAATGTCTACCACGCAAATGTTGCCACAGACTCTATCCTCTCACCCTCTAATTAGGCTGTAATTATGAAATGCAGCAGCTGTAATTGAAAGTGTCAACTAATTTTTCTAATATGAATACAGTTCCTATTCTAAACCTCAGTGAGTGACACTCTTTTTGAGCCTTTCCCGGATGCGATGACTGGAACTACTCCAGCTGTGTGCTGATGGCAACGCTAAAAGCACACAGCTTTTGAGAAGCCTGACCTTTGTGAGTTGGTTGTGTGCAACAATGAATAAACACAAGCAGCATCATAGTATGTGAGTACACTCATACATCTAGACTGCCAGAAGATGATTTATGGCCCGAGGCTGTGTGCAGTAAAATATGTAACAAATTTCACTGAAAGCTCTGTGTTGGCCCAGCACCCAATCCCAGTTCTGTGTGGAGGGGAGGGCGGTGTAATGAGGATTGAAAGCTGATAAAGATGTGCAAAATTGAGGATTTGTTTTCTTCTTCGGGGGGATAATGAAAGAAAGACGATGATAATTATGAGAAATCACTTTAAAACAAAGGTTTTGCGCTGTTTAAATGGTCTGCAAGCCTCTTCTCTTTTTCAGTGGTGCGCACAGCGTAATTGAGTGGAAACATTTTGTTCACTGTTCTGTAAAAGGTTTGGTTTTTTGTTTGTTGTTCTTCTAAGTTTAGGATGTTACAACCGTTAAAAAGCAACCACTCCCATGTTTAAAAGAAACCAACATTTATCAATAGGAGAAGCCATACATCAATCTGAAGTCAATCACTACAAAAAAGATCACATCCAGGAGATTTTCTGCCAAGAAATTTAATCTGTAGACAAATGCACGTATTGGATCAAAGTTGTGGGAAACAAATGGTGATGCATCTTTTAAGTTATGATGACAACTAATCTACAAATGCATTTGAATTGAAATGGAATGCCTCCATGACATCATTTCAGCATACTGAACATTTTACATGCTGTTCATGGACACAAACGAAGCACTCAGTCTGTACAGCAGTCACTGTGGGAAAGTTACTCTTACCTACAATAAAAACGAAAGCAGGATTAGTTGGGGTTAGACAAGTCAAAGGACTTCGATGTCAAATTAGTGAAACAGTGAATGAACATATAAATACTGAGTCTTTAAGTCAGTATTTATATGTGATTTTTCATATCTTATATGTTTCATATTAGGTTTAATATTCAATGTCAAAGGAGCTTGCAAAGAAAAGCGTCTGGACTTCTTTAAGTTACTTGAAGACGTTTCACCTCTCATCTGAGAAGCTTCTTCAGTTCTAAGGTCAAATGGTGGAGAGTCCCAGATTTAAACCTAGTGGGAGTATCCCCCCACAGAGGGACAAAAGGACCCCCTGATGATCTTCTAATCGCCTGAGCCTAGGTGTGAAACTGGGTGTGGGTCCCAATCAGCCAGAGTTTCGGGTGAGTTCATTGTGAAACCTGGCCCCACCTTATCATGCGAATTCCTGAGATCAGATGGCCCAGGATGTGAGTGGGCGTTAAGGCGTCTGGGAAGGGATCTCAAAACTGGATAATAGATGCCATCTATAATCCAGTTTTGAGATCCCTTCCCAGACCCACACCCAGTTTCACACCTTGGCTCAGGCGATTAGAGGATCATCAGGGGGTCCTTTTGTCCCTCTGTGGGGGTTTACTCCCACTAGGTTTATATCTGGGACTCTCCACCATTTGACCTTAGAAATGAAGAAGCTTCTCGGATGAGAGGTGAAACGTCTTCAAGTAACTTAAAGAAGTCCAGACGCTTTTCTTTGCAAGCTCCTTTGACTACGATGACCTGGATGACTGAGAACCTTCACAGATTTAATATTCAATCATAACATGCTTTCACTGACAAGCCACTTAAATGTTTTATGTGCATGGTGTAAATAAATAAATAAAAAAGATGTCGCTTTTAGTAGAAAATCAGACTGGCTTGCGAAAAAAAGGACACAAAATTGAGAATTTTTCAGATCTGAACATGTCGCAGAATGTATATACACACCAAGCAAGTTGCGTTTTTGCTGAAAGGTTGTCCTCAACGAACGCACTGTGAAAAAAAAATGTTGATATCAAGCAATGCTGAGACTGTCCCGGTGTTTCAAAACAAGAAAAGGAAGGAAATGAGATTCTCTTGGGAATTTCATTCATTTCATGAGAAGGCAGCAGCTGGGAGAATGTCATGGTTTGATCCAGGAGTTGAAGCTGCATCACAACCACATTTGTAAATATTTCAGGATCTCAGTGGGGCAGCTTGAGCTCTCGTTGGCAGAGCTGGGGCCACATTTGAGGAGGCAGAGAAATAATTTCAGAGAGACGGTTGACCAGGAGCAGCATCTAGCTGTGAGGTAAAATAGTATTATTTTACTCTTTGTGCACTATTTCAATATCACTGCACTTGTTACCAAATGCAGTGGTCTGATTGTCAGAACTTCTTCAACGTTCACAGTTCTGACATTTACAGAATAGTGAAGGTCTACATCAGAATTGGCTACTTTTTGAAATACACTTGAGAAATGATCAATTTTCTGGAGTCACATAACTGTTTGAAAATCTAGCATATGGTACATGACAGTTCGTACCTGCTGCCGTTGTATGGGTTGATGTTTAATGGGTAAGGAGAGAATACAAGACAAGGTGAAAAACTGAGGAAGAAGGGTAACAGAGGTGAAAAACACAGAAGAACAAGAGCGAAGTGAAGTTTAATAGTCTCTAACTTGCAAAGGTGAGACACCATCTGGTACAAGAGAGTGGGAGCAGAGGACGGTCGAGAAAAGGTGTGGAGAAAAACCGAGCAGTGACACAGACAGAGGATGAAGATCCTGATAGACTATTAGGACCGGGGTTCAGAGAAGATGTGAAAGTGACAGAATTTATGGTCTATTTGTGGCTGAGACAGAGTGAGCGGGTTCCATTTACTTGTCAAAGAACAGACAAGTGTGTTTTTTTGTGTGGATACTGAGGCTCACAGAATCAGAGACAATCACGCTCAAAAGTCTCCCCAAACCACTCCAAAGGTCAGATGGATAAAACTTTGTGGATAGTAATAACTGAAAGAGTGTGCACACAGTGGCCAAGATGTGCGTATGTATTCTAAGCTCGCACACAAACTTAATTTCCATTCCCATCTTTACCAGTTGATAGGTATAGAAACTTAGCTAAATATTTATTTCAAATCATCATTTATTCACAAGTTATTGGGCACAGAAAGAAACACACAAGAAATAGAAAGTCAGCTGTGGTGATTTGTACATCTAACATTAAAACTTCAGTGAATACAAAGGCAAGAGGGTTCCTGGTTAAAATCCTTGACTGGTCAGGAACCTTCTTTGCCCTGTGACAGTCTCTCTGGCTGCCCAGGTGTCATTCCACTATCCAAACACATGTTTGCGAGGTTGGTGAAATTGACAATATGTGTTAATGGGAGCATGAATGATTGTCTCCCTCTTTGTTAACCTCTGTTAGGCTTGTTACCTGTCCCCAGCCTTTTGCCCTTATATGCTCGAGCCCCCATAAAATCCTGAATAGAATGAGGGGCACTGACGATGGATAAATACATAACATAAAATTTTTTAAAAAACAGCTTTTTACATTCTGTATATTAATTTTACATCGTGTACCTTAACTTGGATGTGTATATGAAGACAAAAGAAAGCAAAATTGATTGTTTATTTATTTATTTTTTTTGTGTTACATGCACGTATAATTGCAGGGATAGCTCAGTAGGTATAGTGATGGCCTCATGATCGGAAGGTCAGGGATTCGATTCCCCTGAATGGCTACCCTGAGGCACCCCTGAGCAAGGTACCGTCCCTACACGCTGCTCCCCGGGCACCCAATGGCTGCCCACTGCTTCACTGAGTGAATGGGTTAAATGCAGAGAGGAATTTCCCCATGCGGATAAATAAAGTATACATTATTATTAACAAGGATAAACTAAGTACCCACAGTCATCCTTATGAATACAATTTCAAATGGGAAAATATATACACTCGGTTTTTGTGTTTGTATGCTTCATACATGGAGGTATAGGAGTATAGCCACCTAAGATGACTGTGTTGGAGTGGTTTTGCAATACTACTACTACTGCTACTACTACTAATATTAAAAATAAAAAGAAGAAAGTGTGCAATTTTAGGGCCAGTTTCACGAAGTTCACTATATGTTTCTCTACAGTATATTGTAATTACTGGCTTCATGTGTAAGTGTATGTCAGACTATATATCTAAGATGCCAACCACAAACACATCTTGTTTTTCCTACAAGAAAATCAATTGTAATCTGTAGCAACATTTAAAAGCTCTAAAGGGTCAGGCTTGCTGATCTGCAGGTTTTGGATTTGCACACAAAATATTTTTCAGACATCATTCAGATGTTGGATAACTGTGGCAGACTTCTTCAACGCACAAATCAATAATGATGAATATGCAACATATTGTTATGTAGTAGTAAGTTCATTGGGCTGTGAGGGGTGGGGTCATGCAATTGCAATGCAATGCAAAATATTGATCACTGTTGTCGGTGTAAGTTTGGTAGAATAATTGTAAAATTCAACTAAGTTTAATAATAATAATAATTATGTTTTCCTTTCCAGATAAAGGTAATACAATAAAAAAAATCTACTAAATCCCTCTTCTACATAGGCCTGTTGTGTTAACTTCAATATTGAATATGAAATAATCTCAAAATGCAACAGCACAAAGCACTGTTGATTTAAAAATTAATGACTAAATATTATGCTACAACATTTTACTCATCAGGTTATACAGATTCCTGCGCTGTGTGTCACCCCATTTTAGCCTCATCTGAACATCTTGAGTTAACTTTTCCTGTACTGAGATCAGCTGCAAACTTTCAAGTTTAGGCGCAGTAAGTATTTGAAAATGACCGAGCTGTCTAATGTGTTCTGTAGCATTGTGTGTCAGAGGTTGTTACCTGTGAATGAAGCAGGGAATGAAGGGCAGGTTTTAATGTTCTGTAGGAACATTAGGCATGTAGGAGTGTACTGCTCCTCCGTATCAGCCCAGAAATCATGCATATTACATATTTTTCACAGACACCCTTCATAGCAGGGCCTTCTTATTGTCTTCAGTGTTAAAATAAGAATCTGCAAATCTCACCTTTGTAGGAAATTCTACTCTCCTTCCTAGTCTGTACTGTCACAGGACCACAAGTGCTGAAAGTGAAATTCAGTTTCTGATTCTGTAGTTGTTTGTGCTGTTTTTTGGTTCAAGACACAAGAAATGCAATATGTAAGGCAAAACCAGAGTTTGTACAAGTCTAATGAGCTTGAAAGGCAATATTTGGTGTGACCACCTTTGATCTTCAGCACAGCCTGAACTCTGCTTTGGATTTTGGCTGCCATTTCTTCTGTTCTGTGTCAGGATAATACCACAGTGCTTCAATAATGTTGATATCTGGGCTCTAGGGAGACCAATCCTAGTGTTCCATTCTGTGTTTTCTATCCTGGTATGCTTCTACTGCACTGACATTGTGTTTGGGATCGTTGTTGTGCTGAAAAATGAAGCCACTGCCAATCAAGACGCAGTGCACAAAAATGGCACAACCGAATTTTTAGCTAATTGCCCTTTGCTCTGTTTTATCTTTGGGATTTGTCATGAATTCAACTAAAAACTGTTTGTGGCAGGCTTGTAGTAACAAAGTGCCCAAAGATTTGAAATTGGTTCTTTGGTAAGTTGTTGTTTTGTATAGATCCAACACTGGTTCATCCCTCGAGTTCAGTGCATTTTTTTATGTTTGAGTGATTCATAAGTTGGTGTTAAGTGGCATAAACACCTGTCTTGGCTTGAAAACTGTTAAAAAAGATACAAGAAAGTCTGGTTCCTTTGAAGCAAATATTTAATTTCTCTAAATTTATACCTCAATCATCTATTTGGTTAACAGATCAGCTACAGCTTTAAAGCTGTTAAGCTATGTTAAATGATAATACATATGCTAAAATGATACATTTCAAGGTCTTTCTAAAACAATGCAATAAAAATATAGTATAAACCTGTATTATCTCAGCAGATCATAATATCGTGTGATGTATTTCTCACTGTAGTGGGAACATTTCCAATTCACAGTACTTTTGCAGAGCACGGTGATATAAAGACACACAGCCATCCAAACAAACCCTCAGACAGTTGGCTTTTGTGTCTCAGGGTGAGAAACTACATTTACCCAGTGAGGGTGCTGAGCTGAAACAGTAGAAGAACTGCTACCCCGAGGGAAATACACCACTGGATCCCCTTCTAGACTGCAGCAGTGATTAATGTTTGCGTGCTGAGCTCGTGTGTGTGCCTGTGATCATCACAGTGGTGAATGAGAGCTTGTGTGTGTGCGCATTGTTGGAGGTGGTGAATTACATGCGAAACAGACAGCTAAACCCTTGAGGAAAAAAAGTCACTTGCATCCATCACTCTGCCTGGTAGCTCCCTGGATCTGCAGCTTCAATCCTTCCTTTTCGCTCTTGTCATATCTCTGCGTTTAAAGCCACTCCGTTCTCGTCTCCCCCCCCCACCCGTTTCTTTCTTTCATTGACCCTTGAATTGCTTCAGTCTCCTCGTTCTCCTGTGGTCTCCCCCTCTTGCCTGCTCTCATTGATTCAAGCTTTAAACTTTCATTCTCACTCACTTACCCAGGAGGTGAAGTTGAATTACAGTCATTACCTTGCTGTTTCTCTGCGCCCTTACTCACTCTGTACCTGTCTCAGCTTTTCTGCTTTCTGCTTGCTCTTTGGGAGGACTCCATGCTGTTCCAGTCTACCACTCACATTTATTCTATATTGGGAGGTGGTGGAGTGGATGGTGAGGTCAGGCCTTCTTGTTAGCACAACCACCACCCAAGTGGCCAACTCGTCACAAACGTCTCACTCTCTGGCTCCACAAGGTGAATCCGTTTTTAGCCTACACAAACGCAGCGAGGGCCAGTTGTTTGTGAGCTGCTGTTGCTACGCGACAAAAACATTTTGTCTTAACTTGAGTATTTTCCAGTTGTCTAGTTTTGACAGTGTTTCTCCTTTAATGGACTAAAGCGAATACCTCTAAGAACAAATCTCATTAATGTGAGCCGCTGCTTATCACGTCCATTATATCCAAAGATGTTCTGTACTTTCCAGTTATTTACTTTCTTTTAAGCTGGAGCAGAACTTCTGTTATGTTTGAGGCGCTGCCAAATGCAAAGTGGGTTACATTACTGCGTGAAGTTTTGAGCAGACTTGTACAGAACAGAACATAATGTGGAAGATTTAGGTAAACAAATAGGCTCCTTTTCGCAGACCTTGTTTTGTTTTGTTCTGTTTTTTAATCTACATGCAAAAAAAGTATTCCCATACACTATCTGCCTTCAAAAAAGGGGAAAACTTCACTACTCTATATGTTGCCAGGTTTAGGCCTCCTTTTTAAACAAAGACATTTAGGAAAGTCTTCAAATCATCAAGTTAAAAAGCCATTTCTGAACTGGATAGTTGTTAATGGTATTTCTTGGGTTCAGGTTGTGAGATGATGTCAGTGGAAGGTTTGTGAAAGTAAATGAATGCAAATCGTGTGCATTTACGTGTGTGTTGGTGCCTTGGTGAAGGGTGAAACAAACCCCTAGCTCAGTGGGGGTTTGGGAGCTTATGAATCTGGCACAGCAGGAGTTGGTGGTGTTTCTGTCTGATGTTTGGCTCTGTGGGAGGTATTATATAGTTGACTCAAAACTTCTTTCACTTATTTAAAATGTATTCTAAGGGCTCAGTTTTACCAAACATGCTGTAAACTGAATGATTTGAGAATGTTGATAGAGGATCTATATTTTATAAAATGTATGTTAATTCTGATTAGTTTTGAGTACAAGCTTACCTGATTTAAATGTGGCTAGTGTCATTCAGTAAACAGCAGCACCAAGTTTCTAGAGGTGCTACTCGTCTTAGATCGCTCCATGGAAATCTAATTCCAAGAGCATGTACTGTGCTCTGTGCAGGTTCTCCATGAACCTCAAATGCAGACAGCATACATGTACTTTTGTTTCAGACTCACTGATCTCATCGTTGATAAGAGCTGGATTACATCCACATCCTAGAAATTTTAAGGAGTTTGCAGTAGAAACGTTTACACTTTACCAAGCCTGAACGCATCACATCAGGTGAGAATGGGAGTGTGTTTATCACTTTTTATACATTCTTCCCTGTGAGTACCTTGAATTTCTCCACAGGGCGAGTCTGTCAATGCAGAGTTTACATCCTGAGGTGAGGGAAAACATTCAGAGGAGGCAGCCGGACATTTGGTGCATGTCTGTTTGCTATCTTGTGCCAGTTTGGCCAGGTTTTTTTTGGCAATACCAACATAATCTTTGCTCACCACCTGGATCATTTATCAGATTTGGCTGTCTGCAACTTTGCCTACATTCCAAAAATAAAAATCAAGGTGAAGTATTGACAGATTGGAGCACATCTACTGCCAATCGTAGCGGCACAAGTGCAACCGTACAAAACTGGAGTTCTAGTGAGAAATCAAAAATA
Organism: Rhamphochromis longiceps; assembly: GCF_057381845.1. NCBI lineage: Eukaryota > Metazoa > Chordata > Actinopteri > Cichliformes > Cichlidae > Rhamphochromis > Rhamphochromis longiceps. The sequence continues at coordinate 11,398,364 of NC_140562.1, forward strand.
GCTGAAGTTGACGTCGGCCAACTTTAAGTCAGGCCTGGCTCTTGATTTCTATAAACCTTTTCTCAGAATGCTTTGATCACACTTCATATAACGAAATATGTTACTTTAAAATGTCTGACCAGTATAGTTAACCATACTTAAGCCACCCTGGTCTTTTTTTAATTCACCGTCCTCCAACCAATGTTATGTTTGTGCTGCTGCAACAAGCATTATCAGTTTTTCTGAAGCACCAGCATTGGTTTTGCTTGCAATAATGTTTTTTTGTGCGCTCCCTGGAAAATTCACTCTTTGTATATATTTACATTTTTTCTCTTTTGTTTCAGCTGAGGAAGTACTCCAGATACCATTTTTTTTAGTTCACATTACTTTGCAATATGCTTTCAGTATTTACATTTTCGTGGTCCCGTAATAGTGGCATTATTTTCCTGTTTGTAGTGATGATGGATATTAGTCTCCAAGCTAAACTTACCCACACAGATGGTAGATTAAAAATCATGAAATGCATTCCCTGGCACATGTGTGAAAGAAAACGGCAAGGACAGATATTACCGTTTAACTATGAGGACCTCGTTGTGATTTGAAATGAGCTGTGTGTAACTTGATTTAGTAAATCAATGATATTGCAGTCACAGCCATTTCTTTTGCCATATTTTAAAAGTAAATTTTAAGAAACTTCAATAAGCCAATCTATAAATCTCTATTTAAACAGCATTCATAATCCATTTATGAATATATTTGCTAAACTATTAATTAGCAAATGTTTCACTTAAGGAGTTAAAGACTTAGATCATAAGTCTGCATCAACATCTGTTGACAGCACAAACAAATGTGGGCGCGGTGTCCATTCAAGGTCCAGATATCACCACCCACTAATAAACTGGAAACAGCAGAGTTAAAACAAGATGGAATTTAAAGTTAAAATGACTTTTAAAGGCCAGTTTGCTTTGGAAAGGCATTTGATAGAAGTGCCTTCTGTGTAAATATCTTATGTAAACCTGTAAAATATAATGCAACACAACGTGACAGCTCTCCGATGCACATGTATATAGAGTTAAAGAAAAAAACACATTTACCTCCCTAAACTTTATTCAACTCTTCTTTATTATCATAGGTACTGCAACTCCCAGGTGTTGCTTTTTGAACTTTATTACAGTTCATTATTAGTTATTATTAATATCAGGCTATCATCCACAGCATGTCTTTGTCCTGTCTTCCTCCCCTCACCCTAGGTTTTCCTTCCCACTTGTCTCATATGATTGTCGGGGTTTTCTGTGTTTTTGCTGTAATACTGTAGGGTCGTGACCCCACAAACAAAGTGCCTTGTGGCAACTGTTGTTATGATTTGGCACTGTATAAATAAAATACAATTGAACTGAACTGGATTAAATTGAATTGAAGGGTGTACTATAAAACACAAAAGCGGGTCTCATTTTACCTGTCTAACTCTCAGACGTACCTTATGCTGAACACATAACCTGGTTAAGGAGCAGCTTATGTTCTGGCTTTGAGTTTCAAATTGGGTTGAAATTCCACATTTTCCCTAATTCTTGTATTTACAGCATGTCCTAAGGGTAATGGTGGGTTAATACATTTGATCTACATTTGACCAACATTTGGCAAACATGCAACAAGCCTCAAATGATTGGCAGTTCATACTTTCCATTGTGTTGTCCTAGTATACATATTAATTGCGTGATGGAGAAAATGTATAAATACTGATATAGGTAATTCTTTTCTGCTGCTAAGTCTCTTCTACAATGTTGGAAGTGCATCTCCAGATTATAAAACCGATCAGTTTATTTACCGCTAAGAATGCAGACGGAATCAATAAAATTAATTTCACTTTGAGCTTGAACTAAAGTGACTTTCATGTCTCGTTTATTATGCAGGACAGTAACGTTAATGTGTCAAATTCAAAGTTTCAGAGCTCTAATATCATGTTAGAAATACACAGCAGCATTAGATGAATTAACACAGTTTAAAACATTTATTTCATCACTCTGTATTCTAAATCAACAGATTCATGATTTTCTGCTGCATTAATTTCCTGTGCACGCTCATTTTTTATATGAGCGTGCACAGAACCTGAAGCGGAAAGCTGGGCTTAATGAAGAAAGTTGGTAACTGCTATTATCATAGCTGTTTTCTCTGACTGGTTTTAGGATTTCTCAAGCCAGCTAAAAAAAGAATGCGTGGCTTTGTCAAACTTCGTTCGTAATACATCCCTCAGATGTTTCTCTCTTTTCTGCAGTTCAGCTTGGACTGTTTGTGTTGACTGAAAAACCATTTTACATTCTCCTCACTGTTTTCTTTTTATCTCCTTATTTCAGAAAACAAACTCAGCAAAGATCCCGCAGTTGTCCTTTTGGATAACAGCAGCAACAAAAACCCAGAAGTCTCTTAGCTAACTCCACTAGAACCCATTTAGAGAGTTGGAGGTGTGTGTTTTGTCTGCTGTCTCAGATGGTATGATTGCTCTTGAAAACACTCGATTGCTGAAATACCTTGAGAGGTGGTGTGTGTGAAAGAAGTAACAGGGTGTCTGTTGGACTGTGGATAACAGGATATGATCTAAAGCATTGCCTAGGATGAGCCACTCAAGAAGTCTGACTACTTCACTTGTTTTCCCTCCTGCTGAGAAAATGATCTTTGTGTCTCCTTTCAGCAGAAAGCTACTTGGGAATAGTAGTGCAACATTTTGTTGTGTACATCTCTCCAACACAGAGGTTAGCTACAACAGACTGCAAGTGTGTGAATGTTTCAAGGGGGCTCTGTGTGGTTTTATATTGCTCCCATGAGAAACTGCTGGCAGTTCTTTAGGTGAATTCATTGTGGAACAACTTCTGCTTTATGGCAGTTTTTTCTCTTCCGATTCCTCTCGAGAAAAAAACCCTTATAGATATACTTTTTTGTGTGTAACATGCCTACCTACAAGGTTAGAGAATGACCTCCTGCAACAACATAGACTGCAAACATGCACCAGCAGATACACACATGCACACACACATGGTTTATATTTACTATGACTGTATACAGTAAAGGGAATACTTGCTCCCCTGCTGAATTTGTACAAAGAAACCAATGGTCTCTAATGTTTAGGGTACCTTCATTATAATTGAGAAATCAAGCAAAAATCCAGAAAAAATACATTATACCCAGGGTATATCACTCAAATACATGCAAATCAGTTTAGAAGCATTTATTTAGCAAACTGTTAAAGGAAATCAGTGTTAGAGACTTCCACAATGGGCTACAAGACCATCAACAAGAAGCTTAGTCAGAAGGTGACAAATGCTATTTGTAGGTGGAAGCAATATAAAATGACCATCAATAGCCTTCATGCTGGAACTCAATGCAAAACCTTGTCTCAAGGGGTGACAATGATCATGAGAAAGGTGCTGGATTAGCTCAAAACTACACAAAATGAGTTTGTTAATGATCTGAAGACAGTTACCAAGAACACCATTGGTAACACATGATGTTGTTATAGACTGACATATTGCAGTGCAAAGTCCCCCTGTTCATTAAGGCACATGTGCAGGCCTGTCTTAAGTTTGCCAGTAAAAATCTAAAAGATTCAGGGAAGGTTTGGGAGAAATTGCTGTGGTTGGATGAAACCACTGTCCTGTCTTTTAGCTTCCACCCTGGCATCAATGACTGCCGTGTTTGGAGGAAGAGAAATGTTGAAAATGACCTGAAGAAAAAACCCCCAAAGTGGAAACATTTTTCTTTATGCTGTGTTTTTTTTTTGTTTGTTTTTTTGCTCTGGGGTACCTCATTACATTGAGGAGTCAATGTACCACAAAATCTGAGGACCAGAGCCTCCGTCCCTCAGCCAGAAGAATGAAGATGGATCATGAATGGGTCTTCCAGCCTGACAATGACCTAAAACATAATGCCAAGGCAACAAAGAAATGCCTGAAGAAGAAGCAGATGAAGGTCATGGAGTAGCTTAGCAAATGTCCACCCCAAATCCTGTAGAAAATCTGTGAATGGAGCTGAAGCTTTGAGTTGCCAAATGGCAGCCAAGAAACCTAAAGGATTTAGAGAGTCTCTGTAAAGAGGTGAGGACTAAACTCCTATTGTCTATTTGCAGCATGTCCACTCCTTAAACAACATTCACATCACATCAAAGTACTCATTTTGAGGGGTTTTCAGGTCTGGAATCTGTCATGTCTCCCTCAAATAACTGCCTCCTTTAGGCTGGAGAAACACTTTATTTAACTAACACATGAGACCAGGCTCAGGATACTTATCTGTGTACCGCTGATGTTGAAAGCTTCTTTCATAGAGTCGGAGGGTAGAAAATAAAGAAAATAAACATCAGTAACATTGGTATTTTTCATGTAATCTTCAATACTGTGATGGGAATAACGGCGTTACAAGTAACAGCATTACTAACGGCGTTACTTTTTTCAGTAACGAGTAATCTAACTAATTTCTATTCCTATCGTTACAACGCCGTTACAGTTACTAACAAGAAAATGCGGTCCATTACTATTTTTCAACAAACAGACAGTTGAAGCTGTGTTAATCTTACCGCACTTTATATCAGTTGCACAGAAGTAGCTGTAAGTAATCTGGACGCTACAGCTTTAAGCAGCTGCGCGCTCCCGCGGACGGTAATCACGATCACTGTCTAGCACAACACCTGGAGCTAAGGGGGTAAAACAATCGCATGAGTGCTGCTGTTTGACTGAGGAAGAATAAAGTAGTCGTGGTAAGCCAATCACATGACCACTTAAAGACAAAGCAACAAGGTTTATAAATTGTGTTGATAGGCCACGTAAAACCAGAGTCATGTCTGTCCCGTATTCAGCAAGTGAAAATAAAATAAACAATAAAAGGTGAATCAAATGGACCATTACGGCAAGGCTGGGATGGTTAATTTTGTAAAGTAAATCCGTTGGGCATCTTTCTTCGCCTTTAGACAATGATTCTGATGGCAAAAGAGCCAAACGGGACAGGCAAAAAAAAAAACCCCAAAAAAAGTCATGATAAACAATATATACGCGGCGTTTTTTCCTCAATGGTTTCGTCACGTTTACTGTTTAAGGACAGCGCAGCGAGCACGCTCTGCTTATGAGCAAAGAACAAACAAACAAAACAAAACAAAAAAAACAAACAGGGGAAGTTTTAGGAGTGACGGAGAGAGAGAGAGAGAAAGCGAGTTTTGAGATGTGAGAGATTTGTGACGTTTAGCATGTTTGGAGCGTGTAGTTAATGTGTTGTCTTGTGTAGTTAGTGTGTAGTGTTGTGGATAGTTTTGTGTTGTGTGTCATAACAATGAGGCGACTGCTGTCTCCAGGTAGAAACAGGAGTGATACACCTGCTGCTGTCAGACCTGCAGGTATCAGGCTGTGATGTTCTCCTTTATAGTGGACAGAAATTATTTTTTTGGAGTGGCACAAATAATTTGTTTGGCATCTTATTGAATGCAGAACAGCTGATTGTTCTGTAAATAGTTTGCAATGGTTATTTAAAAAATCAAGGTAAAAGGATAATGGATGCAAATAATTATTTCTGTTTGCAAAACTTGTGCATATGGTTTTAAAATTGACAATTTATATTTGCATTTAAAGTTATGAAATATGATTCATTAAACATGTTTGTGGTTGTTACAGTAAAAACTTTTTCTACTCTGATTTTATGTTTTTTGTCTGATTTTAGATCAATTGTGTTAATACAGTGTGTCAAAATGAAAACATAACTGTAAATTCAGACACGTGAGGCTGTGCTGAAAACGATGATACCAAACAAGGCAAATAAACTGTTTTCAAAGGTGAAATGTGGAGTGAAAATCAAAAGTAGTTAAAAATGGCCAATTATACCCTGGACCCCAGAGGGTTAAACGTTTTTTTTAAAGTAACGCAATAGTTACTTTTCAAGTAATTAATTACTTTTAGAATATTGTAACTCAGTTACTAACTCAGTTAATTTTTTGAAGAAGTAACTAGTAACTATAATTAATTACTTTTTCAAAGTAACTTGCCCAACACTGCTGATGACATTCAGACAGTTGCTAAGCTTAACCAAATTTTATTCATGTGTCTATCAAATTTCTCAACCACTTACCCAATTCAGGGTCGCAGTGGATCTGGAGCACATCCCATCTGGTTTTGGGAAAAGATCGGGTACACCACAGATAGATCACCAGTTCATCACACTGTGATCAATGCACCAGTGTATCACCAGTGTATCAATGTAACATCATCCTTTTCTCTAAAATCAAGTCACACATCTCAAACAGCAATTTAAAGATGTCGTCACAACTCAAGTCTAAATAGACTTACTTTTGCCCCTCTAGGGATAAAAGTACCCAGTACACATGCACAGCCAGACACACACACGTCTCACATTCTTCACTGACCAGCGTTGTGACACAAATATCTTTATCAAGGTCGAAATGCGATGACAGTAATTGTTACAGATTACTTGCCAATATAGGCACCACTACAGCAGGTATTACAGTTGTTAGGTCTGGATAATAAGATGGTGTGTGTGTGTGTGTGTGTGGCTCCATTCACCTTCATTCATCTCATGCCTCTTCAAATTGATGTCATGTTGACTTCACCTACAAGTCCAGTGAAGACAAATGAACTCAGCATTGACTTCCCCTCTGTTTAGTTGATGGATAACCTGACAGATGTCTGATTGATGGCTGATCAGTGATTCCAGTATGGACTCATCCACTCCCAGCATCCCTCACTGAAACAGAACACCTTAAAAAAAAACTGAGCGAATATGTCCACATTTGGAACAAAAGCAAATAAACACAGGAAACTAAAATATATTTATCTGATATTCAGGTCAAATATTTGATATACAGTAACTCTGGTAGGAAGTTAGTGGATGTTTTGTTCTGGGTATATTCTTTTGTACGATCAGCACCTTTAGTATGTATAGCTTTGGTTATGGGATATTTTTCCCATAAACCTTTTGCATTTTTCATTCAGCTTGAGTATATGTAATAGAATTGTGAAAGAGCAGTTTAACCATGAATTATTTTAACCAAAGAACTAATAAAGAAGGAAGAAAAAAAACTGCACAGGCTTGTATAGAATTAAAACAATGTGATTTGAGAGGTTGGGGTGCTTTCAAATTGAGTGCATTGATTTGGATATCACGTAATTTATACAAAGATAAGCCTTGTTTCACAGAGAATAGCTTAAAGATGTTTTTAGAAATATTTCTGAATGTAATCCATGCAACATGTTTTAGATAAGTTGGAGCAGAGGCATAACAAAAATAAAAACACTTGGTTTTTCTCTGGGCCCCAGGTTTATTTAAGACAGCGTCAGGAAAAGTGTAAGACTATTCAGTGGTTTGCTCTAAAGAGGACAGTGACCATCAGGCTTTTTAACATGGGCAGTTCATAAACTACAGTATGTAAGCCTTGCTTCTAACTGTGAACTCTAACAGTTTAGCCCTCCCCCAACCTAAAAGTCAGTGCGAATGGATCCTTGGGTCTGTTTGTAGACAGTGTAAAACGTGGATGTAGCCACCTTGATGTCCAAATCAATCTTCAACAACTGTTTGGGTCGTTGTAGCAGGCTCTAAACATGCTTTCTAATCATGCAAATTTTGCCATTTTAACACTGGAGTTTGTTTATGTGGATTGGACTTCCATCTGGAAGCAGACTTAGGTGGCACCTAGAGATAATGCAGTATTTGCCACTTTCAGGTTGGCTCAATTTTCTTAACTCTTTCTCTTTTTCTGCCCTCGAGTTGCTTACAGTTTTATCTGATAGTTTTGGACTGATAACACTATATAAACAGAAGAAAGGATCAGATTCTAGGAGGGGGAAAAAAGAAGGAAATTGATTTTTTTTTTTTTAAAGATGGTCCTGAAAACACTAAACTAAAACTATTTCATATTAGGTCCCTTGTCTTTGAATCAGCAGTCTGGGCAGCCAACCTGATGTCACAGCATTAGGTCCATTTTACGCTTTGCAACCAACATCTCAAAGAGCAAATTCTGCATTATTCTTAAAGAACTATCTTCTACTTACGTCACCCGTCTCCCTTATCCCAAATCATGTACAGTTTTTTTTCCCCTCGTGCACCGTGTCACGCTGTTCCCATTACATTGATTCCCACCAGGGAGCTGCTCATTGCTGCAGCAGCCTCACACTGAGCAGTCAGATGGTGCTTGTTTAGGAAAGTAACAAGTCAAAATTACAGACACCCTTCTTCTCACAGCTTCCCAGGATGCTTCCCAGACTGACCACTATTCTTCATGGAACATTGCCATTTTGTAACCACTTTTCCACACGAGCCCTCTCAAGTTTTGAAGCATATACAGACATGCACCCGATGATAAACATTGTGGTGTTTTGCAAAGTGACACAGACCACGATTAAGCTGCCAATTCACATGTGAGCTGAATCTGATATGAGGTTATTTGCTCGTCACCATTTTTATTTCATGCAATATCTCCATTATTGTGTCTGTTTTGTTCCTCCATGTAAAGCCTGCCCAGCTGCTTCATTTGGTACTTAGCTCTCTTTGATGTAGACAAATGCACCAATCAGTAACCCGCTCTTCTAATTATCCCAGTCTCTGTTGTGTGGCAGGCAGGGACCTGCCCCTTCTCATGCGGATGACACTGATGGTTGATTCAGCTTCTGTTTTTTTGTCCTTTCTGTTTATTGCAGGCTTTCATTGCTGACAACTGGCACATGATCTGAGAACATCAAATTTGAGGTAATTATTCCCATTGTCTTGTGCTCTGCAACATAGACTGTGCATGAAGGTGACACACACACTTACACACACTCAAGGACTTGTCCAGCTTAAGAGATACATTGCATGGCTTCAGGGGTGACATTGTGCTTCTGTGGTGCACATTAACTGGTACAGAGAGAAGTTTATTCATATGGGTGAAGTGACCATTCTGCTTGCTTGCAGGTCAGGTCACTACGTAGCCAGAGTGTTTATCTCTGTCAGCATGCCCTTCACCAAAACTACAGGGCTGCTGCTTGCTCTGAGGGTGGTCATTCTGTTTGTCTGATGATATTATTAATGTGCTTACAGGCAGCGCAGGTTTCCAACATTTTTCATATTTGAACATGTTTCCTTGTTCATGTAAATGCTGTTTCTGTTGGATAGTTTTGTTTACGCACAGTACACGTTTAAGGCAGAGGTATAAACTCATCACACCTGCAAAACACTAATCTTCTTTAGAAAAAGGACATTTTCTAAGAAAATAGTTTTTGAATATATATCCAACTAAAACTGTGAAAACATGGCAACTTAAAAATAAAGAACTAATCACCCTCAGTTCCCTTCTACAGACACTGTCCCATATACAGACATTGCTAAGCCTTGGATTTTATGTGTAGAACCTAAAATTATACATTTACTGTGGGTGTGGCCAGTTGATTCTCCCTTTAGCTCTTAGTGGTATTCTCTTGTCTACAATGTAAACTGTAATATTAATGTCAACTGGCAGCACATGTTTTACTTTATTTTATTTTAAAGCTCTGACTTGCCCTAAACTAAATCCCTAAATAACTGTCTATGTTGTGCAAATGTCACAGATTCTGCACGCTTCACTGATGCCAGACCTCAGTCAGTGCTGAAAACAAACACAAGTCTTTTCTTCAGCTTCTAGGTTGGAGTGTGATAAGTGAGCCTCCTCACTTATAACAAGATCAATCTGGAACGTTAGGACGTTGCATTCTCTAATTACAAGATTAGCATTCAGAAATCTTGCACTGCTTGAGCTTCCTGCAATATAAACAGTATTTATGCCCTTTCAGTACACTTGTGGGACACATTTAAACAATTATGAAATATTTATTCCAGTTGTAGGATATCTACAAAACATACACTTTACTGTTTGCATGCATGTACAGTATAAAGGAGGGGGTGCACATGATGGGCAGAGGTTTATCAGTTTGCAAAAAACTGATGAACCTCTTTCTGAATAAAGTTTGTCAACATAAGAATTAGGAAGACTTTTATATCATTTCATCATCTTCAGTACAAAATATCATCAAAAGATTCTGGGAATCTGGAGAAATCTCTGTGCGCAAGGGACAGAAATCAATATTGGATGCTTCTAGTCTTTGAGTCCCTGAGCAACGCTGCGTTAAAACAGGATTCTGCTATGGAAATCAGAAAGTCACATGTGAACGGAAATGCCTCCATCTTCTCTGGACCAAAGTTCATTTGAAATGGACTGAAGCAAAGTCCAAAACATATATCTCATACCACCTCCCATTGAGTGTAAAGCAAATAGGGAGGCAGGGAAAGTAATTTTTCAACCTGAAGTCATCATGCCTGCTTGCTCAGAAACCATAGACACCACACTTAAACATCCTGTGTACTGTGGAACACTATAGTAACCCAAGACGCTTAACCTGGGAAACCAAGCAAACTGGCCTGAAGGGGGTGTTATGCTATTTTATGACAACTGGGCATCCGTTGCCATAAAATATGAAGAAAATGAGTGCCTGCTTGGTAACTGATGAATCTGGTATGAATATGTATTAGAACGCATACAATATTATGATGGATAATTGACTGGGTCAGAACATGTTCAAAATCGCAGGTCTTGTTTGGTGTTAAATGTGATATTTAATACCTAGTGAACTTGGTCCTCAGACATTATCCACTAATGGATATTAAATATTTAGATATTGAGTTCATGGTACAATATCATAGCAAATACCGAGTGGTTTCTTTCAGATTTGGTACAGTACAAAGCAGTGAAAGCAGTGGACTGAATGACACCTACACAATCATAGACAAAGAAAAAGGGTTCATGGATATGACAGCCGCTAAAGCAGAGAAAAGTTCTTGCAGAGAAAAGTGAGTTAAAAAGACAAGGCATGAAAGGACAAAATATTTGACGGACAAGTGATCCTTGGGGAGTTGGCACAATGCTGCCAAACTGAAAGAAGCAGGAATCACACAGATTTCCACTTTAAATGTCAAAAGCTGCCATGCAAATTAGGTGTAATGACCCTCTGCCCTGCCAGTAATAGATGTGTAGCATTTTGGAATGAGCTGCTTTATATGTTGATCTCTTGATTTCTTTATACGTTGATTTCTTTCCATTTGAAGCAATGACAGCATTTGTCATGAGGGGTGGCACGTCTTCTGTTGTGTCACATTTCCCACTGACAGATACGTGGAGATTTCACCAGTGTGTCACTTCCAGTAGGAGGAAAGTACCATTGATCCACGGTGATTGGTGTACCATGCACTAATTAGGGCAAGCTTGAAACAACAGTCACACTGAAAAGGACCGCAAAGGTAGGGAGGCTTTCCACCATGAACCAGTTGTGACCAATTGGATGTTATAAAATTAAAACAGATGATTAAGATCTAACGTTAGCTGAGAGCAGTGGTTCCCAAATAGTATGAAGAAGCATGCTGGTGTAGATTTTGTTTCAACCCTGCATTATAATTCACTAAAAAGTTATGAATACATTTTATATATTTTTCCACATTCCCCAATACAGAGGTGAGTTCTATGCCTTTAAAACAGCCTTAAAAAAATCTGTCTTCAGTCTGTTTGCTCAACTGCCACATCGAGTAAATTGCCCATCCATCCATCTTCTTCTTCTTCCCCGGGGCATGGGGGCAGCAGCCTAACCCCCAGCCACCTCCTCCAGCTTGTCTTGGGGAACACCAAGGCGTTCCCAGGCCAGCAGAGAGATATTATCTCTCCAGTGTGTCCTGGGTCTGCCCATCAAGTCCCCATGCCATGGAGTAAATTATTAGAGCATAATTCCGGCCACTAAAAACTGCGAGACACTCTCACAAAACCTACCTGTTTTGCTGACTTCTGCTGGCCCTTATCCACACGCATCATCTGTCAGAAGAAGTTGGCTAATGCCATCCTAGTACCAAACAAGCTGAAGAGGCACTTGGAAACCAAACATCCCTTCTGAGAGACACTTCAAAAGAGCCTGGATCTGAACCAGAAGCAACAAGCCTGCTTGTCAGATGGCGTGAAGATGTCTGATAAGGCGATGAGGCGAATTATATGCTGGTAAGGTTTATTGCAAAGCAGAGGGAAACTCAAAATAGTGGCTCTTTTAAAAAATTGCAGTTGCAGTGCTAGGTTATCTGACAGTACAATCAACATACGCAATCCGAAAGCACGACATGTTAGACACAGACACAGAGGTTAGTTTGTACAAATATGAAAAGAGATGTGCCTTGAAGTTTTGACCTACCTTTCAGCGTGCCTCGGGTACTTAAAGTTTCAAAACCATTGTTCGTGAACAAAAGGGTCAGGAAATACAGTTGTTTTGATACTACCATTCATATTATATCATTGCATTTATACTATTAAATGATTATAAAATGATTCATTGCCATTTGGCTTATGCTCACAGTTTGATCTGGTTTTAATATACATATTATTTCGAAGGAGCTGTCTGAGTTGGCAACAAACATGGTATATACCAGGGCAGGCAGGACTTTTGTTTCTACCAAGTCTTGCTCATTCTTGCTAATAGCAGTTAGGCTTTCAAAAAGTTTTCATGCCTCAGCTGTAAAAGGATGAAGGGGTATTGGCTTTCCGACAATACCAGGTGGTGCGTGGGCAGTCGAATGGGCAGCATGGAAACCGAAGTTTGTGAATGAATTACTTGGTAACTTGAAAATGGAGCGATGTAGGATGTAGGAATTGATACAACAGGTTTATCTACCAAAAAAGACAAGTTTGGATCTCCGTGATCTCGACCTGAAAGGTCAGGGGTCAAGTTTTCTGAAAGTCTTCTTAAAGTCTTGTGAACTCAAGAAGGAGTTGATGTAGGATTGACTTAGGCGCATCTAGTAAAAATCTCAGACGAGTGAATCTTAACGACCCCAAACTCATAGGTGAACTCACCTACGAACTCACTCAAAGGTGAGTTTGGGGTACTGTTAGGCTGAGAGGTAGCTCGGTAGTCGTTCACTAATGTTGATCTTAAGTCATTTTAAGTGTGTGTGTGTACGTGCTTGTGTGTGATTGATATCTTTTAAAAAGTGGTTAAAAGTAAACATATAAAAAGGACTGCAAGATATTCGTGTGCGTGTGTGTGTGTGGGTGGATACATCTAACACATGTTTTGAAACTTCTAAAGACAAAAAAAACACTAAATCTGTTAAGTCAGTAATCAGGTGAGTACATTATGTACATAATGAAAAACACATGCACATTTATGCACTTTTAATTTAGAGCTATGAGAAGTCCGCTGTGTTTTGGTTAATTACAGAAATAGAGAGTGAGAGGATGAAGAACAAATAAAAATAAAAATATGGGAATGTGAATTTTAAAGGAACAGCGAAAGAGAGACAGAAAGACCGATAGAGGAAGGACTATTTGCTAGTCGTGCTGCCATCATCCTGCCAAGGCAACTCGGAAAATTGCTTTGACTATATTTAGCAACAAAAGACAGCAAGGGTCTGATGCACACACATGTACACACACGCTCCTTGGCGGGGCCGTGATTTGCAGTTGACCGATGATCAAAACAGCATGGTCAGCTGTATCTTTTCACATGCGCGCACACACCCACACACACAGTGGCTGGTAGTTGATAGTGTGGTCTGAAGTGGATCGTGCTCATTAGGTGGGGTTTCAGATTGGGTTCTATTTATAGCCGAGAGCAGGCAGCAGGCTCAGCAGTAGCAGCGGCAGGATGGAGGTGTTTGAAGTAGCACAAGCCTCCAGTGGGCCATCCTAACGAGATGCCGATCGCTCTCAGAGCTGCAGGAGTTCGACTCTGAAAGTTAGCCTGGTGTGGCTTAGTATGATCCAGGTCAGTTAAATATAGCACTTTTATTTGACGGGATTTACTTAGTATTGTATGATGAAAGAAGCTATTTCTAACAACTGGCTCTGGCACAATGGATGTAAAATGCCCTGTTGCTATGTGACACAGGTCACTCTATCTTTTCCTAAAAAAATCAACAACAAAAAATCTGACTTTTTTTCCAGTTGTTGCCGTTTGAGTATGTGTTCAAGTGTAGTTGTGCCAGAAAGCCACAATTTCTACTTTTTGAAACTATGTTTCTAATGTTTTTTCCACACTTGCACAGATGGTGTTATGTCTGTGGTGTTGTGGTATTATGTCTCGTTGATGACTGTTTTTAATTATAGGTTCATGATTAAGAACAGAACAAACAGATTAGGGTAAGATGATGGGCAACTAGAACAACTTCGCCATCCTCCTGAGTGCAATTCTAGTCAACCATATAAGAATCAGGTTTTTATGTTGCTCTCTTAACTCTACCTGCTTTATACAACATCTGTCATTCACACTAGCACCTTTTTTTTCTTAAGTGCTTGCTATCTAATAATAATAATAATGTATACTTTATTGATCAATGTGGGAAAATTCCTCTCTGCATTTAACCCATTCACTCAGTGAAGCACTGACACTCTGATGGTTGCATCAGAGACTAACTTGCCCAAAGATATTTGGCACCCAGACTGTAGCAACCAGGAAATGAACCGCTAACCTTCCTATTAGTAGATATCTCCTGAATTCTAGCTCCTGAGCTAAAGCTACTCCATAATGTTGGCTGTGCTTTTGTGATATATGTGATTCAGCTGGACTGATAATTTAATGCAAACTGTCCAGCTCACCGACTCTATTGAGCACCAACGCAGAATCAACAGATGGCTTTGATAAGATCTCTCTGAATAATAGGATGTCTTCAGGTGGTTGTAATCATAGATCCAGATTTGCTAAACAGAGTAACAGTTCAGGGTTTCACACAAAGACAGTGGTCACCAAGAAAAACAAAATTCACTTTCACTGTGTTTAAATTAAAATTCATTATTGACAATTAATTGATTATCTGACCAGGAAGCAGATGCAAGCTCTTTTCAAAAAAATAGCTGTGAGCAGCATCGGGTTGGCTATGCAGTTCAGCACAGTTGCCATGGCAATGTTTTTCGGGGTTTGAGGTCCGAAGACCATCTCTGTCAGTTTTTCCAGAGGTTAGATAGTACAGTAGTAGTTACTTAAGCCTTTAAATAGAATCGTACATGGTGGTCATTTCTAGTAGGTTGGTATTTGTCTGACATTATTATGAAGATACAAAAGACAAAGCGTCAGTGCTAAATAGGCAAAGTTCTTCTTTACTGCTGTCAAAGCAGTCAGTGCACTTCTGTAAATAACAGTTCTTTTAATGGTTATTTGAAAATGTAAAAGTCAGGTTGGTGTTTTGTAAAATGAACAATGTCTAGCTCAGAATGATATTCATGTGTTGATAAAACACTGAAACTTTGATGATATTTGTCATATTCTTTGCTTTTTCTGCATACTGGCTGACAGGAATGTTACTGCTTTTGGTTCTAGGTAAAAGTACTAAAAAGATTGATTTTCAATCTATTAAATTATTGCTGTGTAAAATACATAAATTTTACACTTCTTGTCAGTCGACCCAGTAACAGGTTATATTTCACTAAATGCCAACCTCATTTTGTCCCAGAGGAAAAGTCAAAGGATCACAAGAGTCAGCAGGTCTCCTATCCATCCATGTTTTTCTATATTTCAGTTTGAACCGATCAGCGAGCGCTGCCATCTCCCACAGCCGCGCCACCTTTCTCTATCCTAACAACTCTTTCAGGTAGTGCAGCTGGATCCAATTATAGCGATCACTAACAAGCACCTTCAGCAGCTCCCAGTTACATTTAGGGTCTTGCTTGGTGGGTCTAATGTGGCCTTAACCAAAGGTAACAACTTCACTAAAAACCAATGTGATCGTTAAAATTGTTTACATCTATGAATCAGAGTGCATTATTAATTTAAAAAAGTCCTTCTGGAAATGTTTAAGCTTTAGTAGTTTCTCAGACAGTAAGAATAGAGTTTTGACTGATCTTGATTTTTCATGTTTTGTTTTGTTAAAAAGTCAAAGTAAAGAATTATAAACTAATTGACAGGGTGATTTTATTTTATTTTTTTAAGCACAACAACTGGAAATGACAGTTTGCCATTGCCATGAATCACTTGCGCCAAGCATTTGCAAAGTACTTCAGCTTGAGTGTTCCTTTTTTTTTTTGGCCTATCAGGTCTATCAGTGCTTGGTAAGAATCCATTGTACATTCAATGATTTGTGTTAGTCTGCGTAATGCCCCGAAAGGAAAAAAGAAAAGAAAAGAAAAGGCTTTTGTCTCAGTCGTGTTATTTGGAGACTGGAGGTATCGTGACATCAGTTAGAGCACAGACAGTTGAGGTCTTATTTCTAATTACCCCACTGTTTTTTGTTTTTGTTTCTACATTCGTATTACAGTTATTGTTCAAAAACTTTGTCGTCTTTTGTTCCCCACATACAAATGTGGGACTCATGTATCACCACGCTCTTAATTCTCTCTTGACCTTATCGGAATAAACACAATTCATCTACAGTACAGTACAAACACTGGATCTGATACAAAGGTAGGAACCAGATAAGACTGCAAATTTTACAAGGTATTAACATTTTATGCCATCTCCTTCTACCAACCTTCTCCTCTACAGGAGCAGTTAATCTGGGTTCTCCCTCTAGGGCTGATAAGAAATAGAAATAGGAGGAGGCTATAAAGCCATATAATACATCTTGCACTGCGATCATATAGAACAAGTGGATGAGATTAAGCAGCCTACATGAAATCCTCAGACGTAAAGAAACAAAAAAAGTTTTAAAGATGCATCAAGACGTGAAATATTCTACACTTGGCAGGTAATTAATAAATCAGACTAAAGCAACTGTGTCGTGTATATCAGCTTTTCCTTATATCCAACCTGCTGTTTCATAGCTTCGGTGGATTAAAAAAGAGCAACAAATCCAGTTAAAGCTGGTATTTTAAATACATTCTGGTGTTTTAATTTGTTTTGTAAGTTTATGTTGGCTCAGCTGTGCATTACAAGGAAGAGACGACTGCAAGAGGCAGTTGAAAATCCTTGAAAAGGCAAGTTCAAGCTTGAATTAAGAAGAAACTTGTGTTTTACCTATCTGATCCCAGCTGAAATGCATTGAAGCTCTTAATGAGTTATTTGCTGTAAGTATTTTTATGAATGAACTGCTTTAACTCTGAGTGTTCTGTCAATTTCGTGGATTTTTTAAAAACAGGATCGAAGTAGCTCTTAAATCTTGAAGCAGATCCAAAAGTAATACTGAGGAGGAAAGAGAAGTATACATCAGAAAGCCATACTCTGCCTTTGCATCTGAAAAGACACTGACGTGGGAGTGTCATTTCAAATGCCCCTGTAGATGTCATTTAACAGAATGAACATCTACAGGGGCATTTCCCGTTGACTGAATGAAATTACACTACCTCATCAGTGTTATCTTGTTAATCTATGTAAAAGAAAAGGTGTGCATGGAACAAGGAGCTGCTGAAATCAGAAAGATACAAAATCAAGTATGTGATCCTTATTTGTTTTGTTTTTTTCCGTAGTCCTTCCTTCTGTCCTGGGTATTCTATCATTATTTCTGCAATGCTGCCTGCAGACACACAACGCCCTACTTTGGTACAAATCGTATTCCTGTTCTAGAAACAGTCGCCATGAGCGACATGGGCTAGAGGAGAGGAAGCATTGCTTGGCAGTTGCCTTAAAGAACCGTGTTTTGACTCGGTCAGGTGGGAGATGTATTCTGTGTCACTAGTATTGCTGGGAGGATCTGGGGTGTTTTACTGTGTAAACATTAGTGATGTGCGGATCGATACTGAAATATCGATTCCGCCGATACCAGTCATTTATGTTCTAGAATCGATTCTCATATTAAAATATCGATATTTTAGTAATTTAGGGTAAATTTGTAGTTTATCATTAACAGGAACTTGTCTACATTGGAAGGAACTACTTCCTCTTCCGCCTTTCATATTCATATGCGAAATATGGCTGTATAAATGTGTCGCAGCCCCTTGGCGTGCGCACTCACAACAATGGCTGAGCGTAAATGGAGTCATGTGTGGACGTATTTTACCTCCACAAACAGCTGAGACGTGGTTTGTGATACATGTGGCAAGAAAGTGAGGTGTTGTGGCAACACCACTAACCTCGTCAAACACCTCAGAGTAAATCATATCACAGAATGTGACGTCTCTCGCGGAGTCCTTTAGTGCTGCAGGCAGGCAGCGTGTTCAAATAGTGCATAACTTCAGTTTTTTTATTTCTATATGATGAATTCTGCATTATTAAGTGATAAGAACAAGTAGTCTGATATCCTGTAATCATTATGATGCTATAATTTGAGATAAAATAAATCAAATAAGTTTTTGTACAAAGTATTGGTATCGGATCAGTATCGTCGATACCACCCTGAATTTTACTTGGTATCGGATCGGAAAGGAAATCAGTAGTATCGCACATCACTAGTAAACATGCCTCAGTTTTCCCACTAATGCTTTGGAAATTTGAGCCCTGCAGTTTGTTGTTTTTTTTTTATATGAGTTTATGTTATTAAAAAAATTTAAATTCGAACTTCTGATTGGATTATAACGTGATATAATACAGGATCACCACATTTTATCATATTGATGACAGATCTTGAATTACATCTATAGTATAACTTCACCATGTTTCAGATTCTGAGAACATATAAACAGCTATAAAAGCAAAAATATTTGATATGTCAAAATATTAATTGATGACCACATTCAATTCAGACACACTAAAAGTACACATTGCTGTTCTGAACCCAAGTTTGCTTTCAGAACTGCCTTTAGTGGCAGTAGTTTAGGACAGCGGTCCCCAACCTTTTTTGCGCCATGGACCGGTTTATGCCCGACAATATTTTTACGGACCGGCCTTTAAGGTGTCGCGGATAAATACAACAAAATAAAACTAGTACCGGTACCGAAAAAAAGAAAATTTATTCATAACACACGTGAAAAGACCCAGGAAAACAGAGTAAACGATAAAAACGATAACAAAATAACGCTGAAAACCGATAAAAACCCTGAAAACTATACATTTCACACCTGAGCCTCAACTCTCGCGGCCCGGTACCAAACGACTCACGGACCGGTACCAGTCCGAGGCCTGGGGGTTGGGCACCGCTGGTTTAGGAGGTAGTGCTGCTTATATAGTAATTGAAAGGTTAGTGGTTCAATCACTGGCTGCTCCAGTCTGCATGCCTCAGTATCACTGAGAAGGACAGTGAACCTCATGTTGCTCCCCAATGTGTACACTGCAGTGTGACTGGTAGGAAAAAAAAGTGCCTGAGTGAATGAGGCATACTCAAGTAGAAAAGCACTGGATACCAGCAGTTCGGATCCACTCCATTGACCTTTAATTACTTGTTGTATAGATTCAAATGTTGGAAACATTCCTTAGAAAACTTGGTCCATTTTGAAATGATAGGTACGACAAATCCCAAAGGTCCTATTAGATGGACATGTGATGGCTGTGAAGGCCATCACATGTCACTGTGAGTACAGTGGACCAACATCTCTGAAGAGTGTTTCACCTCTGTGAATTAATGCTACGAATAATTGAGGTATTTTCTCAGGGCAAAGACAGAAACAAACAGGGCACTACTAATGTCATCACTAATGTTGCCCATATACCTGATGAATATCACGTGGACCAACATGTTGTAACTGAATAAATAGTGTGTGGGAGTTCTATATGACTGCCTTTATCAAGCTTTGTCCTCTGACGTACCTGTCACTTATTTGGTAATAGTATCACGTGTTCTAATCAAAATTAGAAATATTTTATGAATCGGTGCATATTTTTTGTAGTTGTTGTTGCTCAAAATTATGCAAGTGTGTTCAAAACAATAGAGAATGTAAAGGTAATTTATACTGATTGTAGAAGTGTTGCTAATCATTCCTATTCTGCTTTGGACCTTTGAAGTGAGAAGTAACTTTTACGTGTTCAAAGAGTTCTGAACATGTAAAAGTTAAAGCTTTTTTTTGGTGAGAGAAGTTCAACAGGAGCGTGGACATAATGGAAGAAAGCAGCTTCAGAGATTGACTGAAAAAAGGAGCTTTAAAAAAGAACGTGGAAAAAAAGGCCAAGAGGGAGATGAAGGCATCAGCCAGAAATGTCAGTTGCCATTGTGTAAAATACCAAGAGGGGAAAAAAAGAGGGATGGGTAAAGGGAAGGGGGAGAGGGCTGAAAGAAAAGAGAAAGAGTGGCTGTTAGGCAAGCAATTAAAGTGAAAGGAGTGTTCGATGGGGTGAAAAGAAACCGACAATGATAGGATGATGAAAAAGTACAGAGAGAAGAGGATGGATAGGAAAGGAGTAGAAAGAGCAAGGCGAGAGCCGGAAAAGATGTGAAGGCAGATGGGTAGCATAAAGAAGGCGTAGCAAAAAGTCGGGGAGAGACAGATTAAAATGTCAGAAAGTAGAGGGCACTTCTCGTAAACCCAAAAATCCAAACCTCAGTGCAAATATGAGAGAGAAAAGGTTCGGATGAGCAGAATGAAGAAGCAAGCATGAAGGGAAAAACACAAAAGTGCAGTTCTGTTTACAGTTACCATTTTTGGAGCATGGAGCTTTGGGACTATTATGGACACTTTATGGAAAAAGATGCTCCTAATTTGGAAAAATTGGGTAATTTGAGAGCAACTTTTCTTCTTCAATCTATTCATTGTTTCCAAATTCCAAAGTCTTAAGAGCGATGTGTTCAAATAAAGTTTAGAACAGATTTGACAGGCTTTCAAAACAGCTTTAGTAAACCATGTAAAGACTATGAATAACTGAAAAAACAGCATTGTGGTTCATCCACCCTGCAAGAAATACAAATACTGCAATATTACATCTGAAAGATGTTAAATAAAATGTAAAAAGAACATATGCAAATGCACCGTGATCTGCTTCTCACCCCCTCTTTATTAAAACAGTGTTTCCTCTTTTCCACACAGATGGTTGAAATTTAAAGTCCAAAATTTATATCGTTTTTTTTTTTTTTAAAATTGGATATCATCACATTCACAAATATAAAATTACAAATATTTTGATGTTTATGTTGTCATAACTCCTGCATCCCTCCATCTGTGTACATTTACCTGTGTTAGTATTTCATTTCCTGGCTCAAACTTTCAGTTCTAAAAGTGACAGCTTGTGAAACAAAGCCATCGTTAAAAGCAAAGTTCAGATGTTATATACAGGGCTGCTTTAAAAGCTGACACATCATCAGGTTTTCTGCTGACACAGTAGTTGGTGACAGACTACAACAACAACAGCCTACCACTGACTTTTTCTCAATTATGAACTATACTGCTTTACACACTCGATAATATGTCACAGATCTAAAATACTTCCTTCCTTTATGGTGACTTTAACCTCCCAAATATTAGTTTTAAAAAGTACCACAGTCTGCTAGTGTGATTGCACGAGGCAATGGACTAGATTTCCTGCCTCAGGATTTTACCAAAGACCAAAGACCGTCTTTGTACTCCAGTGTTCAAAGATGGTCTACTAAACACTGGATGTAAACATGGCTGTACCGCTTGGATCTAATTTATCCTAAGAATAAATTTGAAGCTTGAGTGAATTAATTATTGGGACAGAAAAGTTTGTTATAAAATCTAATGCCAGAGAATAACTCCGTCAAATGTCTGGAGGTATTCTCCAGGCAAACATTAGGCTGTTGATGGCAGATCTGCTGGTTCTCATGTTCTCCAATCAAGCTGCATGCTGCACAGAGCTCATCTGTGAGCAAAAAAAGAACACCCGGGAAGCTGGACAGACGAGTCAATATAAATCTTACTGAACTTACACATAAGCTTCTCTAGTAAATAACTGTTAAATTCTCCTGACTTATGTCTTGTTATAATGTTTCTTTGTTTCCCCGCTCCATCTGTCTTTTCTTCCTCTCCCTCCCACTCACTTTCTCAAGGGCTGCCAACAAACCCAGGTAGACACGTGTAGTTTAAGCTGCTACAGGTTTTGGCTGCCATGTTGTCTGTGCAGGGGTATCCCCAGATGGTGCACACTCAAATTTAAGGAAAAACATGTTACACTGCAAAGCTTTTCACACTTCTACCACTTTGGTGAAGGTGAGACAGAGAAGTTGAAAAGTGATTGAGGTGGGAAATAACTGCTACAAAGCTGCGTCGTGGGCAGTCGCAGACAAGTGTAACAACATAACTGAACTCAGAAGTGTTCATTTTCACATGTTGTTGTTACTGGGTGAAGCCCTTGTTTCTCCAAAATGTCATATGTTCAGAAAATATCCCCTGAGACCAAAATGACTGTTGAAAACAACAATTCTTAGGGGATTTGAAAGGTTGTTTCATAAGTTATCATAGTTTTTTACCACACCGGAGAGCTAAAGTGTGTTCTCTTTTTCATATCCAACACAAGAAAGTAAGTATAAATAAGATATATACAATATACTTTGCTTATACAAGATTCAAAAATTGTTTTATCATCAATTCGCTTGACTTACAGGACATATTAGAAAGGATTAAGACAAGATAAAAGGATACTCCAGGGAATATATAAAAATCAAACCTATAAACCAGGGGTGGGGAACTCAAGGCCTCAGGTTTTAGATATCAACCTGGATCAACACAACTGAATCAAACAATTAGTTCATTATTAGTCTCTGGAGAAGTTCAAGACATGTTGAGGGTGTAATTTATCCAAATAAATCAGCTGTATTGGATCAAGGACACATCTAAAGCCTGCAGGACACCAGGAGTTCCCCACCCCTGGTATATACAATAGTTTGACCGTCGTGCAGCATTAAAAGATTTATCACAGCTGCGACAAATTCTCAAAGTAAGTTTCAGTAAGAGGTTGCAAAATGTAAGTCTTAAAACCGATAGCCTTTTAGTTGTAGCACTGCTGACATTGTGACATGAACAGAAAAATGACTTACACAATTATTTTAATATTTTTACATTGACTTCCATTGAAATGAAACACAAAGGTTTTCTTGTCAGTTCCAGCAGGAACAGGGAAAGTGAACCCGTGTTGCTGATCATCTGGTGGAGTGAAAAGCTGTCCAACCTGTAAATCCAATTCAACCCCAGCAGCATATTTATATTTCGAAATATTTATGTGCAGCATTTTGCAAACTATGTTAAAAAAAAGAATTAACCTGACCTGAAATTTCAGGACACCTTAAAAATCTGCAAGTTGCAAAGATACTTGTAGTAGTAGAATATTAACTGAGAAATGTTTCCATACTACAGCTTCCGTGTTTGGGTGGTTGTAGCTCAGGAGCTCGAGTAGCTCATCTGCAAAAAGGTGGTTAGTGGTTCATTTGCTAGCTGGATAGCAGAGCAAGACACTGAACCCCAAGTCGCTCTCTGTTGGAGTGTCAATGTTAGTTCTATTCATCATAACTACCCATATTGTGTTGGTTTTGTGACCATGTTCACTCCCAACAGTGTCAAGCACTTGACTTTATGGTCAAAAATGAAAGCATGTGTTCATTTCTCTGAATATTAATGAGCTGCTTGGGTAAAAAGAAAAGCCTTGCAACACAGTAGCTCTTGAGGACTGCCAGGGAGCAGCATATAATGCCCCACGAGGATTTGAAGACAACCGCAACATTGTAAAAAGTCATCTGTCATAAGAAGTCCACAGCTCCCTTTTGCTCAACTTCCCTCCTAAATACATATTTGATCAGAGAGCCACACTAGATTTACCCACTTGTTTCTCCCATCAGTTTGTTAGAGAGCTTGTTAATGACTGAGGCACTCATTAGCAGACACTTGTGCTCTGTATACAGGACAAGAGTGCTGCACTTTCAAAGAGCCAAATCATTTATTTTACCCTCATTAAACCAAAACCCGTTATCTCAAATCTGATTATCCACCCGTCCCTGCTGACTATTAGGAAATAAGGTAATCAGGTCTGGTAATAAAATTAAACTAGAGATTTTGGACTTCGTTTTGTTACATAAATTTCTTTTGTAGTATTCCTTTACCGTTAAGCTGTCAACAGAAATGAGACGCCTTCTGAGCTGTATGATGTTGCCTGAAGTGTAGTTGTAAAAAGTAAGGGTTTCAAAAAAGAAAAAGCCTGACACATTAATAACTCCACGGAGAATTATTCAAAACACACTCAGAATGGTTTTGATTTGTAGGAGGAGGTTTTCAATGGCCAAAACTTACTCATTGCAACCTCTGACACACATCGCCTGACAAGGTTATTCAAGTTTTCAACGGCTCACTGCAGGTGAGAGATTGGAAACCTCAAACTGGAGCACTCACAGAGGAAAG
Organism: Rhamphochromis longiceps; assembly: GCF_057381845.1. Lineage (NCBI taxonomy): Eukaryota > Metazoa > Chordata > Actinopteri > Cichliformes > Cichlidae > Rhamphochromis > Rhamphochromis longiceps. The sequence continues at coordinate 11,422,497 of NC_140562.1, forward strand.
CAATATCCTGAATAAGATCTCCTTCACCTTTCTCTCACTCTTCTAGACAAGTTTTTTATGAAACCCGTGCAAGCTTTCTTTGGCATCTGTTGGCTGACTTCTGAGCATTGCATTGTAATTTCTCACACTGCTCTTCAATTTTGAGTCCTCAGCAACTTACTGTAGGTGGTTTATTTTTTCTATTTGTTGCAATTTTTTTGACTATATATACAGTAAATTGAATGTGCGCAGGCAGTTCTCAAGTTTTAAATATATGAGGGTCTGACTCCACCATGTCTGACATCTCAAAAATAGGTGTGTCAGTTATTTGGATGGGGCTATGCAGGTTGGGTCAGGCAATATTTAAATCCAGTTCATGATCTCATTCTCTCCAGGTACAAAACTGGAAGCACAACTCAAGGAACAACAAGAATAGATACAGAAGTCGAAGTAAAGAACCAACATGTGCGAATGCCTTAAATATGCTTAAAAACAAGATGCCTCTGGGTTTTTGAATATATTGGAACTATCTCAGCAGGACATTTTGTTTTCATTATTATCACTCATAATAATTTAACTGCTTACATTGCAAGCAGTTAAATTACTGCTGTGAAAGGAAACAGTTTATTGGTCTAAATGTTTTTTTGCTAAAGCAAATTCATGTTTTAGCTCCTGCTTCTCATTGTTTCTGCCATTCTTTCTTAAGCCCACCTCCTTAACTCGGTCATTGGTTTTTACACGCGATCATTCAAAGGGTGCCGCTGAGAAAATGGCTTTGTGCATTTGGTGCGCTTGATTTGAACCAACACATAGGGGATATGTGTGTGAGTATGTAGGCAATTTATTGTGTGCAAATTAAAGTCCTCTTGCAGGCAAGTGCTTGAAGGGTGGCCGAACAGATGAATGTGTGGGTGACTGATGAATTGTAAATATGATAAATGACAGAGATGAATGGGGATTTAATAGGGCATTGAGATGGATGAATAAACAGATGTTCAGCTCACTGCAGGAACAAAAGATAAATGGCTAAAGAGGTGGGCACACAGATGGATGCATGACGGTGCCGAGACAGATGCATATGGTGTTGTTTGAAAGTTTGTTTCGGAAAATTTCTGTGAGATCAGGATTGTGTGTGAGTGTGTCTGTCAGAAAACTTATGATGCAAAAAGGTGAGAAACACATGGAGGAGAGATCAAAGTGTGGAGAAAGATAAAAAGGAAGTTCAGAATGAGATGGATAAGGAGACTTTTTAAGAGCAAAAATTTTATCTGCTGCTCATTTATATCTGCTCGGTTTTAACTTCACTGCCAGTTGATGCTAGACTAATAAAAACAACTTGGAAAAAAAAGTTAAACCCATGAAAGGATATTCAAGAAAGAAGAAAATCCATGAATAAATAACTGAAAACGGCAACAAAAAGATTGACATTGTGACTAACATCTTAGTTAAGCTCAGAGTATACAGTGGTAAAGTGAATTGATGACAATGGAATGAAAAAGCTCCACATATTATCTATCAGAACCATTAAATGCAACAACATTTCTACAGCATGATGATACATTAGAACTTTTTACACTCTACAGTACTGTATGTTTGTAAAGAATGATGTCTTCCAGTCTTAGTGCAGTCTCAAAAACAATAAGCACAAAGAAATAAATTTGAGTAAAATGCAAATGAAACACATAAAAATCAATGGATTCAAATAATGAATACATTTTTCCTAACTTGTAAGGTTTTCTAAATAAGTCATTTAGGAAAGTCTGCTTGGTATAAACTAAGCATAAATACATACGAGTCATGCTAATTTGATTTGACCAGATTCCATTAAATGTAACATTTAAGATTATCGAACAAAATCACACGGGGATATGTACACGTAGTTAAAAAAAATGACACATTTACACCAAACAGATCAATCCACCACAGAGTGCTGCTCATGCTGAATGTAAACACAGAACTCCAGATTGATTTTGCTAACTGAAATTCCAATAAAGCTTATGAAAACAATGCAGTACAACTATATCTGCAACAGCACTGAAGGAAAGCAAGAGAGCAGAAAGAAAGTCATTATAATATGAATGCAAAGCAAGAAGCAAGCAGCGTTCACAATGTCTAGGAGGATCCAAATATTGTAGTTTCCATTCTGCAGAAAACTTTTTACTTTACTTTTATCATCACACTGTTCAGTACATAAAGCAGTTTCATGAAAAATGCCACCCTGGTATGTTTTTACAAAGCTAAAGCTACAAGGAGCAGTGATATGAGAATACACAACAAAATAACTGACTATTTCTAAGCCTAAGTCAAGTAAGATCGATGTAATCAGATGTTGCGACCATTATTAAACAGAGCAACAACAAAACTAATGTGACAAAACTTTGGTTTGGTTTTGAAGTATGATGTGTGCTGTGGATTACAAGGTGGCAAAGATAATAAAACGGAGGGAAAACATCCATCTCAATCTGCTGCTCTTGAATCATATTCTTGTTAAATCAATGATGCTCAGTCTGAAAACAGATTGACAGCAGGGGAGGAAGTGACAATGCAGCATCCTTGATTTGTACCAAACTTGAGTTAGCTGCTCTCTAAAACACTCGGTAAACATTTCACTTCATTGTGATTCTTTGTATTGTAGATTGCTGATTGTCAATAGAGGGTATCTCTGTTGGACATAATGTGATTTTAACAAGTTTAGAGTTGGGAAAATATTGTGGTTAAAAATCTATAGCATCATGAGCGGTCGGTACATTTACAGATACAGCCACAGGGTTCTGCTATTCCTGGATGTAGATTTACTTTCCCCAGTGAACATACTGTTCCTTTTAATTTCAGTCTTACCATGATGTGGTGATTATATCACAAAATTGTTTAATTATATGGTTTGAATGTGTTTAGACAGTATTTTATATTAAAATATATTCACCTATTGGAATTTGGTCATTAAATGTTGGTGAGCAAGATCTAAAAATGCAAAAGGATGAATAAATATTTGCAGTCAGTTTGACCTTTCACGTTTTCCGCTGCATATCACCAGCCTGAATAAACAGTCATTAATTTTGATTTAACCTATAAAAAATGTACATTTAAAAAAAAAGTCATTTTGCACAAACTTCCAACAGCAGTACTGCCACCTTACTCCTCTCTTAAACCTGGTGGACTCAGATACAGGTATGCTCTTAATTATTTTAGTGTTAGAGCATTTAAATATATGGAAATCATTTCTGTATCATTTTATGATGCATTTGTCTATAAATTTGCCACACCTACAGATTACAGAGTTGGAGTTTGATTTTGTCTTGAGTTGGAAAAAATAGATGATAATACCAGTTTTATTAATAATCTGTGTATTTGACCATTAAAAATTGGACATTTTCAGCTCTTCAGAGTCTAAAAATTCGACACATACTTTATGAAGAAAAATGAGAAATATACACATATCATTCATTTTAATAGAAATCATTCAGACTTTTGTAAAATTACTGGAACAAAATGCTAAAAACAGAATATAACAGTTACATTCACAAATAAAATCGGTGAAAATTCCAGTTAGAAAAAATAACATTTTAGGTGGTCAGAGATGGGGGTTTGTATCTTGTCTGTTATTCACATTGAATACCGTAACCTCCTGACATAGTATCTGAAACTTGTCTTTTAGAGCTGACAGCTTTAACGGGAATGTAAGTGATGCATGACAGCTGAAGTGAATAGGTAAAGAAAAAAGTAAAGTAGTTCTCAATCTTTGATTTCCTTGTAATGGACCATGCACTGGGTTTTGAAATCACACCCTGGACATAAAAAGTAATGTGCGTGCTGGGGTTTGGAAACTGTGGTCCTCCTTCAACTCTTTTGGGAAAGCTTTCCTCGGGTTTTAGGAGTGTGTTTATAGGAATTGTTGACCGTTCGTCCTGAAGAACATTTGTGAGGTCAGATACTGATGTTGGACGAGAGAGGTTCTCCTGGTACCTGCCAAACTGAGACTCATTAATCGGATTGCCAGATTGGAGAAGCATGGTTCGTGACTCAAGAGAACATGTCTCCACTGCTCTGGAGTCCCGTAGCGGCACAGTGTTTCACAGCACTGTATCCAATGCTTTCTGTTGCACTTTGCAAGGTAAGGCTTGGATGCAGCTGCTCGGCCATAGAAACCATTCCATGATCCTCTCTTTGCGCTCTTTTAGACCTAATCTGAAGTCAGTGATGTAGATGGGTGAGTGAGTACTTTTGGCAATATAGTGTAGGACTGCCCGCACAACAAACTAAACATACAGTAACTGCTGTAATGATTTGATTGGGCTTTACTATCAGTCATCATGCACAGGACAGTTAATGATAAACCACTTAACTGTGACTTTTAGCATATTTCACCAAGTTCAAGACCAGGAGAATAAACAAACCCTGCCTCAGGTTACATGCTAATGTACTCCTACCTCCACTGCTAGTCCCAATCCTGGACAAATGGAAAGGTTGTATCAGGAAGGGCATCTATGCAGATCCATCCATTATGGCAACCACTTAGGGAATAAGAGAGCAGCTAAAAGCACCCACCCAGGGCAGAACTTAATGTGAAGCATTGGTGGGAAGTGAAGGATAGTTGTCTACTGTTTACTGTGTGCTGTATGTTTATTTCAGCTTCTATTAGGGCTGCAACCAAAGATTATTTTGGTCGACTAATCTCCCAATTTTTCTTTGATTAGTCAGTTAGTCAAGGATCATTTCAGTAACTCTTATCTCAGCTTCCTGTGAGCAAACCTCCTGTTCTAGGCTCAAATATCTCACCTGCTCAAGTCTACCCACCTGTGAATATCATGAATGTCACCCTGTTGCCTTGTCCCACAGCAAAATAATGACCCAGGAAACATCCGTTTAAAAATAATCAAATGTATTTTTAACATTAAGTCAATAGGACTGTCGGAATAAATATGAAATAAATAAAAATATTAGGTAATACAAATTAAAGTACTAGTACTATTTAAACAAAAAATGTAAATAGGAAAATAAAAAGGGCAGATACAAAAAGATTTTTTCCCACTCCAGAATAAGTTTCCAACATTTATAGATAATTCTGTTCATAAATTCATGACTGCGGTGGATATGCTCTGGAGTGAGGCGTTCCCTTATCTTTGAGATGATGTTCCCAGCTGCTGATAGCTGATAAAGATGCTCTCTGTCATGACTTCAACCATTTGAGAGGCACATGAGCTCATCTATATGCCTGTGCTTCATAATACTAAAACAGGAATAGACTATTACTAATCACAAATTTGGTTATATATTATGTTTTGTCAGATAGTGTTGTGTTCAATGCCAATTAAACTGTTTCATTATATATAAATATACAATGTATGTATATATATATATATATATATATATATATATATATATATATAATAAAATAAAAACACCCAGCACGCCCCTGCGGGCGGTTTATCCTTCAAGCTCGGGTCCTCTACCAGAGGCCTGGGAGCTTGAGGGTCCTGCGCAGTATCTTAGCTGTTCCCAGGACTGCGCTCTTCTGGACAGAGATCTCCGATGTTGTTCCCGGGATCTGCTGGAGCCACTCGCCTAGCTTGGGAGTCACCGCACCTAGTGCTCCGATTACCACGGGGACCACCGTTACCTTCACCCTCCACATCCTCTCGAGCTCTTCTCTGAGCCCTTGGTATTTCTCCAGCTTCTCGTGTTCCTTCTTCCTGATATTGCTGTCATTCGGAACCGCTACATCGATCACTACGGCCGTCTTCTTCTGTTTGTCTACCACCACTATGTCCGGTTGGTTAGCCACCACCATTTTGTCCGTCTGTATCTGGAAGTCCCACAGGATCTTAGCTCGGTCATTCTCCACCACCCTTGGGGGCATCTCCCATTTTGACCTCGGGACTTCCAGGTTATACTCGGCACAGATGTTCCTGTACACTATGCCGGCCACTTGGTTATGGCGTTCCATTTATGCCTTGCCTGCTAGCATCTTGCACCCTGCTGTTATGTGCTGGATTGTCTCTGGGGCATCTTTACACAGCCTGCACCTGGGGTCTTGCACATATATATATATATATATATATATATATATATATATATATATATATATATATATATATATATATATATATATATATATACGGAACGAAGCAGTTGTCAGCCACCTCCTGTACATGGATGACATCAAGCTGTATGCCAAGAGTGAACGAGACATCGATTCACTGATCCACACTACCAGGCTATACAGCAATGACATTGGAATGTCGTTCGGACTGGAGAAGTGTAATCGGATGGTATCAAAGAGAGGGAAGGTAGTCAGAACTGAGGGGATTGAACTACCAGAAGGCAACATTGCAGACATAGAGGACAGTTACAAGTACCTGGGGATCCCGCAGGCAAATGGGAACCATGAAGTGGCCGCTAGAAAGGCTGCAACCACCAAGTACCTGCAGAGGGTCAGGCAAGTCCTGAGGAGTCAGCTGAATGGTAAGAACAAGATCCGGGCCATCAACACGTACGCCCTGCCCGTGATCAGGTACCCTGCTGGGGTAATAGGCTGGCCAAAGGAGGAGATAGAAGCCACTGACATAAAGACAAGAAAGCTCCTTACCATGCATGGAGGGTTTCACCCCAAGTCCAGCACCCTGAGGCTGTACGCTAAGCGGAAGGAAGGGGGCCGGGGACTGGTGAGTGTCAGCACCACAGTCCAGGATGAGACAACGAACATCCAAGAATACATTGGGAAGATGGCCCCAACTGACCGAGTGCTCAGTGAATACCTCAGGCAGCAGAAACCCAAGAAAGAGGAGGGAGACGAGGGACCATCATGGAAGGACAGGCCCCTGCACGGTATGTACCACCGGCAGATAGAGGAGGTGGCTGATATCCAGAAATCCTACCAGTGGCTGGACAAAGCTGGACTGAAAGACAGCACAGAGGCACTAATCATGGCAGCACAAGAACAAGCTCTGAGTACAAGATCCATAGAGGCTGGGGTCTATCACACCAGGCAAGACCCCAGGTGCAGGCTGTGTAAAGATGCCCCAGAGACAATCCAGCACATAACAGCAGGGTGCAAGATGCTAGCAGGCAAGGCATACATGGAACGCCATAACCAAGTGGCCGGCATAGTGTACAGGAACATCTGTGCCGAGTATAACCTGGAAGTCCCGAGGTCAAAATGGGAGATGCCCCCAAGGGTGGTGGAGAATGACCGAGCTAAGATCCTGTGGGACTTCCAGATACAGACGGACAAAATGGTGGTGGCTAACCAACCGGACATAGTGGTGGTAGACAAACAGAAGAAGACGGCCGTAGTGATCGATGTAGCGGTTCCGAATGACAGCAATATCAGGAAGAAGGAACACGAGAAGCTGGAGAAATACCAAGGGCTCAGAGAAGAGCTCGAGAGGATGTGGAGGGTGAAGGTAATGGTGGTCTCCGTGGTAATCGGAGCACTAGGTGCGGTGACTCCCAAGCTAGGCGAGTGGCTCCAGCAGATCCCGGGAACAACATCGGAGATCTCTGTCCAGAAGAGCGCAGTCCTGGGAACAGCTAAGATACTGCGCAGGACCCTCAAGCTCCCAGGCCTCTGGTAGAGGACCCGAGCTTGAAGGATAAACCGCCCGCAGGGGCGTGCTGGGTGTTTTTTATATATATGTAAACATTATATGATAATTTTCAGTTGATTTTCAGAGGAATACTCTCTTTCTCCTTTGAGCTTCCACAGGGGGATCTGCATAGGGGGACCTCTTGATCTGCAGTCAAATGCTGCACCACTGAGCTATACCCCTTACATATTTCTGTCACCACCATATTTAATAGTTGTGTACTTGTTGCCTGCTAAAAGAGGTTATTAAGGCCCTGCTACCCTACACATTGAGGAGTACTTTCTTTTTACAGTCAGATTCGTGCTTCTAAAAGTAACGCCTGACATCAGCGATAAGCTAAGCTATGCATGTGGACCAAGATCTGCAGCGTGCGGCCATAAGGGATACTAGGGGAGATTAAAGGCAATAGAGAGCCAACAACAAAAATGATTTGCACTGTTCGTAGCGTCACAAACATGCTGTGGGCATAGAAATAATAATAATAAATCAGTAAACATACAAATAAATTTATGCCCACAAACACTCTTCTTCGAGTTGGTAATTGACCAACATTGACCATGTTGATGAGCACTTGTGTTGGAGGAGGTATCGTCCTAAATTGGCTTGATAGCCCAATCAAAATAGTACTTTAATACTTAATTGTTTGTGCAAGGCTCCAAAAATATGTCTGGCAGGAAGACACAAAAACAAAAGGAAACAAAAGAGAGAAAAGGAAGGGAATCTTGCTGTGGTTTATGTGTTTAGCATCTATTAGATGAATGACGGCTGCATTGTTTCCACTAAAAAGACAGAGAGATGTTTTATACAGTGTTTTTATTGTATTTCATGCTGATTGTCTGTAAAGATTACGTCTATAAAGGAGCTAAATCACGAACAGCAGCTTCTTGAAATGTTTTAGAGTCAAAAAGAGAGAAAAACAGCTTATATGTGAAATACTGCGAAGGGCCGTTTATTGTTATTGTGATCAGAATATCTGTTTTTATATATCAGTACTGAGTGTTACCATGTAGTTCCCTTGTGTAAGTCTTTTCTTTCCTCTACTGTACTACATTAAAAAACAAAACAAACAAATAAAAAATAAGCGTTGCAACTGTCAAAATGTAAGACGGCTCTAACTGTGAGTTACTGTATTTGTGAAACATTTAAAAATAACAGTTGCCTTTTATAACGCACAACTGTCCTACACATCACTGAATAATATGTTGGGCCATTTTCATTTATTGCTAGATTCTGATGAAAAAGATTAGCTCTACCTGGTAAGCCAGAGGCTTGGACAGATGGAGGGAGAAAATAAAGACCGGAGGTGTGTGTGTGTGTGTGTTTAGGTGGGGTGATGAATCTCATTCTTTATTAGTAGCAGCCATCCATTGTTTTGAGAGCCTATAAAAGTTTTCCATGTCTGCTCTCCATCCCCTTACTTCTTTACAGTATCCATCCATTAGAGGTGACATGGAACCTCAAATTCTTATCTCGCCGTCACCCAACCTTGTTCGTCTTGCCCAGTAATGAGGCAGGGGAGCACTGTCATAAAACCAGAGCCTGAGACCTTGGCTGGGGATAACATTGTCTGCTGGTTCCACTTTTTTGTAGTCTTCATTACAACAGAACCCATCATTCTTCCTCCCAGATGGCTAACTTGTTGATCTTAATCAGACTGACTGTCCAAAAAAAGAAGCTGCAGTCTGCAAAATCATCACTTATTAATTTGAAAATAAACAGTGATATAAAATATGTTATTCTGTTTTCTTTCTGACTTTCATTGCCCTTCTTTTTGAAGGTAATCTTGTCTTTTTTACCATCCACCCTTATGGTGTATGTTGTTGCTTCTTCTGGAACCCAAAGCTGTTTAATGGCTTATTCCTTTCTATTACTTGCCATCAACCTCCTATAGAGCATTACTGTCATTTCCCACTCCCTTTTATTCTCATTATCGCTCTTTGAGACTCTGTCTTTTCACAGTCATTTTCTCCATAGTCTCTCTTTTTGCTTCTGTCTTTCTCTACCAAATTGATTGCATGAAAGGCTCACTTTCTCATAGTCATGTCCTCCTCCCTCCCTTTTTTTCTTTAAGCTTTTCTGTTTATTTGGTGTGACAGAGACGGCCTGGGCTACTCCAGTGTTTTGAAATGAGTCTCGTTCAGCTAAAGGGAAACCCCACCCTTGAGGGTTTGAAGGAAGTTGACAGGGTTCAATTTAGATGTCAACTGAGCACAGAAGAGATGACAGATACTTGGCATTTAAAATTAAGTGCAGTATCCATCAGTATGCCCTGATATAATTAAACATTTCTATGACAGAGTAAAACAACTGAACTGTGTCACAGTCCAGATATAAAGTCCTGGTCTCTGAGAAGACTATTTAAAATAATATCCTTGTAGTATTAAACGTATTGTGCTTGCAGTAGATTGCTAATCAGAATTAGAATACTTTTAAGACAAGATAAGATAAGATAAGATAAGATAAAACTTTACTAATTCCTCAGGTGGGTTCCTCTGGGAAATTCGGTTTCCAAAAGCACAGCACCGACAGAAGTTACAGAGTTACAGAATATTATACATATATATATATACACACACACACACACACACACACACACACACACACATATAAATACAGAGACATATACAAATAAAATATACGAAGGGGATAAATAGAATAAATAGGAATAAAAATAAAAATACAAGTGAATTGCACATTTCAAGTATTGGGTTCTATTGCACCGTTGACTATTAACAAAAGTATTGCACAAAAGGTATTGCACAGTGAAGTGAAGAGGCACTACAGCTTAGTTGTTCCCCCCTCCTTTGTCCTCCTGTTTCCCCTCCCTCTCCCCTCCAGAGAGGAGTTAAACAGTCTGATGGCGTGTGGGACAAAGGAGTTTTTAAGTCTGTTAGTTCTTGTCTTGGGGAGAAGCAACCTGTCACTGACTCTTCTGGTTGTTAATGGCCGTGTGCAGAGGATGGCCAGCATTGTTCATAATGTTCAGCAGTTTTTTTAGTGTCCTTTTCTCTGCCACTGTCACCAGAGTGTCCAGCTTCATGCCGACCACAGAGCCAGCCTTCCTGATCAGTTTTTCCAGCCTGCATGAGTCCTTCTTTGCTGTGCTGCTCCCCCAGCACACCACAGCATGGAAAAGTACTCCAGCAACCACTGACTGGTAAAACATCCTCAGGAGCTTCCTGCAGATGTTAAAAGACCTCAGCCTCCTGAGGAAGTACAGTCGGCTTTGGGCTTTTTTATACAGGTGCTCTGTGTTGCATGACCAGTCCAGTTTATTGTCCACCCACAGCCCGAGGTACTTGTACTTGTTGACCACCTCCACCTCCTCCCCCTCTATCTGAACCGGCAGTGGAGCTTCTCTGGACCTCCCGAAGTCCACAACCAGTTCCTTAGTCTTTGAGGTGTTGAGTTGTTTTACTGCTATTATTAAAAGCAGTATTAAAACTATTAGTCCCTGAGGAAATGATAGGGTTTCGATTAAACTAAATGGTTTAGTTTAATTAAACTAAACCATTTAATACAATAACTCTAATACATACAAATAGCTCTAATTATAAATCTAATCATAAATATCCCAGTATTACACAATTTAAATGTATATATGGTTGATATTGAGGTGCCCTTCTTATCATACTGTAAGAAATCAGTGTCACTATTACATTATTACATATATTACCATATATGTATATATATAAAATTCAGTATTGTAGCAGTTTGTGAAAGTCTGTATGGGTTAAGGTTTAAGGTCATATTTATCTAGTAACACTATTACATTTTGAAATTGCTGAAATGTATATATAAAAACATTTTTATTGGTTTCTGAAATTAAATTTTCTCAATCTGTTGTTTGCTTCTGATCATCTTTGCCCGGACTTTTGTTTTTATTCATTGATGTGTCTTTGTTATGATTTTGAGGCCTGCTAATGAGCACCATTTGAGTTGCTGTCTACTTATTGCTCTGAGAGTATTCATTAACGCGGCATGAATATTGAAGACCATCCCCTGTCCTTGAGCGCTTTGATTATTGATAGGCTGCTCATGGGGATCTCTCTTTCAAGTGTGACAGCTTTATAACACCCTTACCTGAGCAGACTGATTGGTGGAGTAAAAAAACAACACTTCTTCACTTTGCTGAAGGTTAATGTGTAGAGTAGGAAGTTGGGTCCATGGATTTTCTATCTATTTTCTATCTATTATTATTAGAGAAGCTCAGTAGGTAAAGTGGTCGCCCCATGATCGGAAGGTCGGCGGTTCGAATCCACTTAACGACTACCCTGAGGTACCCCTGAGCAAGGTACCGTCCCTACACACTGCTCCCCGGGCACCTGCTTAGTGGGCTGCCCACTGCTTCACTGAGTGAATGGGTCAAATGCAGAGAAAAACAAGTAATTTCCCCATGGGGATCAATAAAGTATCCATTATTATTATTTCATGCAACCAATAGGTGGCAGGTTCTGCTCCCTTGAAAGCCAGTGCATTTCCCTCCACAACCATGTGCCCTACTCACGAGTTTTCAAACATGTTAAATGCTGCCTTAGTAAAGCAACTCACTCTGATCTACAACTGGTTAAAATTCCATGCCTACTCTTGGTTGTGTAAGTGATCCCTCCCAAGGAGGCGTTTTAGCTGCAGTACTCGGTGCAGATACATTATGAATGAGTTGAGTGAAATGCCCTTTACACAGTCTAATCAAGCCTTTATGAATACAAGAATTACTCTCATTCACTGCAGGTATGAATGAATTTGGAGTATTGTCCACCTATTGCCTCAGGCGGTATCTTTACCTGGACCACTTACACATTCCTTCTGTAGAAGGTTGACTTTGAAGATTTCATGCTAGCTGGATTACATTTTAAAGCTATGACTATTCCATCTGTGATTCACTTTCTGATCTCTAAGGCATATGAGTGGAAGGTGTGTGTATGTGTGTGTGTATCTATGTGTCTATGTGTACGTATGTATTTCTGTTGACGTGAATGCAGAAATCATCTGTTATGCGGCTAACATCTCATTCTGCAGTGCACACAGGCAGTGAGTCACGGCCGTACTCATGATGTTGGGTACCGTGATAGTTTGGCTCTTGTATAAGCAGATTCACTGAAGGAGAAACTAAGATCATATATTGACTGAGTGGATACTGCCATAGCTTCTCAGCTACACGCATTGGTGAGAAGCTATGGTACATTGTTATTTGTCCACAACACTGGGCACCAGCATAACTTCTTCAGATCATGTATTGTAGGGAGGGGTAGATATAAACAGGGATGCTTGCGCTAATGTTCCATCACGGGGTTTATACTCTTGGATCATTCCAGTTTCAAAGTGAATGAGCAAATTAGTCCTTTTAAGACATGTGTAATTCTACCCTCCTATACACCAGAGGACTTCTCGGTCCATTTCTCTGACTGAACTAAGTGTTCTCAAACACATACAGTCAACTGTGGTCTGAGTTGACACATATCACATTTCACTCATTCAGTAAATGAGCAACTTTCACATTTTACATTTGTAATGAAGCAACAGCTGTTTTTTCAAATAATCACCTAAAATCACTTTAGCACTCTGTATACATGCAGAGACACTACTCTTGTGTGTCTTATTAAATTAAGACTCTAAAAGGCAGAATATGTAAGTTTAGATATCAGTAGTGTTTTCTTCTATATTCGATATAGAATGTGCGTAAACTCTAAGAAAATATCCGCATGGTCCTCTGCTTGTCTGGCGCAGTGTGCTGCCTACTCAACCCTCAGCAGTGATATTTTCAGTAATCAGATGTGTGGTAAAAAAAAAAACTCCCCCCGGTGCTCTGACATTTGAATGGCTGGTATATACAGAGAGAACTCAACGCAGGCAAGCCAGGCAACAGCCCTTCAGCTGCTCTGTCCTCAAATACAAACTCACACGTATGAATACATATTTTTTCTCTTGATGCAAAATGACACAAAAGCATGACAAGGGGACAAAGGTCCAGTGGACCCCAACTGAATACTGAAAAAAAGCTTACTGCTTTTTTTTCTTGGTGTGAAACACAGTCTGTATAAAAATAAAATTACTGGTGCACTTGAATGTTTAGGCACAGTGCCCTCCATAATGTCTGGGACAAAACACATTATTTGTACTCTCTGCACCACCAAGTGAGTTAAATCACAGTAGAGCAGCTATAGCTACCTGTGAATGTATCCACCTGTCAGTCAAAACTTTAGCCCTGCCAATAATGCTAACTTTAAATGTTTAAAACCAGCTGTCAGTTTCCTCTCATACAGCAACATTTTTATTCAAGGTTGCCAATATGTCTGTTTCTGCTGGAAAGTTTACATTTTTAACATGGGAGTATGTAGAAATTTAATTGAATGGGAATCAATCATTTGCAAAACCAACGTCTTTCATTAGACCTGCAATTTACTGATGAGGTGCCAACAATTTACACTTAAAAAGAAATTAAATATGACATTGCTATTGTTTTATTAAATTTAATTTTCAGCTTTTATTTTCATAAAAGTTGCCAAAATTGCAAGCCATTTCTTTGCAGCTGTTTCTTGTCAGCATTTATTTTTCTATACTCTTCTTTTGCAATGCTGCAAATTTCTAAGAGCCTTGTAATTTTTCACAGTTTGTAAGAATTAGAGTTATTTTTGCACATAACTGATGGGTACAAGCATGTGTATAAAAAAAGTAACAAGACTAACAGATTCACTGACTTTCTGCCAGAAATAAAAACAAGTAAGTAAGGCACATTAACACTTAAATTAGTTACACTAAAATGAAATAGGACAGCACCCTCCTCATAATGAATTCGGGGCTTTTACACTCCTGATTAGTGATGTCCTGATTAATATTTTTGGCAGTGTCTTCCAGATCTTTTAATGTTTTAAAGTACCCTCTGGCAGAGGCTAATTTAAATAAAAAATAAACATATACATATATACATATAGCCCATTCACAATACTAAACTTGAATTAATGTTTCAATCAAACATACTTGAGGTAATAAAGCATATTGGTGATTCCCACTTTAGCACTTAATGTGATCATTATTTCATATTGCCGCTGTGTTCTTTTTTTATTCATATTGCTGCATGCTAGTTAAATGACACAGTGTTTTCACTTTTATCTCATAAGCAACATATGAAAAACTGTTAAAAACAATACAGAGGAGCAACAGCAAAGGAATAAATAAACTATGCAAGAAAAAAAACTATGGAAATTAAGAGGCCTTATTTGTATGAATACACACAGTGGTTGGGTGATCCTAACAGTATTCTCCTGAAAGCAGGCATCTGTTACACACAGTCTTTTAAGTCACGCTGTAGTTTACAAATCGGATAGCTTGGATCACTATTTTGAATCACACTGGCAGTTGTGACTCAAAATAGTTTTACAGTATGTGGACTTGCTATAGTTTTTGTAACATCAGCAGGCTAATAGGTCAGGTTATTTAAAGAGCCGATTTTTGGTGATCTTTGGTGATCTTTGGTATTAATATGTTACATATTGAGTATGTTGTAAAACATACTCAACAGTATCTCCACCATTTGACCTTAGGACTGAAGAAGCTTCTCAGATGAGAGGTGAAACGTCTTCAAGTAACTTAAAGAAGTCCAGACGCTTTTCTTTGCAAGCTCCTTTGACTACGATGATCTGGATGACTGAGAACCTTCACAGACACATGTTGTAAAACAGCTACCTGATCACAGAGTTTCAGTCAGAATTCAGAACTCATCACAGCCTCTGACAGTGGACTCGTCTCTGTGCTTGTCCTGTTGCACCTCAGCGCAGCGTTCGATACTGTTGAATGTATTATTTTATTACAGCGATTAGAGCATGCTGTAGGTATTAAAGGTATGTACTGGAGTGGTTTGAATCATATCTACCGAGTCTTCTTCACAAATTATGGTTATTTATGGAGTTCCACAGGGTTCTGTGTTAGGACCAACCCTGTGTACATTCTGATGACAGACACACACAGGCTGGTTAAACTGCAGGAATGTCTTAAAGACAAAAAGACCTGGATGACCTATAGTTTCCTACTTCTTAATTCAGATGAAGCTGAGGTTGTACTCGTCCCTAAAAATGTTATAAACATGATGTCTAACCAGAAACTTACTCTGGATGACATTACCTTGGCCTCCAGTAACACTGTGAGAAATCTCCAGGATGCATATTAAACAAGAATGTAGGACTGCTTAATTCTCTATCTCAAAAAACAGAAAGATCTTGTATCAGAATGATGCTTAAAAACTGGTTCATGCATTTGCTACATGTAGACTGAACTATTATAATTCATTATTCGTTATTATGAGGCTTTCAAAACTCCCTGAAAACCATTCAGTTTATCCAAAATGCTCCAGTAGCAGCATTTTTCTAGAATGGGAGGCTGAGCTTTCATCTTTAAGGACCTTCTTCTGTGGAACCAGCTCCCAGTTTGGATTCTCTCCCTACTTTTAAAATCAAGCTAAAAACCTTTCTGGATTGTTAGTAAAGCATGTATTTACAGCTGAAGTAGATGACCCTGAATCCTCTTGTAGTCATGCTGCAATAGGTTTAGGCTGCTGAGGGCTTTCCACAAAACACTGAGTATTTCTTTTTTAATTACCTTTTTCACTCACTGTGTATTTATACACCACTCAGTATTTATTTTCATTAGTTATTATTAATCTTTGGCTCTCTTTCACCTTATGTCATTTGTCCAGTCTCACTGTCCTAACCACCAACCAGTCATGGCAGATGGCTGCCCCTCTCTGAGCTTGATTCTGTTGGAGTTTTCTTCCTGCAAAACAGAGTTTTTCCTTCCCACTGTTGCCAAAGTGCTTGATCATATGGGGTTGTTATATTGTTGGAGTTTCCTCTGTTTTCTCTGTATTATTGTAGGGTCTCTACCTTACAGTATAAAACGCCCCGAGGCAACTGTTGTTGTGATTTGGCACTATATATATTAAAAAAAAAACTGGATAACAACATTGAGTATCAGTATTGTTCCCCACCTTGAGGTGCTGTCATGGTCCTAGTCTTTGATCAAGCATTTTGAGTCTGTAGACTTTCAACTTTTGTTTGTTGAATATTTTTTGTTTGATTCTTAGTTTGCTTTGTGTTTACTTTTTTTTTATCTTCGTGTATTTCCTTAGTGTATTTAGTCTGGAGTTCTTAGCTCCCATTTGTGTTAGAGTTTAGTTTTTCCTTCAGTGTTTCTTGTCTCATCCTGTTGTGTTTAGTTCACTCTTGGTGCATGACAACCGATGCTAACACTCAGTCATGTGTATGCTAATATAAAATATATCTTGCATACAGAAAAGCAGACACAGAAATGACCAAACTTGAAGTGCACTGTCTTTTACTGCTTTGCTTTTTGATTGGTGTGCTTTATTTAACTGAACTAAAGTATAAAAGAGTTTATATTTTGGAGGAGAAAATAATTATGCACTGAATGTGAACCAACCCAAAAAGGTAGTGACGACAGATGTCAGGGCAAGTAGTCTTCGGGACCACTTCACAGCTTTTCAGCTCCACTTGTTTGCTGTCATCTGCTTCTGTCACTCAGTTCGTGTCTCAGTCATTTCCTTCTCACGCATGCTGTCTCCTGCCTCTGCTTCCTTTCCCTTTTCCAGACAGCTTTTCTTGGTTATACTCGACACATCTCAGACCACATGTGTATTTCAGAGTGAAGAAATAAAAGAATGAGAGAAACATAAATTATAAAATTGTTTTATTGAATTATTTACACTTACAGGGCCTTCACATGGATAACAGTCACCATGCAAATATACTCTCCACATCTTCTCCTCACTGATAAGACTGTCAGACACTCAGGAGAAGACTTCCATGAAAAGCCTGCACGTTATCATTCAGTTTCTAATGAGTGCTCAACTCTGATCTGAGCAGCCAGCAGCACCTTTGTTAATGCCAACATCTTTCCAGCCCTGAATTCTGCACCTTTAAAATATTTTTTTTTTAAATCTCTCCAGGCAGGGCAAACAACTAATTAATCTTGAAAAGTCCAAGCATTGTCTCGTGAACTTTAGAGGTAAAATATAACATGGTATCTACCTACGTCAACAGCAACAATGGAGCCTCATTTATGTCTTCTAACCAGGGATAAGAGGGGACTAAGAGCAGGTAGAAGCAATAATGCATGGGCAATAATTCATTGATTTTTGTTAATGGTGAACAGTTCAGAAAACCACTAATGAGCAAAGCACTGTTTTTAGGTTTTAACTTCAGAACATTTTTGCCTTCTAATTCGCCTACCAGACAGCTCAAAACGGACACTTTATCTTGGTGGTGCTATAGTATATACTACTACAACTATACTACATACTACTACATAGGATACACACAAATGTAGGAGTGATGCTTGTCGACTCTCCTGGACAGCAGCTCAGAGAAAGTGTACCCTGTCACGTCCCTCAGCAGGCTAAATAGCAGCCAGCCTCTAGGCTTCAGAGGTCTAAAAAATTCCCTTAAACAATAAACTTGGGAGATTCATTCTTTTTCACATGCATTTTTTAGCCTTAAATAGCAAATTGTACTGGAAAACCATAGAACTGATAGGATTCAGCAACATTTATATGACTTTGACTGTTACAGTTATTTATTTTACTACAGTTAACCCTTTAACGATAAGTGTATCATATTTGATACACAAGTTTTAAAAAAACAAAAAATGTTGCATTGTTTAGGCTTTTTAGGGTTAAACATAAGATATACTCATTAGTATCACACACCTTCATCTTCAACTCTTTGTATTTTCTGGACATTTACTGAACAAGTTAAAGGAGCTAAGTGTAACCGTTCCAAGAAAGCTCTTTAGGTAATGCATGAGCAGTTGTGTTTAAAGAAAGAACACAAAATGTGGTGCATGTGCTACAAGAAAACTAGCTTGGTGACTGATGACCAGAACTCCTCTCTCTATGACAACTTGAGCAGTCCTTTACTGCAATAAAACTGCATTTCTTCTAATTCTGTTGCTAAATTTCCTCGTTATTTCCCCAATCTCAGACAGCAGGCTGGGAAATACAACCTCTGCTGCCCTACATACCCTTTGTCTTGCTCCAGTTCTACTTGGATGGTAAGGTTTTTCACACACACTCAGACTATCAATTAAACCCCAGTGGGAGAGAGAAGTTGAAGAAGAGTAGAAGAGAGGAAAATGTGGAAGGAAGGTGAATCAACACAGCCCGTCTCTGTGAGTGTGTGTGTAAGAGACATGTCCAGACAGAAAGAATGATTAGGGGGTTTTGTGAGTGGCTTTTACATGAGCTGTGGGAGAGAGTGAAGAAGAGAGGAATGCAAAATATCCCACAATGGAAAGTCAAAGGCTTGCTGTTTGACAGAATAACAGTTAAGATATTGATGGCCAAATGTAAAAAGAGAAGAAAAAGAGAATCTTTATCTTGACACCAAGGCAAGGGGGGGGGGGGGGGTAGAAAAGGAAGGTGGAACATAAGAACAAGGAGATGACGCGAATGTTGGGGTAGAGGAGGTGAAGGAGAAGGCTTTCATGAAAGCTGTGGAAGGATAAGAGGAAAGCAGAGAAGGTGTAATGAATCATGAGGTCAAGATGTGAGGAGAGAAGGATACACTAGACGAGTAAAGTAAGTAAGGAAGTGAAGTGACTGAATGGCCGAGAGAGGGTTTGAAAACTTTGACAGAGTTGAATAAGACAAGAGAGGAGGGGAAATGAGTCACAAAGGGAAACTACAGTCAGGGATGTGTTTTGTATTTTCTTTAAGCATATAAGATCTGCAGAGGTTTTCAGCTGAAGTTGAAGGACACTGCAGCAGTTTAGGAAAAAAATATGGGAGCAGTGAATCTTGAGGCCAACAGCTCAGGTGACATAGCTGATAGTCTTGGGTACAAAACATCAAGGTTTTTTAAAAAAAAAATGGTTGGCATGATTCACAACATTATATAGGTTTTCATTATTATTATTTTTAATTTAATAAATATTACAATGAGGTCAAATTGCTGTTTATGTACTTTTTTATGACTGCTGGGGGCAACTATGTAGACTTATAACAGAGCTATAAATGAGATTTAGCAAAATGAAAGGTGTTACAGTTTTCACAAACTTCCAAAAGGAGCTGCTGTTTGCAGCATACTTCTGCCAAGTATATAAAATGGGAAGCCCGCAGGATCATAGAACAACAAGCTCCTCATGAGCATCCCTAAAGAAACTGTGTCCATGGTATCCAAGCAGCAAGCATCCATGGATGTGACACGACAGCTATAGCTACATTTATTACTCAGAATGTATAACTGTTCACAAATCAGAGACAGGATTGGTCGGGACCAGTAAATGACACACAGTCAGCTGGAGCTGTCCTCTGGTTAGGTTTTAAGCACCATTACACCCTTCGAGGTCTTTTTATTTAACTAAAATTTTGTGATTACTAATATGTAAAACACATTTCTCTGTTAGATTATTTCGATTGCATTCCAAGTCAACATATTTGGTAGTGATGACTAAAGTATAATCACATGTCAAAACTCAAAAGCTCCTGTCAGTCACTTTGGTTCAGTTTGTTGCACATTTTAGCATTTGAGGGGTGTCCCAGATCCTGTTCAGCTCTGCCAGCAGGATCTGGGGATTGCAGAGTCGGATCAGTCCACAGCTTTGACAGTGAATCTGTTAGTTGAGGTTTTTCATACTGCACAGGTTACAGACAGTGACACTGTTCAGCCTACAGATATTCATTACGTGTTCACAGAGTGCAACTTTAGCTTTTTACCTAATGCTAAAAATACTTCATTAGCGATTTCCCATGTCACTGTGCACAGGCGGATATGTATTTGGTTTGTTTGTTTTAACAATTATCCATGAAAGGTTTAAGCAGTGGAGTAATATATGACAGATGCAATCTGCTTCATTAAAAAGTTTGCCATATATTCCCATAACATTCAGTTCTTTTTCTTTCATCTTGTGCTGCCCATCTGTTGTTTCATGACTTTCATCACCAGTGCTCAGTTATAAGTAGTGTTTTGCCAGCAGCTTTTATTATTTTTGGCTTATGAACTGTTCTTAAAGTCAGTTTGAAAAGCTTAAAATTTGGCTTTTTGAAATATGCAGATGCTCCGTATGAATGTCTCCCTTTTTCTACAGTCTCAGTTAATTTCACTTCTGCTTTAACACAGTTTTTTATTCGTCTATGTTCATGACATTGTTGTTCATGGAGAGAATGGTGGTGCAGTTATTAGCATTTTGGTCCTCAGTTCGAATCTACAATCTGGACAAGGCCTTTCTGTGTGGAGTTTGGATGCTGAGTTCTCTGTGGGTACTCTAACATCTCCCCAAAGACATGCACTTAGTCTTTAGACTGGAATAAGCAGAAGATAATAGGTGAATGGGTTATCACGGTTTCATGAAATGGTCATAAGACCAGACTAAATGTGACCTGTCTCATGTCACTCTGGTGAATTCTTGAGTCAGAAAGCTGGATTACATGCTACAGAACTGCCTGTATCCGTCACATCCAAACCAGTAAAACAAAATATTCAACTCTACTAGAACCTGTTATTTTATCGGTCAGTAACTCAATCTGTAAAACATGGCCATCATACACAGTGAAGAACCCTCTTCTTCTAGGATAAGATTCGAAATACTGGCCCAGCTTGTTTTAAGTACAAATGAAGCATTTTTATATGACATTAAAAATGTAGTTAAAGCTTTGGCAGGGAAAAAGCCCGAGTAATCTTTCAGATGTTGCTGATGGAAATTCTTCTATCCACTACGTCTGGATATGTCTTAAATAAATACATTTCAAAATTAAAAAGAAAGAAAGAAAGAAAAACAAACACACAGCATTTAATAGCCGTGAATCAGCAGGAAAACTTTTAGTGAAGACCATGACCTGATTTTCACATTTCACAACACACCAAACTTTTCATTTTTTCTGAAAGCTAAAATGCAGCTTTTTAATATGCACTTTAAATGTGTTAAAGCTGTCTACATGAATAGAAAAAGTAAAACAAAGAGGGGGGACTTGAGAAAGTGTTTGGGTGTCTGTAGACGGTCACCTCCAAACACCTGATCCGTGTTTGATACCGAAGATATGACCCATATGTAAATATGGGTCATATTTACATATTTACATATTTACATATATCATTCAAAACTGCTGGATTGTCAAGAGTGCCAGTCAGAATTTCTGTGAAACAGACAGTCCAGCATTCATTATTCTGTCTGTGCTGTCGCAGACGGGAATCTGACAGAAGGCTGCATCTCAGCGAGGGCTGTCAGTGCCCTCAGTGTACCAAACACACTCCTAGAAACACCAGGGCTCAAAGCACAGCTTTCATCTGATGCACTCTGTGTGTCTTGGTGGATTTTTATTTTTATCTCTCTTTTTTTTAGGTCACATTGGGTTTCTTGTTCCAGTCTTCGGTAGGCGTTGTGACTCCTCTCTATTTGTCTCTCTTAATCTCTGTCTGTTTATCTGCTTATCTCTCTCTCACATGGATGCACATGTATACATGAACCATTTCATCAAGCTGCTAAATCATTTGAAATCAAGTCATGGACTGCAGCTTGCTGCATTATGTGTATGCTGATTTATGTTCACTCTTTTCAGTAAATAAATCTGACTCTTTTTCAGCAAAACATTCCATCTGGTTACAGTAATTCAAAAGTGTTACCCTATCTTCCAGCACAGCTGGTGCCTTGCTCAAGGTCAGCTTGAATGGACTTGTTAGGGGAAGAAAAAGGGGCTGCCTTAACGACAACAACAACAAAGCACTGCCATGTAATGCAGGTCAAAACAGGGCTCCCTGGTGTTACCTGTGCTCAACTGTTTAAAAGCTGGGCTGATTCTTTTATTTTTCTTCAGAACTAACTTTTCCCTTTAGCATCTTTATGTCTTTACTCACCTAACCTTTCGTGCTCAAATTCAGGCTGCGTTTAGAACTGTGTTGGAGGTAAGACTGTTAAAAGCAACACTATCATCAAACGGGAAGGTGATCAATATATATTCAACACTGGAATATTTTCAGCCAGAATATTTAGTTTTTCTTCTTGGCTAGTTTACTAGCATGAAATGAGGGAAGAAGAAAAAAAAAGCCAAATGCTCAGTCAGAGACTCAAAAGAAAATAACGCATTTTACAACCAGATGAAAATGAAGGGCAAACAGAGAGCCTTTAAAAGTCCATTCATGTTACAAGGCTCATTTGTGAGCATTCCCTGTGTGTACAGCAGGTTATAGAACATAAACCAGTCAAATTAAAGATATTTTCTGCACTGTGTAACAAAATTGATTAGTGTTTAGTAGGAGCCAATACATTGCAAATAAAGGCTCACCTGTTAAGGCTTTATTCTAACATGCCAAGAAAATGAGGCTAAGTACCAAAAAAAGTCACAAAAACAACTACAAAATCAAGAAGGTCCAGAGTTCAATTCAGGGTCATCTGTTCAGGGTTGATTGAATGGTTGTCTGTCTCTATGTGAACGACTGGTGACCTGTGCGGGGTGTACCCTGCCTCTTGCCCTAATACAGCTGGGATAGGCTCCAGCAGCCCTGACTGGATGGATGCATCAAAGCATTTATACTAGCTTTGCAAGCTGTGTAAACATTTATTAGTAGCCATTGTTGCTACAATAGCTTTTGATTTATTAGTGAAAATTCCAAACTTGAAATAATGACAGCTAAAGGAAGAATAAATTTAATATAACTACTTTTCTTTTGCTGAAATGTTTTTAGTCATCCACTTCTTACAAAAAAAGAACTCAAGAACAGGTGTTGGCCATCTTCAAAGGAAAGGTCTTCCATCAAAGCACCATGTATACCAAGTGCTAAAAAATAGATCAAAAAAAGGTTAGAAGTC
Organism: Rhamphochromis longiceps; assembly: GCF_057381845.1. Taxonomy (NCBI): domain Eukaryota; kingdom Metazoa; phylum Chordata; class Actinopteri; order Cichliformes; family Cichlidae; genus Rhamphochromis; species Rhamphochromis longiceps. The sequence goes on from NC_140562.1 coordinate 11,445,872, forward strand.
ACACAACACCTCAACTTCCTTCCTGTGTTTCCCAAGCACCGTCTCCTTTCCTGCCATTTTAATGTATCTCCGACGAATGTAGTTGTGAAGAATGATGTGTTTATATTTGCCAGTGTCGTACATTTAGCGAGGCACCTCAGTCTGTTTAAATGCAATTACAGTGACTGATGGTTATCTCCATGCACCCCTTTGTGTCTAAGTGCCTCCCATTATATCTCCATGTGCCTTCTGTGCACCATGTGCTTTGTGTGTATGAAGGAGTGGAACTGTATATCTAGCTTTGCATGCACCTTTGATTATATGTGTGCACAACTCAATGACTTTGACTGTTATCTGTGGTTGTGGGGTTTTACTTCGATTCCTGGGCAGCTTGATTTATGACACTCGATAGATGTTGAGTTCGCAGGGCAAGCACTTTGTTTAAATTGGTGTTTTTGTTGGCATGTTGACAGGTGCCAGCTACAATTGACAGAACACGTTACTTACTAACAGGTAGTCATGTTACAATGGAGCAGACCTTGAAGACATGGTGGAATATTTTTTCTTGTTGTTCTGCATCATTAGACCAGCTATTCATCCATCCATTTTTGCATGGCTGTTTCAGGGTTGGGGGTGCTGAAGCATATCCCAGCTGTCATTGGGAAGAAGTTCATATAGGTTGAGATATCTCAAGGCTTTTATCACTTGATCTTTTATTGCATATGATTTGAGCATTACCTATTTGTAATGTGCACAAGTTGAGCTGTTGTGTTTGTGCTGACCACTTCAGTCTTTAAAAAGACATGTTTATCTCATTGAAACAAGACAAATACAGGATAATAGAAATAATCAAGTCGGTACATGAAGTATAATTTGTGTTCCCATGTAGGAGTTGCCATGTTGTAATAAGAAATCGCAGTTCAATGGAGAACTTTCCACATTTATTATCCTGGGGAGTGTGACCAGTCTACCAGAAAACAACTGTCTCCACATTGAGGTTTTCAGCAATCAAGGTGTTTGTCATAATTTGAAGAATTTATTAAGCTTGTCTAATTAAAATTATATGAAACGCACTGGTTTTAGTTCCTTTGCATATATTTTTCATCGCCTCAAAAAGGGGGAAAGAATTGGACTTTTGTGGCAGATGATCCAGCGTCCAGGTGCTGTGTGACACCATAATCGACACTGTTTCCATTGTTTTTGTCTGATTGTCCAGTGTTATATTTTCTACAGCTGCCTGTGTGTTTTTGTCATTTGAATACATGACAGCTGAAATGACTGAGGCTGTTTGTTTTTCTTTTTGAAAGGTTATTCCTGGACGTTTTTGTATCCAAATAAGACAAAGTTCTCTGGTCAGCATTTTATACTGTTTTATGTATTTAAATGAAATAATGACTAAGAATTTTTCCACTGTCGCTACCAGAAAGTTGTCAGATGTAATCTGTTGTTTTTTTTTCAAATTTGTAAATGTGTGCCTTCAAAATTGGCAGCGACCAAAAATAACAATTTTCATTTTTCACAATATCTGAACACCGAGCTGTGCAACATTTCAATATACTCAGAAAACTACTCCTCACAGCACTGGGCACTGAGCTATCTGCCAACAAAGAAAAAAATATTACTAATGCTCTCATGCTGGATAGCTTCTGTGTGTGAATGTGTGCATATGTGCAAGCATTTGTCCTTCTGGTACGACCGATGTACCAGTTTAAAGCAGCCTCACCAGAAAAATGACAATACTTGCGTTTTGCATAAAGTCGGCAACCTCTTGTGATGATGTAAGAGCATGAAAAATGTCTCACCTTTGCATAAAATCCCCATGGCAACCAAAAAAGTGTATTTTAACCCATATCATTATATTTTTCTAACCCTTTCCATTACTTTTCACTGAGAGACTTTGGTGACTTAACTTAACACAGTAAACATAACTTTAAAAAGTTCCAGGAGTCACTGACAACCACCTGTTTTTTTTTACAGATACTCATTCTTGCTTCCTTGGACTGACCAGGAAATAATCTGTTGATTATCATCACTTGTCCCAGTAAATGTTAAAAACTACTCTGCTTGTCTTCACTATATCACACTGTCCCCATTCTCATCCTCATCTCTCTTTTTCATGTAACGTTCAAAAGGCATCCAAACCACAGTAGACTTAACCTGTTGGAGTGACTTAAATGACTTTAAGACTTAAAATTGAGGACATAATTTATTCCTCAAACCCTCATCTATCCTTTCTTCTCATGTAAAATCCTTTTTTTTTTCTAACACTTGCTCTTTATTTCCTTCTATCTCAATCCCTTTTTCCCCTCGCTGTCCCCCTGCAAGTGTAGGAAATGCCGCTCCCATAGAGGACTATTACTTCAACATACCTGCTGAGTAGAGCTGAAGGTCACCTCTGCCTGTGCTCCTAAATAATTAAGACACAAAGTATAGCAGACATTCACATACACAAGGTTGTGTACTGTACAACCAAGTACAGAAACCCACAAAAATGGGCATTACTGGTAACTACTGATTATTGTCTACACCAGCGGTCCCCTCCGTTACCGGTCTGTGAGGAGTTTGGTACGAGCCGGGACAGCTGAGGCTCGGGTGTGAAATTTATGGTTTTCAGCATTTTTATTGGTTTTCATTTTTATTTAATTTTTTTATCATTTTTATTGTTAACTCGGTTTCCCTGGGTTTTTTCCAGTGTGTTATGAATAAATATTCCTTTTTTTGGTACCGGTACCGGTTTTATTTTGTTGTATTTATCCGCGACACCTTAAAGGTCGGTCCGTGAGAATATCGTCAGACCAAAACTGGTCCGTGGCGCAAAAAAGGTTGGGGACCGCTTGTCTACTCTGTCGCACTGAAGAATGTTATTAGCTTATATTAGCTGAAGAAACCAGAATCTCAGTGCAACCACCTACATGTTTCTCTACAAATAGCATTTAGACAAGTCGCCCTAGTAACTCGTCAGTGAGAAGAACAAAACAAAGGTCGGCCTGTATTCAATCCCAATTTGTCGAACGTTGATACTGGGTCAGATGTTTTGACTCACTGGAAAACTCAAAAACCAAAGTAAATCGGAAAATGTTTACCATTTGTCTTCTAGTTGAAGGTCAAATGATTGCACGTGTATTGTCTGCCACACCACCTGCCATAAGAAATTAACTTGAAGAGGTATTCCTGTGCAACCAAAAATGAGATGCCAAATATGAAAGGGGTTCTCGAAAAAGTGTCAATATGTGATTAGCTGGGAATTAGAATTAGAAGGAAAGATTAAAAACAACGGAATGGGGGAGGCTTTTTCAAGAGACAAAACTAATTACTGGAAAATATGTGGTATGTTTAACAAGGGTGAAAAAGGCTTAAGCAACTGTATGTGCTATCATTTGTGCAAAGCTAGTCATCTTTTAAGGGTGCAAAACTCACCATAGGATACCTTGAAACTGAGTATTTAGAAAAGTTTCTTATTACTAAGTCCAAAGTTTTGGTATTTTACCAACTGAAGATTTATTCAAGTGGAATGAAATCATTCAGCCAAATTTATAACCATTCTGACACTAGTCACATCACCAAACTGGGCTAGCTGACAAAATTAGAGGTTTGGTGGTTTGCAGCGTGTGATGGATTCAAGCTGAAAGCCTGGGAACCACAGAAACCAGGACCATGAAAAAAAAGCTGTTATATTATTAACTATAATCCAGGTGTAAGTGCCACAAACAAATCCACAGCTGCTGCAGAAACAAACAAAAAAAAGAGTCACGCTGGTATTTTTTATTATTATTAGTTTTTAATTTGGAGATAATTACCGTGTCAGATTAGATGATTGTAGTGATCAAGTCTTATTGTGATTTGGCCAACAGCCACAGCAGCCTACTGCTGACAAATCATAGCTTGTGGTCGGTTCTAAGTTTTGGGACAGAAAGTTATTGGAAGTAAGATGGTAATGAAATCAATTAGGACTGGCTAAGATACAGTATGCCTTCTAAAGTGTATCCTCAGCTTTAAGTTCTTAAGCTCATTATGTCCTCACAAAGGGACAGGTAAAAGAACACACACACTATAAAAATAGAATGATGTAGGACCATCCTGCAGAGAGCTCTCTCACTCCTGCAATCACTCAACTTATTGAGGCAAATAGCCTCAGGCATGCTCATGGGTTAAGTTAATGAGAGCACCATTAAGCGTGGCTGAGTTTCATCGTACATCAGTCTGGAACAGACTGTCACTAGGGCCATGCTAATCAACAACTAAACAACATCCATATGTCAGATTAAGAGTGAAGTCAGCTTTAGAAACTGCAGCCTGGCACTGATGGTCTAAAGAGCTCAGACCTCCTGCCATCTGAGCGCAAAGATAAAATCACCCAAAACGAAACATTCGTTGCTGGTGTTTGGTGATGGATCAACGTTGTTCTATGAAATTCAGGGAGTCACTGAGTAGAGCTTGTGTAAATCTGTCACATTTTGAGTGGATAGGCCAATTAGCTGGACAGGAAACTGCTGATGTTTAATAGTCTGTTCAGTGACTTTAAAAATGAATTCACTGGGACTACATTTTAAATGCAACTTAGCATTTGCGATTACTGGCAGCGAGTCTTTCACAGGTGAAGGAATTCTGGGCCATTATTGTTTAGACGGTTGTTTTAATTCAGATACAGTGTAGCAGTTTTAATGTTTTCAAGCATGAACAGCCTGTTGAAGGTCATGACAAAGGATCTCTACGTGATTCAAGTCTGGACCTTGACTACTCTAAAATCTTAATTTTGTTTTTGTCTTTTTTAATCATTCAGATGTGGACTTGTTGTTATGTTTCAGACTATTGTCCTGCTGCATGACCTGAATCTGCTTGAGCTTCAGGGCATGAACTGATGGCCGGACAGTCTCTTTTATGATTTTCTGGTAGAGAGCAAAGTTCATAGTTCCATCAGTTACAGCAAGTCATCCAGATCCTGATGCGACAAAGCTGTCGCAGGCCATCACACTACCACCACCATGTTTGCAAGTGTCACTGTTGAGAAGGTCCATCTCTGTTCCAAGTTTTCCCCTTTAGTGGATAATGGCTCTCCCTTTGGTTCGCTGGAGTCCCGGAGTCTTAGAAACAAAGTAATTGGCAACTATCAGCCATTTCTGAGCTGTTTTTTTAGATTGTGTAATGATGTGTTGCTTTATCAGGTCTTTTAACCTACTTCACTTTGTCACACAGGTTCTATTTAAGTGACTTCTTGATTCAGTAAGCAAGAAAATTGAACTTAGCTGGGGCTTTGCAAAAAACTGCAATAAGAATTATTGCATTTTCTCACATAATTAGATCAAGAATCATAAAAAATAACAAATGAAAGTCAAGATCCTTTATAAAAATGTGGTTTTTTAATATGAGGGAACAGAGTGAAGAAGAGGGGGAGTCATTTTTAAACAAGACAAAGAATTTTAAGCTGAGTCCTGTGCATTGCTGTTGCTAACATCACACTGATCAGTGACATAAATCATCACTGATGTCCTGTGCAGCTCTGCTTTTAGAACTTTTAAACTGGCAAAATCCTCCCAGCTTTAACAGAACATAGCAAGAGGCTGAAAGCACTAAGCAGATAAAACTTCCACTCTGGTCTACTCTTCCTGTGGGACTGTGTCTATGGTAAACGCGTTTGTGGTAATTTTGCGTCTGTACACCACCAATATGTGTTTAAAGAGCAGACTTCTAATTTTAATTAGATTGCAACAATTGCATTTATTGTTTAGGAATTACGGCCATTTTTAGACTTAATTCCCCATTTTCAGGGTCTCAAAGGTAATTGGAGAATTTACTGATGCAATATGAACTCTTGAAATCAACTTCAGGTCTTTTATCTGCTTAATTTGTCATGAAATAATGAAGCAACAGGACTCACCTGGCCACGCAACTTTGTATCAGTCAATTGTCCAATTACTTTTGAACATGACCATGCTGCAGGAAATGAGAAAGCTATTAGAACAAAGGAAAAGCTAGAAAGCAACAGAAGAAAACCAATTTTGAAATAAAATGAAGTTCAGAAAAACGAAGTAGACATGAAAGGGGATGAACATGAATAACAGTGCAGCGGCTTCAAGAATGTTGAAAGGAAAGATGAGAAAGAAGTGAGGAACACAGCTGCAGCTTTTGAATGTAAAACAGGTTAGGATTCACAGATGGTGTTAATAGGCCTAATTCTCTGCTCTGCCTCTATGGTGTTTCCCATTCTTAGTACCTGGCTGGGAAGACTTGACTACTCGACCAGCTGGCTGGCGGGTTTGTGCATTGATCTGCTGTTGGACTGACTTGCTGGGTTACTGGATCAGTGCTGGACCTTCAGGATGGTTGTCACCCTAAGAAGCTAACTAGCTGATCTTTGGACTGTTTGACTTGTGGATTACAGATTTTCTGAATTAATGGGGTTGCTTAGTTTGATTTGTGAAACACTGAAAAAAAATCAATATTTGCATTCAGCAGTGTTTCCTTCTATCTGTGCTGTCACTTCTCTTCTGTATATCTGCCTTTCTTTCTTTCTCATTCGGTGGGATGACCTGATATGCAGGGTAGCTGTGCAGGGTACATGTCTTTCTTATTACTGTTCTCTCCTCAACTGTTGCTGCTTGGTTGGTGATTGATTTTCTGAACCTGTTTTTCTTTGTCCTCTCCTAAAGTCATTCAAAACACGCAGACCAGAAAAAGAATTCAGTGAAAAATTCACCAACACACAGACCAAACTGTGAAAACATTGTATCAACTTAGAATTTAAGATGTCAATATGTGATGCAGTGCTTATCCAACCTTTAGTCTAATCCAAAGTCTAGTCCATCCATGGTCTCAAACCAGCTAATTTATCTCTCTTTCTCCTCTTAAACCAACTTCCCTCTGATTGGTTGCTCCTTGCTAAAAGTGTCTAAATAGCAGGTTTATAGGGCAGCTGTGTGTTAGTCTAACATAATTATATTTAGCATATTTCTATCCCAGTGAGATCACAAAGAGCTATAGAACTTTTATGCCTTTGTTTTTCCTACTCATAGTGATTACTTGTTCAGTGTGTGTATTTTGACTGTGCATGCTGCCTGCTCTTTAGTCTGGTTTTGCACTCTGTAGTACCAGGTTTGTCCTGAATTATTTATATTCTTTTTACATGCATTGTACAATAATCCATTATATTCTATAACATTACATATTTGGAGTGTTGCTATCCTGTGAAGACAAAACACCCCAAAAAAGTAAATAAATTAAAAAATAACTTAAGTCCTTGATTAACGCTTTGGGGTCTAAGTTATTTTGAATTAATTAATTATTTTATTTTTATTTTTTGCTAAATATAATGAAAAATATCTCTGCTGATTTTAAAGGCTTGAGGACCGTCGAACTTGGGTAACTGGCGCTGTCTGTCTATTAAGTGGATTCAAGATACTTTTGAAAAAATGATGGTTAACCTTGAGACAGTCTGCCCACCAAACAATGCTTGGTGCAGTCTTGACCTGTTGAACTGGTTGGTAAGTTAGGACTTGACTATGTCCTAACTTGTGGGCATCAATATATTTTGTACTTGTAAATCAGTTTTGTAACCTCGCAAACCAAAATATCTGAAAGTGTTATGTTTCTGCATCCATAAATGAGAATTTGTTTGCGTGTAAAAATGATTTGTGTCTTTTTATAAAGCAAAAAACCTACGTGTAAAACTCTTCTTTCCCTCACTTGCGTGTGAGTTTCAACTTGCAAGTATAAATTTTGACCAGATACTTCTTCCTTTCAGCTGATTGGCCAGCACTGGTCCCGGGCCACCCATGACTTTGTGTTGAAGCAACAATATTTTCAAAAGATCATTCTATATATTCAAGTTTCATTCTATATATTCAAAAGATCATTCTATATATTCAAGCTTCATTCTATATATTCAAGTTTCATTCTATATATTCAAGTTTCATTCTATATATTCAAGTTTCATTCTATATATTCAAGCTTCATTCTATATATTCAAGTTTCATTCTATATATTCAAGTTTCATTCTATATATTCAAGTTTCATTCTATATATTCAAAAGATCATACTATATATTCAGACTTTGGTTGGAATATATATATAATATTTTCCTAAAGGGCATTCCATAACATACATACATACATACATACATACATATACATATATATATATATATATATATGTATATATATATATATATATATATATATATATATATATATATATATATATATATATATATACGTATACGTATAAAGGTGTACTCTCAGTGGCAAGGGAACAATAAGAGAACAGCACCACCAAGGCTGGAGACGGAGCAATACTGGAAGAGCATATGGGAGAAGGATGCAACCCATAACGGCAATGCTCAGTGGCTAGAGGATCTGAGGGCTGACCACAGCGACCTCCCTGAACAGGGTCCAGTAACCATCACAGTGGCAGATATCCAAGAAAGGGTCTCCAGTATGAAGAGTTGGACAGCACCAGGGCCCGACATGGTTCACGCCTACTGGCTGAAGAAGCTGACTGCACTCCACGAGCGTCTGGCAGCACAAATGAACCAGCTGCTAGTTAACGAGAGACACCCGGAATGGCTAACTGAAGGCCGGACGGTCCTGATCCCCAAGGACCCCAAGAAGGGACCGGTCCCCTCCAACTACCGACCAATAACCTGCCTCAGTACTACATGGAAGCTCCTGTCAGGCATCATATCGGCTAAGATGAACAGGCACATGGGTCAATACATGAGCGGGACACAGAAAGGAATTGGCAAGAATACCAGAGGCGCAAAACACCAGCTACTGGTAGACAGAACAATCAGCCGAGACTGCAAGACCAGACTGACCAACCTGTGCACTGCCTGGATTGATTACAAGAAGGCCTATGACTCAATGCCCCACAGCTGGATACTGGAATGCCTAGAATTGTACAAGATCAATGGGACCCTAAGAGCCTTCATCAGGAACTCAATGGGGATGTGGCGTACAACACTAGAGGCCAACTCCAAGCCCATAGCACAAGTCACCATCAAGTGCGGGATCTACCAAGGAGATGCTCTGTCCCCACTGCTGTTCTGCATAGGCCTGAACCCCCTCAGTGAGATCATTAACAAGACTGGCTACGGATACCGACTACAGAACGGAGCAGTTGTCAGCCACCTCCTGTACATGGATGACATCAAGCTGTATGCCAAGAGTGAACGAGACATCGATTCACTGATCCACACTACCAGGCTATACAGCAATGACATTGGAATGTCGTTCGGACTGGAGAAGTGTAGTCGGATGGTATCAAAGAGAGGGAAGGTAGTCAGAACTGAGGGGATTGAACTACCAGAAGGCAACATTGCAGACATAGAGGACAGTTACAAGTACTTGGGGATCCCACAGGCGAATGGGAACCATGAAGAGGCCGCTAGAAAAGCTGCAACCACCAAGTACCTGCAGAGGGTCAGGCAAGTCCTGAGGAGTCAGCTGAATGGTAAGAACAAGATCCGGGCCATCAACACGTACGCCCTGCCCGTGATCAGGTACCCTGCTGGGGTAATAGGCTGGCCAAAGGAGGAGATAGAAGCCACTGACATAAAGACAAGAAAGCTCCTTACCATGCATGGAGGGTTTCACCCCAAATCCAGTACCCTGAGGCTGTACGCTAAGCGGAAGGAAGGGGGCCGGGGACTGGTGAGTGTCAGCACCACAGTCCAGGATGAGACAACGAACATCCAAGAATACATTAGGAAGATGGCCCCAACTGACCGAGTGCTCAGTGAATACCTCAGGCAGCAGAAACCCAAGAAAGAGGAGGGAGACGAGGAACCATCATGGAAGGACAGGCCCCTGCACGGTATGTACCACCGGCAGATAGAGGAGGTGGCTGATATCCAGAAATCCTACCAGTGGCTGGACAAAGCTGGACTGAAAGACAGCACAGAGGCACTAATCATGGCAGCACAAGAACAAGCTCTGAGCACAAGATCCATAGAGGCTGGGGTCTATCACACCAGGCAAGACCCCAGGTGCAGGCTGTGTAAAGATGCCCCAGAGACAATCCAGCACATAACAGCAGGGTGCAAGATGCTAGCAGGCAAGGCATACATGGAACACCATAACCAAGTGGCCGGCATAGTGTACAGGAACATCTGTGCCGAGTATAACCTGGAAGTCCCGAGGTCAAAATGGGAGATGCCCCCAAGGGTGGTGGAGAATGACCGAGCTAAGATCGTGTGGGACTTCCAGATACAGCCGGACAAAATGGTGGTGGCTAACCAACCGGACATAGTGGTGGTAGACAAACAGAAGAAGATGGCCGTAGTGATCGATGTAGCGGTTCCGAATGACAGCAATATCAGGAAGAAGGAACACGAGAAGCTGGAGAAATACCAAGGGCTCAGAGAAGAGCTCGAGAGGATGTGGAGGGTGAAGGTAACGGTGGTCCCCGTGGTAATCGGAGCACTAGGTGCGGTGACTCCCAAGCTAGGCGAGTGGCTCCAGCAGATCCCAGGAACAACATCGGAGATCTCTGTCCAGAAGAGCGCAGTCCTGGGAACAGCTAAGATACTGCGCAGGACCCTCAAGCTCCCAGGCCTCTGGTAGAGGACCCGAGCTTGAAGGATAAACCGCCCGCAGGGGCGTGCTGGGTGTTTATATATATATATATATATATATATATATATATATATATATATATATATATATATATATATATATATATATATATATATATATATATATACGTATATATACGTATATATATATATATATATATGTATATGTATATATATATGTGTGTGTGTGTGTGTGTGTGTGTGTGTGTGTGTGTGTGTGTGTGTGTGTGTGTGTGTGTGTGTGTGTGTGATATTTGTATATGTATAATAACACACAAGTTTTTTTTGATCTTAGAGCAGTTAAAGCTAAGACAAGCTAGTGGCACGCTAGACAGAATGTAGTAGCAAGTTACTCAAAAAATTAATAAATAAATATATATTTAACCCTTGTGTGGTGTTCGTATTTTTGTTACTCAGCCAGTGTTCATGGGTCTGGTGGACCCACTAGAGTTTTGGCTTTCCAAATTAACACTATCAAACAATTTTATGTTAAATTACTCAACAGATGTTTACTTCATCCCAATTACAAGACATATGAACAGCAAACATGGTTAATTTTTTCCCTTTACCTTTGTTAGATCACATTTATGAATTAATGTGCTTCTCGTTTTTCTTTTATATAAAATGTTATAAATAAATCAGTTATAATCAAGTGGCGTGAGTGGAAAGACACAACACATTTACACGTGAAAAAATAATTAATTGTTTAATTTTTCTTTTGAAAAAAACTGAACACGGGTCTCACAGACCCGAACACCATACAAGGGTTAAAAGACATTAATTTTAAACAGCTGGTTAGCTCTTGGAGTCTGCCTAGTTCTAGCCGTTGTTACAGGGTGTTCATATTCACAGAGTCAGAAACATCTTGGTGACCTGACATCATTAATTCTGTTTGTCAGATACAAAACTCTAATTAAAGCTCAGCTCTCATGGACAGTAATTAAAAACAATGAGAGCCCTGTTTGAAGAAGAAAAGAAGGTGGGAAACAAGGCTGTCACTCCCTTTGTTTTCTTGTTAAAATAAAACTGATGGCATGAATATCATGCAAGCAGTGAGGAGGGGAGGCGATAGCGCACAAAAGGTGTCAGGTTATGTTTTGGTGATGAAGTATATTCATTTGTATTTCTAGCTGAAAGGCAGGAGAGATAAGCAGGCTTAAAAACAAAGCAGACAGGAGAAAAAGCTGGGCAGAAAAGAGACAGGAAGTCAGATAACAGCAAATTTGGTTATAGGCAGAGATGGAGGGAGAGACACGAGACTAAACCGGACGATAAGACAGAATGGACTAGTGTGGTCATGATCATTACAGCATTATAAATTAAAACTACTGTGGAAGTTGTTGTTACGGGGCTCTGCAGTAAACAACTAGCTTTCAAGTGGATCCTGACTGACTAGACTTTCATGTTTTTCAGCACAGTAAATATCACGTCAGGCTACCAGTCATGTTGTATCAGATATGATGTGAATATGAGTTCCCAACGGGAGAAAAACAGCCTTACGGTAATCACAAGCATGACACACTCAGTTTTTTTTTAATTATTAAAAATTATTTTTCTAGCTTCTGAAATCTTCTTAAACTGCAGAATTGAGCCAGAGGCTTTGTCGGTCCATTCCATTAAAACCTAAGAGGAAAAAAAAGATCAGTATTGTGTCACTACATCGTATTGCCAGCCTTGGAGATGTTTTCAAAGAGCGAAGAGGGAAGCAGTTCAGGAACGGGATGAAAGAAGAAGGATGAGAATCTGTGTCAGTTTCAGCATGGCATGATGATCAATGTCCAAATCGTTGTTTGATGAATGATTCACTTTAGTTGCATCTTTTCATCGGGAAATGCAATGAAGTAAGGCTCACATACACACAAGTACAATCACTGAAATCAGGCACATCAAAGTCCAATCCATAACAGATGATTAATGAATGACTTTCATAATTACACTGTTGATGGGGATAACTAGCTGTTGTTTCGCAGCGGTTAAGTTGTACATTTTTTTTTTGTTTCCTTTTGTGTGTTTCATGCACTCATGAGGATGACAGCAAGTCTGGGTCAAACACAGGTTAAAGGCCTCTGGTGGAGGAATTGAAATGCCAATATCAATTTCACAGAATAATGTGAAGGGAAGCCTTTTCCCTGTGAGGCTAACTAAGATGTGCAAAGAGACAGATGATGAGAAAGAAAAGGAGGGAAGAACAGATTATCACAAACGGGCACTTGAACAGAAGCACCCAAATCTCTCTTCTGTTTCTCCTGGTTTACACCGTGTAAGTGCTTCACTTCCTTGAGACACATCAGATTCGCTTCATCTACTTGAGACAACCTAAAAACATAAATAAATATAAGTTTTTTAAAAAAGGACAAAGGGAAGTGTATTTGGAATTGAGCAAGTCTATTTCACAGTTGTTGTCACTATCAATTAGCTGTCATTCATGTTTTGGCTAGATAACTTTCCCCTGGGAGGAAATCAAAACTTTGAAAAATAATTAAAAGAGTTGCTGCTGTTTTGATGAGATACATAATATTTTACGCTGGATTAGAGCCTAAACCATGGTTAATCCCCAGAGAAAGGTAACTGGCTAAATGTCAGCTAGCATCCTGTTAAAACATGCAAATTACATCATCCCTTCTCTGTTTTCCACTTAGCCCATCTTTCTGTTTTTACCCCTGTAAAACCTCAGCTATTAAATTGTCATTGTTTCATCATATACCTTAGAGTTAAACTAATAGAACTGCAGCTGCGAGCTGGCGAGCCTTGTAAACAATGACAAAAACACATTAGACAACCGGCGTCGCTTTCATATTCTTGGCGATTTACATTTTTATTAGTCCATCATGATGTCTAAATGGAAGAACTTGCAGCTTCTTGTACTGTAGCGCTGTTCATGACTATGAGTAATTACAGAGCGTAAAAAGTCTGGTTTCATTTGAAAAGTAATACTATATTTCTCTGGGCTTTATTAAGACTTAATGGAGTAATCATGGCAGTTAATGGATTTATTACTGTGGTGCATTACCTTGAAAAGATTGGGTAACATGGGTATTAGAGTCATACTTTAAAAAAAATGTATTCCTATACTTTAATAAGACCTGCACTCAGTTAATTCCAAACCATCTGGGGATATATGAACTGCATTAGAATTTTCTGCCTACTCTTAATCATTCTGTCATAAACGCTGTTAATTTTCCCTCTCCCTTCTTGTCTCCTCCTGTCTATGTTGTACAGGCATTCTACCTTTCGTCTGAGATCGAGCACGTCCTCGTTGGTGCTATCGAGTCATACGGTTTTACGGGGCCATGAGTAGCTGCTGGGTTGACAGTCTCCAAAACCCTTTGACATGGAACACCTAAAATGGGGACAGGACTTGCTGCCATGCTGCAACCTCAGCTCTAATTGTTGAGAAGGAAGCCTTTACATTAACTGCTCTGTCTATTTAAACTTGCCTCCCGATTTGCATCGGTTCCAGCGTTGAACTTGAACTGCTGCTCTATCCATCCTTTCCCCGACCCCCCTACCCTTCTACTGAGGTGGCACTCAGACATCCAAACCATGGCCAGCAGACTGTCCCCTCTCTCTCCAACCCTGTGTCTCTCGCTCCTGCTCCCTGCACTGTTGCTCCTCCACCTGTCTGGCACAGTGAAAGGGGATTGCTGGCTGATAGAGGGGGAAAAAGGTTACGTTTGGCTTGCTATCTGCAGTCAGAACCAGCCTCCATATGAGACCATCCCCCAGCACATCAACAGCACGGTCAGTATGACTATCTGCAGGCCAGTTGTGCTCTATCACTATAGCAACCTCTGCTGAACCTGTGCCTCCATGATGATGTTGACTAGAAAACAGTGATTCTAATGTTCTTACACTCAGTGTAATGGTCATTGTAAACTATGTGAATGTGAAGGCTGTTTTATGTCTGTTCCCTAAATATAGTTGGTATTGTAATGTACTCAAATGTATGATGTCACTGACATCTTATAATGAAAGCAACATATATTTTAGTTGGCGTAACACTGCACAATTGCCAGTGTAAGTGATTAAAACGAGACAACGTAATATGAAGATATTTTACCTAACTGAGATAGCATAAAGACCTACATAATCTAGATGTTTCAGAAGCAGTGTACAAGAGCTTACAAATGCGCTGTGATTACTGGGGAATGCGACGTGTAACTGGGGAAATTTCTCATTAAGCAAAAACGTAGGTTCCAATATGCTTCTGTCTTTTTAGGTCTTCCCCTTATAACAGAAAAAGTAAAGTGAACTGTTGTCTTGTCTCTCTTAGGTGCATGACCTGAGGCTGAATGAGAATAAACTTAAGGCCGTGCTCTTTACCTCCATGTACCGCTTTACAAACCTTACTGACCTCAATCTAACCAAGAATGAAATCAGCTACATTGAAGATGGCGCCTTTGCTGGACAGGCCAACCTACAGGTCTGAAGCCAAAAGTGAAACTGCTTTTACTGTCTCTCTTTTTTTAAACTTTATTTCTTCACCTGTACATAAGGAAATAATAGACGTTCCTTAAGACTTCCGGAAAGTTCTCTTATATTCCTGCAAAAGTGGATGAAAAATGAGTAAAGTCTTTAACCTCCTAGGACCTGGCGTCCACATATGTGGACATCACATTTTGGGTTATTTAGACCAAAATACTCAATTTTGCTCTACAAGGGCCTGATATCCACTTACGAGGACATTATACTGCAACTGCTCTATCGAAATTTTAAATAAATATCCTCATATGTGGCTCTCATTTTTCTTAAAAAAAAAAATTAGGTAAAAAAAGAAAAAACTGGTAATTCTTTGTTTTTACATTCATCAGGTCCCAATATCCCCAAATATCAAAGAGAAATTAAAAATGCATGACGTGGAAGAGTTCAGGTCTTAGGAGGTTAAATATGAATCCCATTTAGACCATGCTAAATGTAAGTGTTAACAGCAAATGAATCTGTGAATTTCTTGTGTATATCATTTCAGATGTTTGTCCGGTTGAATCACTCATGTCTTAACACTTGGTTAGATAATGCAGCAAAATGTTCCCAAATTGTTTCAGCTTAAACTGTGTTCTGACATCCTCTACAGAAAAGCAACAACCAATTAATGAAAATGTGGTGAACAACTGAGCATATTTTTTAACAGCCGATTGTCTCCTTGACCCAGGTTCTTCAACTGGGCTACAACAAACTAACCAACCTGACTGAGGGCATGTTGAGAGGTCTGGGTCGAATGCAGTGCCTCTTCTTGCAACACAACCTCATTGAGGTCATTGCCACCAATGCCTTCTGGGAGTGTCCCAACCTCAACAGCCTAGACTTATCTTCCAACAAGTTGGCCCGTCTTGACCCATCTACTTTAACGGTTCTCAGCAGACTGACAGTATGTGAACTAGGTGGAAACCCGTTCCACTGTGGCTGCGAGCTTTACAGTTTTCTCACTTGGCTGGATGAGTTTAACAATGTCACCCGCACCTATGACCGTCTCCAGTGTGAAACACCTCCAGAAATGACTGGCTATCCACTCTTGAGTCCCGGGTATGGAAATGGAAGAAATGCTCGAAACATATTATTATCAATGTGTCGTGATGGTGTGATAATTCCAGGGATGACCTCTCAGATGCCAGATCAAGATGGCTCAGGGATGGGTTTGGACCAAGATCAAGGTGTGTACCATCAGCCAACCACCTCATCCACTGCTGACCCTATCTATAACCCTCAAATTTCTATGAAGCTTCAAACAGTTGCTCCGTACACAGCTTCACTAATAGTCAAGATCCCACATCCCTACAGTAAGATGTATGTTCTCTCCCGGTATAACAACACTTCTCTTGAAGAGGACATATCCCTCAAGTCAAGCAAAGCCACGATAACTTTGAAGGGGCTGAAACCACAGTCCAATTACACCTGTTGTGTGGCTTCTGTAAGGAAGTCTCAAAAGTACAACCACACCTGCATGTCTTTTACCACACGAGCTACTGGACCACTGGACCACCAAACGAATCCTTCCACAACAACCCACTACATCATGACCATCCTGGGATGTCTGTTTGGCATGGTCATTGTTCTTGGATTTGTCTATTACTGTCTGAGGCGCCGACGCATCCAGGAAGAGAAGGAAAAAGCAATTAGTGTGAAGAAAACAATTTTGGAAATGAGGTATGAGACAGTGCATGTTTGTTAATCAAAGTTTTGGGGATCACAATAGAATCTTCTGTCATGCATCTTTGGATGTTGTAGCCAAAAACTGACATGACTATGTCCTGTGGGTGTAATTGACTTCTTTGGAACAATTTATTATTTCATTATCTCTTCATTAGTTGTTTTGCTGCAGTGCATTTCTTTTTGAATTTATGAAAGACCTCATTTATTCTAACTGCAAGCAATGGCTTAAAAAAATCAGTCATACTCTTTATCGAGTCTTTAGGTCATTTTTATAATTCTTTAAGCTTTAATTAAAAAAGCAAGGATTTTGTCATCTTAGGCCATCACTGAAGGGAAACCAGTTTTTAGAAAAGGTACGCAATATGGAAACAGAGTATTGTTTGTTTAAAAGTAAATCTGACCTTTTTTTTTAGGTATGGCCCAGAAGCAGCTGCAGCTGTAGTCAATGACCCAAATGCCATGCAGCGTCTTCAGGAGCAGGCTCACCACCAGCATCACCATTCAGGCGGTGCAGGAGCCAAGCTGCCCCAGTCTGCCTCCTCTAGCACAGGCATGCTTCACGGTTCAGCCAACACCAGTTCTTCCCGCCTCTCCACCTTGCCACAGGTGGAAAAAATGGCCACTGCCTTCTCTGAGGCTATGGGTGGCAAGGGTAACTACATGGATATAAGGACAACGGGAATGGCAGGGGAAGGCAGGGAGGCAGTGATGGCAGCTGGAGGAGCAGGGCCAGGAGGGGAAGTAGTTGTGGATATGCGAGGTGGGGCTGAGAATGGGACGGAGGCTGGGGAGGATTCAGATGATGACGGTCGTGGCTCAGCATCAGAGATCTCCACCATTGCTAAGGAGGTCGATAAGGTGAACCAGATTATCAACAACTGCATTGATGCCCTGAAGCTGGATGCCTCAGCTAATGCTGTGACCACAGCTGACAATACCAGTTCTGTGTCCTCCCAGCCTCCTTGCATAGCATCGCTCCCGCGCAACCTTCTCCCCCTCTCTCCAGGTCACCCTGGAGATCAGATCATGGCTTCCTCTCCAAAGGTGCACCCTAAGCCTCACCTTCAACCTCATCCACAACCTCATCCTCAGCCAATTCCTCAACCACATCCTCAGCCACATCCTCAGTCCCATTCTCAGCCCCATTCTCAGCCTCATCCACAGCTCCATCAACAGCCTCACCCGCCTTCAATGGCCCCAGTGCCCCTGGTCATGCCCTTATCTGAGCGGCCTGGTATCAGCGGGGGTGGATTTCTCTCCCCTCCTTACCGTGATCCACCCCCAGCCAATGCAGTGCGGCCCCTTCAGAGGCAACTGAGCGCAGACACTGCTGTGGTTAAGAACCGCTGTGGTCCCCCTTCTGCAGGCTCTGCCAAGAACACAAGAGTGTATAGTGTAGACATCCCTGAGCAGCGCAGTGATCCTCCCAAGTACCCAGGAGAAAAGGGTAGCCCCGTGGGTTGTGTTGGAGCGGGAGGAAGTGGAGGAGGTGGTGGAATAGGAGGCTGTAACGGAAATGGAATGGGAAATATTAATGGCGGAGGCCTGAGCTTAAATGGGGGAGGAATGGGATGTAATAGTGGGAATGGAGGTGGCGCTGTAAGCTCTGGACAGCAGCAACAGCAGCACTTGGAAGTTCAGCCAGACTATCATAGCTCTGAGCACCGCCACTCCTTTCCTGCACTCTACTATGAGGGTGGCAATGAATCGCCTTCACCATCCCAAAAGGCTTCGTTTCTCAAGCCACTTGGGCGCACCAAGAGGGATGCCACATCCACCTACTCCCAGCTCTCACCTTCTCGTCACCACAACTACAACTCTGGCTACTCTTCCAGTCCAGAGTACTCATCTGAGAGCACACTGCGAATCTGGGAGCGATTCCGACCTTACAAGAAAAGCCCTAGAGAGGAAGCATCCTATATAGCAGCAGGGCATGCTCTGCGCAAGAAGGTGCAGTTTGCCAAGGACGAGGACCTTCATGATATTTTGGACTACTGGAAAGGTGTTTCCGCCCAGCAGAAGCTGTGAGCTGGGGAGCAAAGCTTATGTCCTAAGGGAGATTGTGGAATGAATGCCAACAGCAGACTACTGAAGAGGAACATATTAAGGTAGCAAGACAGATAATGTTTCCTCAGAGGTGTCTAGCGACACAGGTCATTCAGGCGCCTGTTCAAGAATTAAAGAGGTATTCTCCTGGTGATTTTTAAAAATTGATTTTGTGAAAATCCATTGACATTTTCAGAGGCTATTTCCAAGGTTCTCCTCTGTCTTCACCTCAACACGAATGATTTTTAACGAGAATCCTGCCTCACCCTGGGCACTTTGGTCCTTTCAGGCTTCACAGACCTGTTGACTAATCACTAATGATCAAAGGCGAGGTGATGACAAGCAAACGTCTTCTACCTCACTGCTGGCAAACTGGAGCTCAGCTATCTCCCCAGAAACAGCACCCATCATGACTTAAGCGCCATCTGTTTTTTCTCTAATCCCATCAAGCCGTTATTCACAAAACAATCATTCCATGGCACGGCAGTACCTGCTGTCCTATAGAAACATCATTTAGGATGGTAATGAGGAAGCAGGGTGAAGAATTAGGTGTGTTTTGTTTTAGAAAAGCCTGAATCTCCCTCTTTAGGGAAGACATTAAATGATACTTATCAGGTTAATTGTTCTTCCTGGCGATTAGCCGGTGTGAGAATAGTTCAGGAACGCTTTGTGTTGCGCACACTCATTGATTTGAAGCACCTACAAACAGATGTTCAGTAGTGTATGGACATGCACGTACAGTTTCTGCATGCTTGAGTGATTACTTGTGTGTGAAAGAGTAAAGTTCTGGTTGTCGGTGAGTCGTTTATTATTCTCAAGCTCACCCAAGGTAGCAAAGCCTGTACAGCTAATATATGGATAACAACAAAGTCAGGAAGTTATGAGTGAATGTGAGTGAGTACATAACTGTGTATTGTCTGTTGAGATAGCATGAAGACCCACAGGCATTTTTGTCCCATAGTCCATTTCTTATTTACAGTTGTAGCATATTTCTTTTCATAAGGGAAGTTATGAGATGAAAAATTTACATTTCAATAGTCCAAGTCTTGCAGAAATTACTTTAGGTTGAGTTATGCAGGTTTACAGGACAGCCATTAGCTCCTATATTAAAGAAAATGGTAATCATGTTTAGGAATAGAGGCAAACTAAGAATAAGTAAGGGTTTACTGTAGCAGCATCTCATTTTTAACAATTTCCCCATTATGCAGACAGACTTCAGTGTATTGTCAGTTGCCTTTGAATCAACTGAATGCAAGGAACCCTAAAAACAAAAAAGTGAAATGCTTCCACTACTACACGTTAAGATGAAATGAATAATACGCAGGGTGAAGACCCTAGGGATGTACTCTGACGCTACACTATATATGACCACCTTGTGCTCTGGGTGGAAGCTGGTAGCTCGCTAGACCTGGACCAAAGTGCCCTTGGGAGGTATGACTTTACAGGTTTCCATTATAATCTTTTCCATTGTGGTCAGCAAAGTATAAAGAAAACAAAGGAAAGTTACAGCCTTGGTTTATTTAGGATTAGGGTTTAAAACTATGGTTAATACAATGAAAATGGATTAGAGGAGCAAGGCTTGGGACTGTTGTGGACTAAACAAGAGACCTTGAGCATTTTTATTTAATTTTCTGCCCAAATTCCTATTACAAGCTATAAATTCTTAAAATGCAAATATAACTCATTTCCCTCTGTTTTTCTGCCAACTCTGTCCAACTTAATGGGATAAATTAATGACTAATTTTTGAAGGCTGATGTTGTATCATCATCTGAGGTCAGAAGGCTCTGTTGATATTATTAACTCTGCAGGATTCAGAGCTTGACTGAAATTAATAACGGATAGCCTTGTTTCGCTGTCTGTCTACCCATTTTTTTATTTATATAATGTCTCATCATTTTGCATTTCCCTCCATTTTTTGCAGGCAGGAATGATAGTCAGACACTGGCGTGAAAAACAAAAAGTCATTCACCTTCACTTGTGCAGGTGAAGGTGAAATTAGGCTATAACCTTCTGGGCTATGTTCTTTCTGCTTTGAGTATGATTGGTCTGGATTGGCCTGTTTGCAAGGCATGCAAGTAATGCATTCTTATTTGATTTTCCACAGGATTTAATCTGATGTTATTGTTTTGATAGGCCTTGAATCAAGCCACCATTGACAGTGTGAGTTTGATGGGGCATTTATTTACTCTTTCACCTATAAAATGTACGTCTAAAGAATAGGCAGAGTCGCAAAGGTCAGCGCAAATGACCCCAAATCTGCTGTGAGAAATAGAAATGATCATGTTTAAAAGCAGTTGGGACATGTCATTTTATTAGATTTTTTAACACTGCACTTTGTTCTGCATAAATTGTCCCATCCAAATATGTTATAATTTGCCACCCTTTGTCACTAAAAGAAATGTCTGATTGTAATATATTTAATTTGTCTGAATGAAAATCACCTTCACTTCCACTGCAGCAGTGTGATGGCACAATCTCTCAAAACCTGGACCAAAAAAACCAAAACAAAGACAAGTCAGAGAATGTTTTTGCTTTTGATATTCTATTATTTTGAGTAATAACTGGCATTTCTATGTCATCTGTGGCAGTCAGTGCAATAGACCCACTGGTGTTTGCAATGGGATGTCAGCAGAATGTCATTACTTTATCATTAGATCAATAGAACCTAATTTGGGCGAGTGGTAGCGCATAAAAAATCCACAGTGTGAATTCCCTTGGGCACTCAGTTGGACCGTGTCCATTTTTTATAAAGTGCCTAGTGTTCTATTTTTGCCTTTTGTTCAAGTTTTACTGGCAGCTCCCCTATTTGTAACGTACAAAAGGAATCACCAATCAATTAGTTTTAAATTAGTACCACAGGCTATGCAGGGGTAGAAGCTTTTTAAAAAAATAATGGCTTAACTTGGAAGAAGAAGGGGAATCGAGCTGAGGTTACCCTCACGTACCCCGAAGGCATTTCTTTAGATGTAAGGAATAACATTAGCTCAGTTATTCATGGAATTATTCATAGTTTCCAATTTGCCATACGTCACACCATTACCAAGACCATCACTCACTTTTGTCCACCAGTCCAGTGTTTATTTAAATCTATAAAATTACTCTTTAACCAAGCTGTTCTCCAAGCAGACTTTTTCCTCTGCCCCGGAGAGGAGTTCATACATGGTGACCAAGCTTTGCTCTTCTTTACTTCCACTGGTTGATACTGACAAATGTACAGATTCTATAACCTGGGATTTGATAGAGTGCATCTTCTTTCCAGTCTGTGTACTTAACCATGGTCATGTATGAAATCGTAGGCCTTCAGAAGTTAAAGGTAACAGGGAACAATTGAGAAAGCACAGCTTGTGGCAGTCTCACAAGTCAAACTACCTTTACCCAGAGGAGAGGAATTCAAGAGTACAATTAAACTGGTAATCAGGCATTGTGTATGCTCTGAACAAAAATTATTCGCTAGGCTTCTTTTTTTTTGTGCCACAAAACTGGCATTAACATCACGATTCTAGTCCTGGTACTTTGGGTTGAATGGGTCTGGTCTAAAAGCTTTTTATTAAGTTATAAACTAGAAGGATAGTTTCTATATGCCTCAAACAAATTCACGGTGGTTTCTAGACAATATCACTGGCTGCCTCGGGGAGTCATTGCTGCGCAAGTTTGGCTTCTTATTTCAGTTTCGTAAGTTTCTGAAGTTCAGGCTTATTGAAAAACACAAATCAATAGTCATGGAAAATCACAGAACAACCCTGCTCATTTCCTCCCTTTGGAGTTGTAGTTGTTCTAAATGTGAACCTCAGGCACAGAAACCAATGGGTTGCAATGGTTCCCAGGGAATGGCAGCGAGGTCTCTTTGCTCCTTTTTAATTAAACTTATGAATCCATAGGATGAAGTCTGCAGTGGAAACACTGGCTTTGTATTAATGCTGTAAACATTAAAACACTATACAGATAGCGTCTGGCTGAAGTAAACTCAGAAGAATTCCTCCCTCTATCCCTTTTTGCCTATTTTTCCTTTACCATTAACAAGGTAATGGACCACAGAAGCCTATGCTGCAAATATAACTTTTTGCCCGTTCTCCTTGAGTTTAATATCACTGTAGAAAATGGGAGTCTTGGGTGAGAAGTATGTGCTACAGGAAGTGTAACGTCCTGACAATTTAATCTCTTAACCTATCTTGGCACATTTATCTGCATTCTGCTAAACAAAGTAATCAATTTATGTTGTAAACATGTAAAATATGATACATTTTTAGATCAGATTACATTTCAGAAGCCACAGTTTGGTGCAATTTGAAGACGTGCATTTTTTGTGTTAAAGCGTGACACGATGGGACAGTCTTGCTTTCCCGGGCCAGGTTTAATTTACTGTTCATTCTGAGCTCTCCCTCCCTCCCTGCTGCTCTTGGAGATATTTTTTTCAGCTATGCTTTAATTTCTGTATTTGTTTATTTTACTTCAGAGTTTTCAACATACTGATCTAAGGACCTGTATTATAGGACCTGTAATAATGGAAAAGCAGTTATCAGCAGGTCAGTGCTATTCTCATTTTATCCACACTACGTGTTATGTTTGGGTTAAACCAAGTACAGACAGTGCTGTTGTACTTGGAGTTTGAGTTTTCATGGATTGTGATGAATACTAATTGATAGGCAGAGCCAAAGGTCCTCCAGTCTCACCACAGACTATTTAGAAGCTGAAGGGAACGAACCACAATCTGGTAAATCAAGTGATCTGTTGCGGAAGCTTAAGATTCGCATACGATTAAGATAAGAAGTTTCTGAAGGCAATTTTCTTAGACTTGGAGAAGCTCCAACTTTCAAGAAGCACAGACTTTCAGTTAAAGTGTTTGGTGCAGTTCACCATTGGTTTTGCTAGGTTATCAGCCAAGCTAGCAGTTACCTGAGAGCTAATGAGGAATTCACTGTGGTTTTCAGTCTATCTGATTGCATCCAGAAACATTGTATTCTGCTCCTGCTGGAAATCAAAAGTGAACCAAGAAGTTTCAGACTATTTGACATTCCTAAGTTTGTCTGGTGATGCCAGGCTAGTTTTCTACCCTGGATGGTCATACTTACATTAACTATCATTTCTGATCTCTGCCAAATAACAGTCACTTCTGCCCCCCCCCCCCCCCCCCCCCTTCCCCCCATTTGAAAAACACCATTTCACACCCCTTTCAGAGGTGTCAGACTAATTAACTACTTTCAACACTTTAAATTTTAAGCACTGTGAAACTATATTGCTTACTGGCACTGAGAAAGAAGCTCTGTGACTTGTCTGTATCAAACTAGAGGCTTGATAACAAGTCCAAACCCCCGAAGAACCCCGAGTTGACTTTTGTCTTTGGCTATTTGACTGGCTCCACAGAGGAAGCAGGACTGTGATTTTAAAAATGTCTGTCTGCTGTTGAAGTTGAGTCGTCAGTTGGTTGATTTATTTGTGGGTTGACGGTAGATCCGCTGACCTTTCGGCTCACTGTCAACCGAACAAGAGAGACTGACGGAGGGAGTTGCCTCGTGAAACCAACACGCAACAAAAACAGAAGAGTTTTTTTTACCGGTGGCCAACTGTGACAAACACACACTCTTACACAACTCCACAAAACACACAAACGCTAATGTAGAGAATCAATGAATATACTGTACGTGTTTGAATAGTTTAGAGTAACACTTTATGGACATAAAATGTAAGAACACACACTACATACACCTTCCCACACATGAGCATATATACCTACACACATTTGTATACGAAAACACCTTGGCGCACACACACACACACACACACACACACACACACACACACACACACACACACACACACACACACACACACACACACACACACACACACACAGAGACCATATTCACACTTGCCTACACAAAACATGGACTGAATATATTTCTATCCACGTTTACAGACACATATGGTCTTAAAAGTGCCAAAACGGCGAGTTTTATATGCAGATGGAGTGGAACCAAACATCTGTAGAAATGAACTCAGTGTCTTTACAGGCCTAAGAGCCCGAGTGTCTGTTTTTGTTTCTGTATTTACCTCCCTGTATAATTGGTGTTTCTTTTCTGCACTGTTCCTGTTTTCACTGTTGTAATTCTCATACTCTGTTCCAGTCTGTACTTCCTGTAGAATGAAATCACTTACTGTGAATGTTATGTTGAGTTCTCATGGGTCCTTCTGATCTGTCCCGCTTTAAAATGAATAGTTGTAGCAGTGACATATGTTTAATCACAGATTTTCTCACACCTGCAGAAGCCCTCCTGCTCTGCAGACACAGATCAAATGAGAGCACAAAATATCACCACAGTTATTGTACGTGTGAAAAAGTAGGGTTTGATTCACCTTTGGACAATCAAAGTCTCTCTCTCTCACACACACACACACACACACACACACAGAGCCGTGTAGAAGAGCTGATAATATGCCTGTCACGCTGAAGCTTTCATCACCGCTGGGCTTTTCAAGGACCTTGTTTCTCAGTTTTTAAATCGAGGCAGTCAACTTCAGGAAGACAGCACTGCTCTGCTACTGGAATGAACATTGCCACAAAATTTGTAGGCACTAAAGATAAATTAGAGATGCTTAAAAAAATTTCATATAATCCAAAGTGTTGTACAAGGCAGGGGGTTCAAGTCAATATTTAGTGTGATCACCTTTGTTCTTTAAACTGGCACAGATGTTTGTTACACTTCTTTAGTGTACTCGGCTGGTAGGTCCCCCAAAGCATCTTTGAGAACTTGCCACAGTTCTTCTGTGGATTTATGCTGTCTTTTTGTGTGACTTGATGATGTTTCCTGGGGGCCCTACAGCACCATCTGTTGCAGGACTCCTTGTTCTTTTTTGCCAGTAAAGATAGTTTTGTTTTTCGAATTTCTCAGCAGTAGGTTTGGGATGTTGTCACGCTTGCAAAGGGAACCAGTCAGATGTATTACCAGTTCTAATTAACGCAAGTGTTTAAAGCGTCTGCACAGCACTGTACTGCACAGCACTGTACTGCACGTGCGTGTTTTGTGTCATGGTGACAGTGTGCATGTGTATGTATGTATTTTTTGTCTCAATCAAACAACCTGTTGTGTCTGACAGTACAGCTCTGCATGAGCTGTGTGTTCTTATCAGTGGACTGGGTAGCATTTATATCGCTGTGTGTGTGTGTCTGTGTATGACAGTGCGTGTTTGAGGGACTTTGTTATGAAGGTCCGTTCTGTTGAGGGAGTAACAGCTGAGGCTGGGTATCTGAAGCATTTTTAATTAATCTGCCTTTCATTCTGCAGGGCTCTCCAATACGGCTGCACTCATTCACCCGCGTGCTGCCACTCATGCACACACACAGACACACGTATGAACATGCACACGGGCATACACACAAGCATAGATTGTAATTTTGTGCTGCCATGTCATGTGATTTTCATTCACATGTATGCAATTACAATGCACACAGTCAGCCAGACACATGTCTCACATATACAATGACTGCTGTTGTATTATAATTACTATAATTGCATACATGTTCATGCACCTCATAGCCAAGTGAATAGCCGCCGCCATATGTCACGTCCTCGCTTCCTGTTCGGCAGCACTCTGCCCAGTGTTGCCTGATTACCAAAAGCCCAGCAGGTTAGCTTTCTCACATCAAGGCTGGTGTGCTAGTTTTCCCCACTACTGCTCTGCAGCAGGGGGTAAGGGGGAAAATAAATGTAGCCAGACAGCACACAGAGCCAGGTTAAGTAAAGGCAAGGCTCTGAATTTTAGTGTTTAAACTCTAGTGTTATTGTAACTGCATCGCAGCTGTTTCCTGATTTGAGTTCGAGTGAGCAATGAGGAAAACAAAAGAGGTTGAGGGAGAGAAAAGGATGGGCAAACAAACAGCGATGAACAAGAAACAAATGCGACAAAAAGGACTGCGAAGGGAAGTCCATCTAACACCTCAAGTCTCCAACAGAAGTCCACAAAGTAAACTGTGGCACCTCAGCATCTGTGCTATTAATCTCCCTTTGTGTGAATGACCTTGACACACAGCGCTGCAAACAAGAGGCAGGATTACACACAGAGTCTGCAGTTTAACTGTCCAGGTTTGGAGTGACTGTCACAAATATCCTTGTGTAAGTCACTGAAGCTGAAAACATCTGTGATGCACCTGCACATTGGTTAGGTTGAGGCTGTGCTCTGCAGCTCATGTCAATAAGGCTTGAAAATGTTATACATTTTCTTTAGTCAGCAAATTCCACAAAAAGATCAAAATCTAACTGTGTTTTTCCTTGTTTGAAGCAAAAGGAACTTCTTAGATGATCAAATATTACACAAAAAAATGGGAAATTGGATAGAAAGTGCTTGCATCAATACTGCACAGCAGCCCACAGCACTGAGTATAACATAACTGAAATAACTTTCAAATACAGTATGTATCGAAACGAATCATTTGATATCAAAAAGATGTATTTTTAATACAGCGAACAAAGAAGCTAAATATAAAGTTGTTGGGTATTTCTGGGTTCAAACAAGCACTTTAGCATCACTGAGACTTTAAAACTGCCCAGATTTTGTCATCGTCAGTAAAATGATGAGTGTGGCTGCTCACCCGGGTCTCAAACTGCAAACTGCACAGATGGTATCTTCCCAAAGGAAAAAGTAGTATAGCTTACTAGGGTATATTAGACTTAACAGTTACTATATGGACTTCTATATAATAATAATAATAATGGATTGGATTTATATAGCGCTTTTCAAGGCACCCAAAGCACTTTACAATACCACTATTCATTCACTCTCACATTCATACACTGGTGGAGGCAAGCTACAGTTGTAGCCACAGCTGCCCTGGGGCAGACTGACAGAAGCGAGGCTGCCATATCGCGCCATCGGCCCCTCTGGCCAACACCAGTAGGCAAGTAGGGTAAAGTGTCTTGCCCAGGGACACAACGACCAGGACAGAGAGCCCAGGGATCGAACCGGCGACCTTCCGGTTACAGATGCAGTTCCCAACCCCCTGAGCCATATATTTTACATTAGATTAAAACTTTGGGTGTAAGATTCAGATAATTATTTGTTAAAAGCTAGACATTTTAAATGAGAATAAGAAAGAAAAGTATGTCTTTGTGCCCCCTTTTCCCTGTTAATGCCCTATCGGCCCCCTTGGCTAAACTTTGCTAGATCTGCCCCTGCACAGTTACCAGCCGTCAGCTGCATAGAAAAAGATCCTGGTGTAGAAAGTAATGTTAAATAAATTCTAACAACAGCTTATCAAGGTTAAACGTGCTGCTGTTGTTCAGCCGCTGGTTTCCTCTTTCTGGCGCAAAGTGGGCAATAAACAAACAAGAGAGAGGGACTTGCACAGAAAAGCCGATCAGCTGATCATTGATCAGTTTCACGATTGAAGTAGGAGCAGGAGAGGGAGGGAGAGAGAAGAGGCACTCGCTCCATATATCGGTATTTAAGCTTAACGTGGGAATGCTTTAGATGGACTTACACACTTGCTTTACTTCTCTCTGGGATAACTTCATTGGAGATGAAATACCGGTTTGGTAGTCAGGCTAGAAATACACACAGCTGCTCTGTCACATGACACATACTGCTCCTACGTGCTACGGTTATGAGCCGAGTTACACCATGTTGCAAGTTTTGTGAGGTGCTTTTTCGATATTTAATGGATCGGATTACATTTTTTATTTCTCTCCGATATCTGATCCAGTAATTTACGTCAGTATCGGACCGATATGACTGGCTATCAACAGTTTTTAATCCTAAGTTTCATGAACCTATTCTTAGTCAGCCTGACTGCGATTCTTTCCTGAAACATTCCAATATTTGGTGGAAAATTGAGAGCCCACAGGCTGTTGTTACATTGTGAGTTTAGAAAAACTGAGCTTAATGACACGTTGCACTTGAATACTGCTAATAAAAAGCCAGAGAGCCTGACAATGACCACTAATTATTTTTAGGGGCTTGTTCCTGTAAAACACCACAAGATGCAAAACACTGCAACGCATTAAAAAGACAAAAGCCTTAATGAACGCAGCAGGAGCTTGGACCCAGAAGTAGTGTTGTTACATCATCATTTAACAAGTGGATGCTTTAGCAAGCATATCTGGAGTCCCTGTACCCACAGCTGCCATTACATTACCTAGCAGCAATCATGTGAAACTGATGTTTTCATTCTTACCTTTTGCCTTTGAAATCGAATAATTCTTTTTGATTCACCTGTATTTTGAGATTCTGGTCCTCCTGTTCTTACAAAGGAGAGAGTTCCCTTTGCTTGTGGTGCTGCATCGAAACACTTCTAAACTATGTGTAATCTAAACTGCAGTTCTGTCAGGACCACTGCAGTCAATGAAGATTGAGCTCTCCATCTGCAGTAATTCATATTTGATCACATGGCTCAGTTCTGTGAACCCCTTTGTGCTCATATGTGGAAGGGGGCATGCATGGAAAGCTGAAGGCGAGAGAACAGCAGCAAGACTTCAACAGAGAACAGAGCAGGAATGACTGACAAAAGAAATGATGCTGATAAAGTCAGATATTGATGGGAGGAGCCGGGATGGGTTCATGTGAGCAGCAAATGTATGCATGCTAAAGGAGATGAATTATGGGCGCTGTATTAGACAATTAGTGTGACACCTTTCTTCTCATCTAATAGACTACATTCATTTTGATTTAGTTTAGTCATAGTCTTTTGATTGAAAGACCATTCAGTTTCACAATTCTTTTAGTTTTAGTTGACTAATAAATATCATAGATTATATTAGATTAAATCTAAAATTAATTCAAACTAAAAAAAGGAAAAGTTCATCTTGTTTTCACTGAGAGGCTGAGAGTCTACAAAGCTTCTATTCTGTCACATATAATGTTAAATGTGTGCGTATGGCAACTCTTCTCTTCCTCCCAACCATTGACATTTTTTCGTGTTCTCGTCCCCCACAAAAAAGAACAAGTTGTATAATTCCTGTTGATCCTTACGACACAAGGAGATTACTTCCACAACTTAAGTAATTCTGATTGGATCCTTCCTGCAGAATATTGCCATCTCTTTTTTTATTTGTTGACGAAAGTGTCATTACATTTCAGCACATCACAGTTTTTGTCCTCTTGCATTATTTTTTTTCAGCTATCAATCATCTTGTTTTTGTCAGTAAAAGAAATGTCGTTGATGAAAATTATTAGTGGCAAAGAACACAAATATATATCCAGATTTTCAAAGGCAAAAAAAGTCCAGATCATAGACACCTACTAAAATTTGCAAACCACAGTGCAAGTTATAACATTCTGAATTCACATCCATATCTGACCCTAGGTGTTATTTTTCTTTTAACATCGATGTGTTCTGCAAAAATAACAGCAACATGAAAAGTAACACTTCACTGCCAGCTACCTTTTAGCCAGAGAGATATCCATGTAGCGGAAACTTGAGGTATCCCCCGCTTGAGACGGTAATAAAACATGGAGTTATGTAATTGTTTGACATTATAGTCGAAATTCGGTCCCAGCAGAATGAAATATTAAGAATATTGGGGGGGGAATAAAAACACCGATCCCCCCCCCTTCATTGTTCCTTTTACATCACTTAAATATGAATTGCTTTGGCAATTACTAACTCCAGAACATGATCAGAGGGAAATGCATTCAAGCTTTTGGTTACTCCCTGGGGCAAACAAATGCTGTAAATTTAATAACGGGCGTTCGAATACACAGAGCAGTGGAAGGCAGCTCTTAGAAATCGTGCTGCTGTTCAGCAGAGGAAAGCCACGACTATCCTGCTTATACTGGATTTTGTGCATGTAGGGGTCAACTATAGTGATTTGCCTTAGACAATCTTGAATCAGCGGTATCCACTACCAAATGGTAGTAGATACCATTTGGTCTCTTCAGTAAGCAATTTTCTGCATTTGAAAGGATCTTTTATACCCCTCACAGAAATTGTCTGCACTTGTCTGGCACTCACATTATATATAAATGTGGAAACAGCGGTAACGTTGCCGGCAGCCAGACTTTCAAGGTGAAAAAAGTGGGAGCTCTATTCATTCATGAATGTGTTATTCTCTCTTCTTTTGGGGTTTTTTTTTCACATTATTGATGACCTTAAGAAAAGATGTACATTAGCAGAGTTTTTTGGGTATGTAAAGTGTACAGATAAATTCTGATGAGCTAAGACTCGCCAAACCTGAGACGTGTTGTCTCAAGCTCAATTCAGTTAATTTATGATTTCTCAATTCCTCATGACCTGAAACATAACTTTTTTGCGTACTTTTTGCGTTTTGATCGTAGTTCTTAAAAGAGGCTGTGAATTAAAGTTATTGGGATTGAACCCTTCAAACGTTTTCTTTGCTACCAAACTTTACTGGGTCTGAAATTCCAACTGAAATCATAACATCCTATTTGTCCGTTATGCAGGACATGTTTTATGTCTGCATCACTCACAGTCCTGCAGGTCAGTGGGCTATTGTGATGTCGAGCCCAGCAATCAATTACAGGCAGCGGCGGCGGTTGCCGGGGGCAACGGGCGGAACAGTCAAGGTTGCTAGGTAGCAGATAAGAACACTGGCTCTCATTAATTGCCTTTTGCCGCCGTGGTGGGGATGGTACAGGGCAGCTGATACTGCTGAGGTATGCAAGCAGAAACGCTTGTACACATCCAGTGTGTGTACTCCTACAGGCACATCACTACTAAAAATTTAATGACCTTTTCACACCAGCATTTATCAACTGAGCGCATGGGAGGAAGGATCGAATTAGAGAAAAAGAGAGCAATAGAGGGGGACCAAAAACAAACAAACAAATCCATAAGCAGCAGGAGTGTGATGCGTCACCCCCTGGCCAAGATTTGTAGAGCATCACATTAACTATTATTACATATGAGCTAAGACTATACCCTGCCTGTGTGTGGATCAGTCTGGACACTTGTGAAAAGGTTGCATCAGAATCTCAAATAGGCAAGCATCAAACAGTGCTCCAGGCAATCCCATCTTTTTCATTTCATTGACATGGCACATTATTACCTTCACATCTGAAGACTAATTTGGATCACTTTTTCTAGAAAATTGCTGCCTCGAGGCTGTAATACCAAACCCATCAGGTGCCGTCAGAGACGTAATCTCCGAAATCCTCTGACATTCAGCTTGGAGTAGTTTGATTTGACAGGACAGTCTTCATGTTTGTGTCCTGAGCTGCGCTGTGGAAAACAGCACCTAGGGTTTTTTTTTATTGGCTCTAATTTACAAAGCTGGTTCATTAAAGTAGGCAACGGTTTACATCTGTCTCTCTTATGTGAAAAGGAGCCTGATTAAACAAGCAACCGTCTCAGTTTTTTTTTATAAACCTCTAATGTATAAACCTGCCAGATTAAATTAAAAGCATACCTCTCCTGTGTAAAACGCTGAAAGTAGAACACCGTACAGCTGTCTTTTTAACCAGCTATCAGTGTGTGTTGCATTTTCATGAAGGAAAGCCACTTTCTGAGCTTGATTACAGCAGGAATGTCACCACACCTTACCCTGACAACTTAGCCTCTCTCTACTTCTGACTTGTGGAAAATGAATCATCGGTTCACGACCCTCACGTTGCTTATTAAAGACACGGTTGTCTTTCACAGCTCAGTGTTGCTTTGTGGCCGGATAAAAGCTCAATAAAACCTTTTAGCTTAAGCACAGTGGGAGGAAGTTAAGCTCCCAAGACTTGTGTTCTTGGCTTACAGAGAGGGATAGAGGAGTGAGAGCAGAGTGTGTAAAGGACGTTGTGTACCAGTCTTTGCCTGAGTGGTGCTGTTAAATACTGTTAGGCTTGTTGTCTTTCTGTCTGTCTCAGTCTCTCAGTTTCACCTGTTACTGTTTCAGAGGCAGTGATGCTGGTGGGGTAACACTTAAAGAGAGGTGTCTGTGGATTAAACGAATACATCGAATGGGCAGAAACCAGAGGTACTGCGGGACATTTGGATTAAATTCACAATGGACAAAGATGGAAAGGATAGAGTTGGTTATAGAGAATAAAACTTATGCTGATGGAAGGTTGAGTTGATGTGGGAAAGGTAGGAAAGCTGGATAGGGGGAAAATGGAGTAAAAATGAGGTAGAAGGGTTTTCTTGAAACTTGCTACAAATGTAGGCGTTGTCCAAACACTTTTACAGAACAAAATGGATAGACCTGTCCATCCATTCATCCATTTGTTTCCGCTTATCCTTTTTCAGGGTCACAGGGGTGCTGGAGCCTATCCCAGCTGTCTTAAAGCAAAAGGCAGGCTACACAGGTTAGTGGATATACCTGTTCAGAGTAAATTCTCTCAAAGGTAGAACAGAGGGATGGAAATGGGAAGTGCAAGTCCGAATGAGAATAATAGGACAGATGTTTAGAAAGCCTCTCCCCATAGGTGTTTATGTTGTTGAGGCAAAAAATGACATGGATTTGGGAGGATAATTGATCCGCAGTGAGTCCCTAAATCTTTATTCAGATTACAGCAGATCAAAAACAAGAATTTAATGTAGCAAACTCATAAGTAGTTTATATCAAAGAACCAAGGTAGATCAAGAAAAGTTGAGAGAAGATGGACATGGAAAAAGATGGCAATGTGGAAACAGTGAGGTAGCAATAGTTGGATGTCAGAGAGACGCTAAGAGGAATAAGAGAGGGGAA
Organism: Rhamphochromis longiceps; assembly: GCF_057381845.1. Classification (NCBI taxonomy): domain Eukaryota; kingdom Metazoa; phylum Chordata; class Actinopteri; order Cichliformes; family Cichlidae; genus Rhamphochromis; species Rhamphochromis longiceps. Next base: position 11,479,233 of record NC_140562.1, read on the forward strand.
CCATGTTGAAGAGGGTGATTGGAAAAGAAGATACTAAGAGCAGCATTAGAGTCAAGGCTCCAAGCTTGGAAATTGCTGTTGTAAGATAAGGGAGGAGAAAAAAGAGGAGAAGGAGGGGCGAAGAAAATCAGAAAGAAAACCAACTGGAGAGTACCATGGAGGGAAAAAACTTAACTCACATCCTGTGGGATATCGGTTCAGAGATGAGCACAGAAACAGACAGGAAGTAGTTAAAGAGGGGGCTGCCGAAATCTGCAGCTGAAAATGCTGTTCTCATTAGTTTTGAAGAAAAGGGAAGAAATCTGTGATGTATGAATGAAAGTAAAAGAGCAAAAGCAGTGCGCAGGGCGATGGATGGCTGAAAGGTTGAGGCAGTATCTTGTGAGGCTGAGGTACCATCTCTGCCATTCCCCATTGGATGCCATCCATAACTAAAGAAACGTTCAAGTAGCTGTGACATTTTCATATAAATCAATGAATGTTTGCTGTTCTCTATCTACACGTAAGTGATAAAAGCTGGAGTTTGCTCTGGATAAATCTGGCAAACAGAATGTTGAGCTTGGCTTTTCTGACAGATGGAGATAAAGAAGAGAAAAAAAACTAAAAGGGGCAGAAAATTGAACTTTACTGAGAGAAAAAAGAGCTACAACTAACTGCTTGGTGGTTTTAAATGTAACTCGCTGCATTAGGTAATGTCATGTTATTTGATCAGAATCTTTTGATACTAGCACTATGTCTATGTGATCTGTGATAAAATTGCAGTTTTCTTTACAAGTGTAACTTCATGACAAGCCACCTCTTCTGGTTGTTATAGAGTCCTATGAAAAGGAAAAACAGAAAAAAAAGCAGAACCACATTTGGATGCAAAGCTTAAACTTGCATTACACAGTTTTGTCCAAGCTTCAGCTGCTGGACACACGGCCTCACATTTGACTCTAGAATACTTAAAGAGGAGTTCATGATTGACTCGGTGAGTACAAGCTTCCCAGGTCACGTGGCTGCCAATAACCCAAATGATCACCCCTTCGCCACCGTGCTGACAGTTGGTATGAGGTGCTGATATGATGTGTCTGGTTTGGACAAACATGGTGCTGTGTATTAAGGTTGGTCTATATGCTTTTCAAAAAGGAAAGTTTTCGCTAAAAAGCTGATGTGACTGTATGATTATTCAGCTAACAACTACTGTGACACTAATTTTTCAAGACATAGGACAAAAATGAACAGTATTTTTTGGATCTTCTAATAAAAAAGAAAACAACAACAACAAAGAAAATGTCATGGAATTAATTGTTGACAGAACATGACATGAATTTATGATAGTTATCTGTTTTTATTCTATGACATTTGGAGCAAACAAATAATCATTTACTCCAGGAGGTATTTCTAGAGTAGATATATTCTATATTTTAATAATTTATCAAATGTCAGTAAGTGTCATGTAGAACAATGGAAATATTACTTGTTGGGTAAAGAAAATGGAGCCTGTGTTCCCAGTCATGTACGAGTAGGGACTCATACTTGTTTGCATGCACTGTAATGAATGATTTATTTCTCTTACTGTAATGAAAAATATGAGTCTTTCTTAAATAAGTCCTTTAAAATGTATTCCCCCTGCTCAATATGGGGCGGGACATATTGTCAGTGATATACACAGGAAGGAAATCACGTATCTAAGAATTCCAAAAAGGAAAGGCAAGTAGTGTATTATGAAATATGATGAAGGCAGCTTGTCAGGCTTCGGGCAGAATAATACACTTAGCATGCAGAAGGATGGTGGGTGAAGGCAGAGAGGCAGAGAGAGAGAGGATAGGAGTGCTACTTGGAGATAGATGGAATGAGATTTTCCTGATATGATTCTGAACTCTGCTCGGACAAGCAATAACCTTTCCACTTTTTTTTACCGTCCCCTCTTTTTCTAAAATCCCTTCCTTTTCCATCACTCTTCCTCTTTCCATGTTTCTCTCACTCCCTCCTCCTGCCCAATCCTCTCACTAACTCCCATTACACCCAAACTCCCTCGTTTGCCACCCTCCTCTCCGGCTTTGCAGCACAAATTACACCTCGTTTCTGGAGCTTTGTGAAAATACGGCCGTCATCTGTGAAGGGATGAAAAAGCATTTGTAAAACTGGATGTGCGTGCCCGGAAACAAAAGCAGAACAGGAGCTGTATGTGCATGCAGTTTGTTTTTATGGCCTAATAAGCAGACTCATTTCCATGTACTAATTTATGAGCGCATACAGAATGTATAGTGCAGCGTGCTCTTCCCTGCCTGTGCATAAATACCATTTTGGTGAATAGATTAGCCCCATAATCTGTTTAACCAGCAGAATGCAGCGTGGACGTTTGTGGCCATGCGGATTCCAAGTGTCTCCTTTTTTATGAGTGGGTAGTTGATCAATGATTGTCCCCGTTCATTCTGGCAGGGTTTCTTTTCAGAGCCACTTACTTAGATTAGACTAAGTGAACAGACAGAAAGTGTGGAGAAGAGAGAGAGAGAGAGATAGAGAGAGAGAGGAGATGGGACAGAACAAGGCAGAGGGGCGCAAGGAAGTAAAAGCTGATAAAAAGCAGGGCAGCATGCCGTGGACTGTGGGCTGATCCATCAATGGAGGTTGTTCAGAGGCCGGAGAGATAGGAGAGGCATACCTTCAGTACATACTCAGCCCACACACACACACACACACACACACACACACACACACACACACACACACACACACACACACACACACACACACACACACACACACACACGCACACACACACAAATAAAACTAAAATAACTGGTTTATAATATGGAAGTCCATGCAATACAGTACAGGAATCATCCAATGGGAAAAAAGTGAATTGTTCAATTATTAATTAACATTGTACCGCTTCATTAGATTTTGACAGCTTTAACTGCTCAGTGTTTTGCCTTTGATGCTGATGTGCTGATGACTATAATGATGATGATGATGACGGCATAGTGGCAGACAGGGGACAAGAAGACGTTGAGAAGTGCAGCATGCACTAATAAAACATAGCTACATGACCAGTAGTCTAAGTACGTGGGCCCAGCTCTCTTAGTCATCATTAACAGTGTTAGCCACAGCTACAGCTGTCACTTGTCAGGATGTGATCTCTCAGCTTTCCGCTGGGATCACACCACAAGTGATATAGTCCTGTTGCCACTGACAACGTGTGACATTAGATTTTAATGACATGACAGTTAGCATAACAGAAATCCACGCGTGTCTTCGGGGATGATAGACTGTCTGAAATGTGTTCAGAAACATGTGGGTTTCTATCCTCGAGCTCTCGGTAACAACCACAGAATTATCACGAGGTAGAAAATTGTGAATGTAGCAGAGACGGGACAGCGTGATATCTTTGTTATTCTTGGATATTCCACTACAGAAAAATAAAACAGCCCCATGCATCTCCAGTGTATCCTCACATTATGACCTCCCGTTCCTTATTTATTTGAAACCGCTAAGTCTCAGAGAAAGCAAAAATTACAGGTCCTATTTCAATTCTGTGCTCGGTGCTCCCACTGCCACTTTGTATTATGAACATCTTTATAAGCAGGCACTATTTTACTCAACCTGCCCACCTCGTTAAATGATCTCCGTCTCCACAGTTGTCATTCCCTCTACAAAAATACCTCTCATAATACAATCACATAATTTTGTTTCAAGCGCTGTTGCATGACCTTAATCTTATTAGCCAAATCAGTCCCTTTAGCTGATATCTCCAGCTGTTGCCATGGCAATGGCCCCAGGTGGCATGCTTGTGGATTCCAAATCCAGACTATTTTCTCACGCTACTGAGCTCCCCCGCCTCAAAATCTCAATTAGTGGCCGACAATAGGCTCTTTCAAATGATCATTTGCCAAACTCACCAGTCAATACATTGCCCGCCTTTCGTCTTACAGGAGAATTTTGTCTCCTTTGCCAGCTATTCAAAGCTAATTTTGCCGTTTGAGTGACTAATACACACATTGGCTTCCCCCCCAAATCTAGCAGTTTTTCCAGTCTAGCAGTGTCGCACTCCAGTTGTCCTCTCACTTCCCCCTGTTATTTCCTCCTTTGTGCTTTTTGGCTTTGTGCCTTGATCTTCAACTGTATATCACTGCCAGCATATAGGACTGCCATTTTTAAGAGGATAAATGCATCGTTTTAGTATTCAGCATGGGCATGTTAAACTGTTTTTTAAAGTCATGCATGGAACCACTATTTACCATTTCAACCAGTTACATCAGGGATGTAGTGGGGGCGTCATAGCTGGTACCTGAGCTCTGTCACAGCAAAAATTCAACCATGTAAAAGCATCCATGCATCACAGAACACTTGAGCCCAATGCGCTGTGTTGTTCATTATAAATAAACTCAATACTTATTGACCTAACATGAAGCCTTAAGCCCACTGAACATATTTATTTATATCCTTTTCTAGTCTATAGTATGTCACACATATATGCAAACCAGTTCCCCTGAACAGCTCAGTGTCAATTATATTATTATAGCATTTAATATATTTATAATAATTATGAACAACAGTTTCACCTAGAGCATAAAATCTGCTTCAGATGAGTGGCCCTTTTTCTCTCTGGTCAGTATAGCAGAAAGGTACAATTAAATAAGTTATGAGTAATCCTTAAATCATTTTGCATGGATAATGACACCCTAGTCCCGTCTTGTATCCTCGCTCTAACCATTAACATTGTAGCACTATAACATGCTGCGTGGAAAGTGGACAGTGGAGGGATATGACATGTGAAAGGTGCAGGATGCAGTGTGCTGTTTAAATAATATCATGTAGGAGAACTTGGCAGTCATTTGTGAAGTTTTAAAGGTTCATACTTTTTTTGAAAAGGTTTGTGGGCTGGTCTCCATGACAAAGCAACACCTACACAATGATAAAAAAAAAAAAAAATTGTTAGTTGTGTTCTGTTTTACTCAGGACTACTTAAACACCATGTTATGTGTATGGATTAATCCTCTGTTCATCTTTTTTTAATCTTTACTATGTCAACATTCCTTCATGATTCATCCTTCAGTGCTGATATACGTTTTCTTTGTTTTATTTGAGTCTTTTGCAAACCGTGTTGATAAAGTGGGGTTCATGGTTTACACTTATAGAAAGAGAGGATTTGCAACATAACATAGAGAGAGAACAGAGTAAGAGCATTTTTAATCATCGCCTGAATGATGATGGTAATTTGTGTGTGTGCGCGTGGATGATGGAGGTTATTACAGGCACCTTATTAGCAGTGCATGCATGTGTGTTTGGTTTAATTGCTCTAATCATAATAACCGTATGTAACTTAATGTGAGAGCCATTTAGCGTACGAGTCTGTGTCTATGCCTGTGGCATTTCCTCACTTCGCTGTGACTTTATTGTGACCTCATATCAGCTTTTCCACTGAGAAATAACAAATGCATGCAGACACACAACCACACCTGCTGAGAGAATCACAAAACACAGTGCAGTGGCCATGTAATGGGAAACAGATTGTCTAATTGCTAATTACTATCATAGAACAGGACACACACATTGCACAGGTATGCTCTGGACAGTAACCTGTTGGCTGTTGGTTATCATCAACATCAGGCTACCTGTGAATACATTTACCAGAGTTAACCTTCCACCACACAAGCTTACAGCTTACAGCTGTTTGTTCATCCATCATTTGTGAAAATTTACCAACTTACCACTTTGTGTATAATTATTCTTCCCTTGATCAAAAAACATATTTAAACACAGCAAGATTCACGAAATGTGTGCAAAGTGTACAACGGCAAATTTGCATAATCAGAATCATTCAGCCACCTTGTTTTCTGTTCCTGCAGTCTTCATACATCCTCAGCCGTATTTCAGTTTATAAAGCTGCATGTTTGCCTCGAGGAAAAGTGGAGAAAGTGATGAGGATGCTGCCTGAGCCACTAGGGCAGGGGTGGGCAACTCCAGGCCTCGAGGGCCGGTGTCCCTGCAGGTTTTAGATGTGTCCTTGAACCAACACAGCTGATTTAAATGGCTAAATTAGCTCCTGCAGTTCTCCAGAAGCCTGGTAACAAACTAATCATGTGATTCAGGTATGTTGACCCAAGGTGAGATCTAAAACCTGCAGGACACCGGCCCTCGAGGCCTTGAATTGCCCACCCCTGCCCTAGGGAGAAAAAGTGGGAGAAAGTGAGACTGAAGAAAGTAAAACAAGAGTATCTGAGGAGAGAGCGAGAAAAGGCACTCCTTTCCAAAGTGTTTCCTGGGGCGTGATGATAATAGTTCAAAAAAAAGAAAAGAAAAAACAAGACTCACAAGCTGATAGAAACTATGCTGAATATCAAGACACTCACTGTCACTTAAGTAGAAACAGAAAAGTTTTGACTTCAACATCAACGTTTCAGATTCTTCAGCATCACTGGGACAGTCAACAAAGTTAGACTGTAAGTGGTGAAATCCAGTTTAATAATTGATAAAACAATAGTTTAATAATTAGAATAGGTTAAAACAAAACCTTTCAAGTTAGCATTTTGTGCTCGTCGCATCTAATGTCATATTTCGGAGTTACAGGGTTTGCTTAATCCTAATTATAACCAATTTGTATTTATGGTGTATGCTGTAACTGTAAATCATGACCAAAAGTATATAATAATAATCATCATTTTTTAACAATATTATTATTATTGTTTTTATAGAGTATAGACAAACAGAGTATGAACAATTTCAGGAAGGAAAATATTGCTGAGTCTCAGATTTTGTAACCACAGCTTGCGTATAGATTGTGTGTGTCTGGTGTTTGTGAATGAGGCTCAGTGTCTCAGTGGGCAGTGTTCATGCAGTTTGTATCTTGAATGTAACACAACAAAGGAGAGATAAATAAGTAATATGTACCGAACACATATTTCTATTTAAGAGTGTATTTTTACAAATCAATATAGATACAAATATGTTGACATTGTCCTTTCCAGTAAGTCCTGTTTCTTCTTTGGTGCAGCTTTAATGACAAGTTAAGTTTAGAGATGCCAAAAAGTAACAAACACAAAAGCCTCTGCTCCACAGAGGATGCCCTTAAGAATTCAGACAATCTTAAAATCCTGCAGTGCAGCCCCCATGCAAAGATGGGAAAACACTTCGCTTTGTCCATTAGATAAGTCACCGTGGGATATACAGAGTGCCAAAAACAGAAATTTAACTAATAAATTAAAAAAGAAAAAAAAAATCAGAATACAGTCACTATCTCGGGGGACAGTGATTAATGATTTGTGTTACTGCTCAGCCTTTCCACCCTTAAGGCCCAGCTTTCAAGTTTACTGTAAAAACTGGAAAAAATGTTTTAATGCGATACATTCTTGCCTCAAATGACCAGCAGTGGAACACAGTCTGGTTTATATTATTGACACCAATAATCGCTTCACCATATCAAAATGTTCTGAAGCAATTTTGTTAAAGTGTTGCCTTATTTGATTCTTTCCTTTCATATCTTTCATAAACGCAGATCGTAATAAATGCTTTAAGCACATTTATTGTGTCAGCAGATGAGAATGATTCAATAAGTGGTTTGTTTTCAAAGTGAAGACGTCTGATTCTGAGCTTTTTGTGTAACATCATTATTTTTTTACCACCATCTTACATCAGTCACACATTGTCAGATTTGTTCTTTGATCTGAATTTAATTTTTTTCTTTGTAGAGAAACTGAACCGAGAAACTTGACGGGCATGTTTCTGTAACAAAGACCCCCAGAAGAAATAATATAGCCTATAGCATATTTAGTAGCACTTGTCTGGGCTTGTTCCAGATTCTGGATTCAGTCCTGCAGTGACTGCGGAGATTATACTTCATTTCTGGACCTCTAAAATATTAGCAATTCAGGAAGTACTTCCAAAAGTTAGGGTGTACAAATTCTAACCTCTAGATAGGCTGTTTGTTTTCCCCCCATTACTTAGGAAAGTTCCTTCCCCTAACATTTGCTGTGTCTCTCATTCATAATGAGCTGTCACAACTCCAAGTTGAATAAGTCTATTCAAATGTATTCATATACTGGCTACTTTGATAACTGGATGACAATATGCACAGTGAAAGTCTAAATAGTGTTGAAAACCCAGTTTTAGGCAAGCGTTTGTCCTGGAGACACAAAACCAGGAGCAAAACATGTTAAGTCGACTTGTTTACTGTTGAGTATCCGGGCGGGCTGTATGTTGTCGTTTTTTTGTGTCTGATATAATTAGTGTAGATAAAGAGGACATATATTATGCTCTTCTGATCATCATATTTCTTCTGTACATTTCTCTTACTGCTCTTCACATAAACCCAATATTCCCCGTCAGCTCATTATCACCGATATATATCGACAAAATAACAGAGTCAGAGTCTACACTAAGGACGCCTTTTATCCACGTGGCGGTTGCTGTTAGCCTACTGATATGTGAAGCGACAGATCAGAGGGGGGACCATGACACTGGTTGACATGCATGGCGACAGATGAAATTCACACAATGAGCTGAAATGTGAATATCATCTGTCTTCGCCGCGCTGCGCCCGCTCACATACTGCTTTTATTCGAATCCACAGGCCCACATCGGCAGCAGTTGCTATTTCGAGCTGCCCCGTGTTCATTTTTGTTCCTGTTTGCTGTGTTTGCTTTATTTTGCCTACTTCGATCTATTTCTAGTGTGATTTTTACAGCAGTTTGGTTGCCTGTTCGAGAGACGATGTGTAAACTAAACGAAGATGGCAAACAAACAAGATCTGTGAATTTTGTACAAACTGTAGGAACAAATGACTGTTTTTCTACTGAGCCTGTTATCTCTATATGTTTCTTTGGTGGTGTTGGGGGGAGTGAGGCTCTATATGGAGCTCGGGTGGACAGGGTGGGACCGGGATATTTCTGTAAACGGTCGGGGACTGTGCAATGGCTACTTGTAATTATTCAGAGTATAAAGGTGGAAAAAAATGTCCGTTATGACAAATGAAATAAAGTGTTATATTTGCATGATTTCCTGTATTTTCATCAAGCTAATATTTATGGTTGTGTATACTGAATGGATGTATTATTAACTTAATAATTGTTTAATTATGAAAATGAAAAAAACAAAACAAAAACAAAACCTGTCACTTTCTTCTGTGAATTGAAATATATGGTTTCTTAGCTCTTTTATGACTAACTTAGCTGTTGCTGATGTTTCTTGTCGTTTGCACTACTCTTTACTGTCACTGATTTGCAATCTGTTTCCATCAACAAGCGCAACATCTTTGATAATCTAAAATCGTGCAGCACTCTCGCACAGTTTATTATTTTTTCCTCAGAGGCACTGCAAAAAAAAAAAAACGGATCCTCTGAGCTTTCAAATTCCACCCTAACAAATCCCACTTTGAAACCTTTTCCCCTGACAGACAGATTTACATTTGTGAATCAAAGCTTCAAAAGCCACCTCCTCACAGAAACACTCAGAACACATTACACCAGACCTTTCCTCTAAAGAAAAAAAAAATGGTTGCCACGGGGGAGGAGTCAACAACATTCAGATACTGCATCCTACGTTTGACGGAGTTATACAAATTAGTCTGACAGGCTGACAATTTTTGTTGTGTTTAAAGTCTTAAAATGCAAACATGCCAGGGGAAGGTGAAAGAAAAGTCAGAACAAGTGATTTTTCATATAAAGGAAGAAGGTCCCCCGAGGCTTGGCTTTAGTGTCTGTAAACATGCTTTTCCCCCCCAGGGGCTTTTCTGGACTTCACCTGCTTAGATTTCACACTACCAACAGCATCATTGGTGCTGCAGTAGTAGCATCTTTGAGCCATAAATATTATAAACCAAATTATACCATATTATAACCAAAGAGTTTTTAAGGGGTAAAATATTGCAGTATTATATGTCCAAACATAAATAATTAATAATAAATAACGCGTGGACACAGTTACCACCATACAAGGATAATGTGCTCATAGACAGTGAGTTACATTACCACACTGCTGTTAACATCGGTTTAATGGAAAAATGCAAAGCAGGAGACAAACAGAAGAGACATTTTTCCCTGGTTTAGAAGTAGATCAGTGAATTCACCGCACACTATTAAAGTGGACACATTTCCATTCGCTTTGTGGTTTTTCAAATGAGGTCATGCTTTAAAATTACAACCTCAAAAAAAGTCAGAATGATGTGTAAAATTTAAATGAAAACAGTGAAGTATTTTCAAACACACAAAATACATGGCTTCAGAAAAATATTACTCTTTTTGCAATTGATGACGGCATCAGAAGGCTGGAAAAGAAGATGCAGCAAATAGAAACAGCTGGAGATTGTGGAACAATTTCAGAACCATGTTTATCAACATAAAACTATAAAGATTTTGAATGTGTCATCATCTACAGAATGTAATCCAAACATTCCAATAATCTGGGGTAATCTCTGCGTGCAAGGGGTATAAAAGAAAATACTGTGAGATGTGCTGGTGCCGTCAAATTTAAAACGAGGTAAGTTCTTGTAGTTCTTAAAGTTGTGCATTTTCTCACTTGAAAAATTCAAAATGTTTTCTTTTTTCTATTCTGAAGATAAGTTGGGACACAGCACCCCAACTTTTTCAGAATTGGTGTTGAACTATATGGACAAATGTACTGAGTCACCCACACATTACACCAATAGGAGCAACCTGGACATAGAAACTAATGCCATGAATCTCCCAGCCCACAGTTTTTGTGCTGATGTTAATGCTATGTTGGAATTCTTGAGTTACAGAGTCAAGAAACACTTTGACGCCCATATACGCATGGATAAGATGATGAATAACCACTTTTTAGTCCCAAAGCATGACTCATACGTTCCAAAGTATTATCATCATTGTTTATGTTTAACATTTTAACAACATATAGCTGTAAAGGTAGAATTCAGCGGAGGAGATCTGGATCCCCCGAGATCCAACCCCAAACACCAACAGTGGGTATAATGACACAAGGCACGACAAAGCAACGTTTGGTCTGATTTCAGTGTATCACATTTCTGAGCTGAAAATGCTCTAGTTCTGTCTTTGCTGTTTTACAGAGCTTTCATCTCTATTTTTTAAGTAATGTGTCTTGTTTCTGATAGCATTGATTTAGTTATCTGTTTCTCGCCATTCAGATAAACTGATTGCACATTTCAAAATCAACAAAATCAACAGAACACAAGACAACCTGAGGCAAAAGAACGTTTTCATTTTCAGTACAGCAGAAAAGTTAGGATTGACAGATGTTCTTGTATTAACCAAGTTCTCTGAAACAACCAGGTTTACAGGGTAATGCTAACAGGGGAGGCCAGTAATGAAGCTGATGAGGTCCAGCGTTGGCCATCATTTCTCATTAGCAGTATTTCAGCTGGCTGGCAGTTGTTGGGCAGCACTCAGAATCAGCACCCTTCATGGCAGGTGTGAAAAATGTAAACTAGAAAACATAATTCAAAGACAATTGAAACATAATGTGCACATAAAGCAGCATTTGATGATGCCACTTCAGCAACAATTAAACTCTAAGCACTGACACTGGCCACACTGTTGGACAGCTTAACCATCATTATACAAAAGCTGAACCTGTTGAATATGTGCCTCATGTACTCCAGCAATCTGAACTGCACTTTAAGCAGCACTGGGGCTTTGAGAGTTTTGTTATGCTGGTGTAATGCTGCCTGTGCTGGAAACAAAACTGGTGGCCTGCAGCATCAAGCAGAGATGAGCTGGTAGATGTGAGCACTTGACTCTGCCCTCCTCCTTGATGGGAACTCATTGTGTTCTGACCTTTAAGTTCCCCTCGATATCACCCTCCATGTCTCTCTCGCTGTTTCCCTCCCTCTTGCTATCTTGCTGCGAGGGAAGGGAACTTGACAACTGATTTGAAGCACTGCAGTGGCACCAGCATTGTGTTAAACTGCCCCCCACCCCACCCACTCCCCATTCCTGTGTCCCTTTTTTTTAGCAGTTTATTCTAATATATTCTGTTTTTCGCCTCTCTCCATTTTACTGCTGCCCATCTTTCTGCCTCTTTCCACTGTTTTATTGCAAATGACTGAGAGAATGTTAGAGTTGTATATCAGTATGCACAGCATCCACCCCCTTTCTCGGCAGAAACACGGTATCTGGGCCGCAGAAACAATGGCTGCTTAGGGCGATGGGACTAAGGATTTGAGACATAGTTCACTGACATTTCATGAGTTCCTTGCAAAATGGCAGAAACAGCAAGATAAAGGGGGAAAGAGAGCACAGCAGAGTAAAAAATATAATCTAAATATAAATTTTCACCACAGCACAATCAGTATCACTTGTAAGATCAAGTCAATCAAGTTTACTTCAATAAATGCATTATTAAACTGTTCGCTTTTTCAAGAAATGTATTTGATTTGGTAAAAGTCAGTGTTTGATTGTGACTTAGGATGATTTTGCACGGTTTCAGCTGTTTGTTTGTTTGGTTGGTTGGGGTTTTTTTTGTTTTTTTGGGGAGGTGTTACTATTTTTTGTCCGTCTGTTTCATACTTGTGGGTCCATTTCCATTCTGCCTAAAGCAGCAGGGAATAAGCGGGACTATGAAAAAGTAATAGCCACATTCATCACTATACAGTATGAGAGAAATAGAAAAAACATTCTGCTTTTGCACGACCCAAAGGTTTGTTCAAGGTCATGAGACTAAACCACATGTAAACCAAGTGAAATTGCTGTTAGCAATACCTGTGTACCAAACTAGTGCCTACAAAACGTCTGTCTACATTAGAGTCAGCAAAAAGAAACAAGCCCATCCATCCATCCTCTTAACCATTTATGCAATTTAAGTTTGTAGGTGGATGGAGGCTATCCCATCTGTAATGGGACCAAACATGGGATACTCCCAGAACATGTCACCCATGTATTACAGCAGGAACAGAGACAGAAAATCATTGAGGAGCATCATTTAAATCTATGAACTATCTGTTTACAAATGTAGGGAGGTTGAGAAGATTTGAAGGAACTGACATCCTCTTAAATGCACTGCTGGTATCTTCGTTAACAGCACACACGAGTTTTATTGTAAAGTAAAATTTCATTGCTGAGTTGCTGAGGAAGAGCTGTGAAACAGTTGATGCAAAACAGAAGCAAATGAACATGCAGTAAGATATTATAGCTTAAATGTTAAAAAAAAAAGTTTGATGATTGATAGAAATTCTAAGTGGGAGATTAGATTCAAAATTTTACTCAAATATATTCAGAATAGATTATGCTGAATGATTCTATAACTCGTTCAAACTATTCACAAACTTTATGTAGTTAATGTAATAAAATTCGATGAAATTCTTCTTGAGGCTGTCAGAACGAGCCAGGTCTTACTTTCAGAGAAAAAGTTAAATATGGAAAATTAGGTAGTACTAATCTAAAGAGTTTAGTGACCAAAATTGATGGGTCTGTCTAGCACAGGCCCACCGCTGGAACGAGACAATTTAACTACACAGCAAAAGCACTGAACACCAAGTAGGCAAAGTTCTTTGTGTTACTCATGCATAGGGATGGGTATCGTTTAGGTTTTATCCGATACCAGTACCAAACCGGTACTTTTGAAACGGTGCCGGTGCTTAAAGAATGGAGAATACAAAATTGGTCCAAAAACCTCTCATGTTCAGCTGTTTTGCTGTCCATTCATCTCTGCAGAAAAACCCCTCTGTGGAAAGGGTGTTGGATCCAGTTATCTCACTGCTGTTATGATCCCAGTCTTCAGAGTGTCATCGTATGCATAGTACAGTGACACAGCATTAGTAATGTTCATAGGAAATTGCTGCCGTCACCACCATAGCTTCTGGTTCCTGTGCTTTTCACAGAATCATGATGCCATCCTTGGACTCCCTCTGCGCTGTCGATGGAGTGTGGCACACTCCCCTCATCCTTCAGGTTCCCATCTGTTGTCCACAATCTCCTCTGTTGGCCTCTGAAAAGCCCCCTTGGCACAGCTCTCATTCCAACGCAGCTTCATAGTCCTTGCTGTGGCTCCAGAATCTTCTCATAATGACCAGTAGAGCCCCAAACGACCTCTAACCTCAACCACTGCCTGGGCTGTCAGCTATGCCGGGAATGGTTCTTGTTTCTCACTGGGCCTCTGAAGATTTCTCAGGAGATTCCTTTCAGCAATATGCTGACTGCTGCACCTGTATTTCCTTGCTAGGAGGAAAAACTTCTATTTGGAAAGCATGTCAACAATCATCAAACCACATTCTTTAGCTCAGTGAACTTCACTTATAGGCCATCAAAGCCTCATCTGAACATGGATGCACCACTTGCATAGGTTTAATACCCGTAAATGAACTGTTAATCCCACAAATCACTGCAAAAATCATATAACACATAGAAAACATAGTTTCGTGTTAATTCTGGACCCCTCCTCTTGATGCATGGACACTCCCATGAGTCAACTCAAAAACTAGAAAGAAAAAGAAAAAGGTTTGCTAGATCATTTCCCAGGCAACATCAGGGTGTCTCCTCCTCTGGAGCAGCACCACTCCGGACCTATAACCCTGCAATAAAAGACGTTAGTGTGTTTTGCATATTAAGTTTGCTTAAAACCTGGCTCCACCAGGAGCCTGCATATACACCATCATGGCCTGGAAAACAAGATCTGGAAGTTAAATCAAACTTAACACTTATAAACAATTGTATCATAAGAGTAATAAAGTATTCAGCATCAAAGACAAGTATCATGTGCGGGTTTTCTCAAATCAGTAAACTATAATTATTACCATAATTCACCCCAGACATGGATCATACCATGCATTTAGTCAACATTACTGTAATTGGTGACTTCCCTTAAGCAAAGTCACTCCACCCATCTATCACTAGAAGCTCAACAGTGGCCAGCTAATGAGCCCCATATTAAACTATTCCATAAACATGCATCTCTCATTTGTTTTCTCCTGTCACTTGTCTGCCTCTGCTGAATCCTCTACATGCACTCTTAGAAAAACAAACATTAGCAACACACATGGACAATCCTGGTGGTCAGGCGCAAGTTGACAGGTTCCAGAGGTGCTATAAAAAGACAATGAAGTTAACCATCCATAGCTGTGAAAAGAAGTGACACTAGTTTCTACACAGGAAATGTCTCACATGTTATTCACATTGTCAAAGTAACCTTCAACATTTCCCCAACAACACAGTGTAACAGCATCACCACTCATAACCTGTAAACACAGTTTTCTTCACACATAAACCCAGAAATCCCGTGGCAGAAAAAACATCCTGTTATAAATCACATGATCAAACACATGATTAGCCCTCTGCTGTAGAAAAGAGAATGTAAATGTTAGCGCTGCGCAGGTGTATACACACTTTCTCACAGTGATCTCTGTGAGCAACACAAGGTAGTGAATAACACCCTTGGTAAATTCAAAACACCCAGAAAAATTATAGAGGAGACAGTTTTCTGGTCTCCTCCTGCTCCTGTAACAAGAGACACACATAGATATGCATCCACACCTTTGTCAGGTGGGGGTTAACTTCACACAGTGGTGTTACATCAGTCAAGTCTTGTCAGCTTTTGTCAGCTTTTACCTGTCAGTCAGTTCCCCATTTTTATTTTCACTCATTATTTATTCATTCTTTCTTTGCTGATAGTGGAATCGATTGTCTCATTTTGTCTCCACCCTCAGCAAAATGACATCATTTCAAAAAGAAAAAGAAGAACTTTAGATCGGATTACCTCGCTGAATCCTTTTTGGGCAGGGACTCATTTTCTAATTGTCCCAAATAAGTGACTTTCTCCTGAGCCCCATCTGTTCTAATCGTGCAGATCTGCTCAAACGACAGAGAGTATCAAACAAAACTTTCAGTGCACTGTGAAAGTATCAAAATAAAAAGGCCTTGTTAAGTCATGACACATGCTCCTCATCTCAGGAGGGTAAATCATACCAAACCTAGGTAGGCTCAACTTTGCAACAAAAGAAAAAAACACCAGCTGAATTAATTTCAAAACATCCATCCATCAGCTGCACAACACACAACATAACCCTAATGTATTATTAGATGTGGGTTTAACCCCCAGGTCTGTGCTCTTCACTCATTTAGGCCACAGACCCATTTCATTCAGTTTTCCTTTTTTTTTTCCTTCCCGTCATCACAAAACGTGTGACATGTCATCAGGTATTTAACAAAACAAGTTTGTTCTTATGTATTCAGAGTTGTGTATCTGGGTGCAGGATTCACTCGCACATCAAAACAGGAAACTCAGTGTTTTAGAGTCTCCACTCTAACAGACTCCCACACATTCTATTCACTTGTATTAGAATTCAGTCACCTTTCATTAATCTAATAGCGATTAACTAATTTGCATATCAGCTATTAACCCACCAAGTTGACAGGACAACAGAAATACATGTTCAAAATATTATCACAAAGGAGAATTTCCTTCATACAGTAAATTATTTGTGCTGCATCAATCAAGCAGGAAGCATCTCCCAATTTACTATATTAACAACTAAATTTTTGTCTGATCACTGGTTGTTCAAACCAGAATCTTTTTTTCCCCCACAAAAGTTAAACTGTTGTCCTGCAACCTAGAGAGTCAAATTTTTGCATTGGATAAATTCAGCATTTGATAACAAGCGTCTGTTAAATTCACACTATTTTAACACTGATGAGAGATGACAAGCTGATTTTCATTGCATGTGTGTTTGTGTTATTAAGCAGGTTTAATCGATGTCTGAGGAGCTGCATCTCCAGCAGGGCATGTTCTTAAAGCTGCCTTTCCTACACATTTCTCTGCTATAATTTGATCATTTCTTAACTAATGTGCTATGGGTCCACTGGTCTTTGCATCACTTTTCATCACACTAAGTGACATGGACAAGATGATAAACAGAATCTCATACTCAAGATGCTATCTAATCTTCATGAGCTCTCTTGTATTTGTAAGTGTTAGTAGAGTTAATACATTTTCTGTTTTTGTGTGTGATTTTGTATATATTTCTCTTTGGAGTGCTTCAGACTCCTTCACAATTTTCCCATTTAAGCGGTCAGTTTCCTTTTTCCCAGGTTTGCTAACCCAAATTTTGATTTCCCACATTCCTCTGTGTTCTCACCTACTCTCACTCTGTTGTCTCTCCCACTTCAACAGTACAAAAGCAGGCAGTTCTCTTTCAGCTTTGTCCTGTGTTCCACTGTCTCTTCTTGCCATTTTACTCCAAAAGTGGCAAATGTCAAACTCCAACAGTCTCCTCAAAAGTTTTCTTCACAAGCACAGTGAAGTTGCAGCTTGCAATGAATGAACAAAAGAACAGCTAAAGCATTAAACTTCATATATATATATATATATATATATATATATATATATATATATATATATATATATATATATATATATAGAGAGAGAGAGAGAGAGAGAGAGAGAGAGAGAGAGGCATTTATATGCTTGTAATAAGAAAGTGGCTCTTTAGTAAGAAAGTACTCTGAATGCTCAAATGGAGTAAAAAAAAAAACAACCCACAGTCCATTTACTATTAGTCCATTTATTAACTAACATACAAGAGCCAAGCAACTCCTGTTTACAACATAGACTACAACTGATAGGTATTATTTCAATATTGGAATGAAACTTGTGTCAAGGATAAAAAGACATAAAGCACGATAAATCTGTCTAAAAGAGTACAGCGGGTTACTAGTAGAGTGCTTATGTGCAGTGGTATTGACAGATGCAGCACTGAGTCTGGAGGTGAGGTTTATTGGTAATCAACTGTTGGAGTAGTTTGAAAGAGCAAATGGACAGAGTTACATGTTTTTGGTCAAAAAACTAACTCAAAATGGTTTTTACGTGAGGAGTTTTTGAAAGGTTTCTGTTGTTGGCCATACTGCAGAGAAGATCAGGAAAGACAAATGTCTTCAAACTCCAACTTTTTTACCTATTTGTAACCATTTTTGACAGTTTTCAGAAATATGGAATGTGACATGGCATTGTCCCCATCTTCATGTGTAAATCTAGTCAAAGAATCAAAATGAGATTTAACACTATCTAATACACAATTCTAGTTGACTACATAAAAGAAATAGATAAAATATAGGTAATACATAAATTAATAGAAACTAACACAACAAAAGGTTATTGTAAAAACAACTGTTAGCAATGATAGTCAGATGGTTATCAGATGGGTCAACACAGAAAGGTCATGTTCAAGAAAGGAGAATGACTTTCTTTAGGTTTATGAAAGTTGTTTTGTCTTGAGGGATGCTCACTTTGTGTGGCCTTTGCTTCTGGATTTCATGGAAGGGTTATTTTTTTATACTTGAAGCTGGGTTGGGCTTTGGTGGAGTATCCAAATACAATTTCTCTTAAAATGGTACATGACGCTATTTTCCATCATTTATATATTTTTATTTTTAGTAATGACAGTATCCAGCTGGTGGGCCACAAACCAGTATACTCCTACTGGCAGTCCAAGGCCCACATAAATGGGGAAGGCTGGACGAGGAAGGGCATCCATCATATATAATGTTTACCAAATCAAACATGCAGATCGTTAGGAATGAGATTTCTATATTGGATTGGTTCTAGCAGACATTAACAATGAGTGCCTCCAGTGCTATAGGCCAACAGGGTGCTGGGTGAAAGTGTGCTGCTATTGGGCGTAAACAAAGGAAAAGGAGAGGGGTAAGGCATGTTAGGAGGCAGTGGGAGAGAAGGATAGGCATAAATGTGAAGGTTTAAATGTAGAGAGATGGAGAGAGATGACTGATGTGCTGACGAGAAGAGGGGTAGAAATATCATGTGTCCATGAGCCCAGGTGTAAGGGTGGGAAGGCCTTAGACCTTAGAGCCTTAGCCTTAGATGTAGATTCAAGCAATTGTACCGTGATGTAGAAAGGAATGGAAATGATAAGGGGTAATCTTCAAGGAAGAGCAAATAAGAAGTGTTGTGGTGGTGAAGAGGCTGTTATGAGTTTGAAGCTGGAAATCAAAGGGGTGGTACTGAACATGTGCATGCCCCACAAGTTGGATCGCAGTCAGAAGACAAAGAAGAATTCTGGAGCAATTTGGATGAAGTGGGTAGAAAGTGCCCCCAGCTTTAGTTACTGTAGTTACTGAAGCTATGCACATGATCCTTTGATGTTTTTGTGCTCAAATGCGAACTCCATTTAAATCATTGTAGATTAGATTTGCCTCTTTAGGCACAATGGTTGCAGTGTTTTAATGTGTTTAGTGTCAGGACAAAGCAGTTACTATGTAACAGAAACAATAGTTTATGAGAGATAAGTAACTGCATGTTATTTATAGTAAGTCTAACACATCCTCTGTCTTTAGCACGCATAGAAGTGCAGGGGTTGACTCAGTAAACATCAATAAAAAAACAAAGAAAATAAAATCAATAAGTAGAATATTCCTTAAAAGTAAATACTGCATTCTGTATTTTTGTTTACTGTGTCTTTGGCTTCTTTGTGGGCTACCACAGACTGGTCCTTTAATGGTCGCCTATAGAGAGCCAATGGGGCTTACACACAGAAAGACAGTTACAGTGATGCAGCATAGAAAATCGATGACATTCTGAAGCTTCAAATGACACATTTTCTACAGCACAACTATAATTTGAGACCCAACAGTAAGTGACCGGGTCGCAAACTATGCTTCTCTTAACTTTGAGTAAGACTAAGTAAGAGACTGAAGTGAGCACCAATGAGATTGCAGGATACTGTTGCGTTGTTGTGCAGACACCCTGCAACAGCACTCCTAAGAGTTGAAAGCAACACGATCAACACCAGTCATGTATCATGTCATTGTACATGTGTAAAAAATAAACCCAGACACTTGGTTTGCACAGTAAGACACCAGATAAAACGTGCCTGTCACACAAGTGTACCTTTCATTTATTTGGACTGAGGGAGATGTATCTTCATCAGCTTTCTGACGAGATAACAATAACGCTTCTTAAATTGTTTTAACCTTCAGAATCCACCGTGTCGGCTGATTATAGGTTCAAGCTCTGTCTCAAACATTCCACTATGTTCTGTTCCTTTGTTATTGCTATAAAGTGCAAGAGGTGAACGTCACATAATAAAACACTAACCAGTAATTTTGTTTTACTTGGCTTGAAGGTAAATAAAATGTGATAAACAGACTTCATCTCTAAACACTAACAGACCCAAATGCTCACTGCAGCAGACATTTGTTTGATTTGTTTTACCCTCATCCTTCATTTTCTGCTGCTTTTCCTCAGCGGTAATCATTTCAAAACAACCTTATCTTTTATCACTGTAATTGTTTTGTGCATTGGCATGTAATCGCTCCCCCTACAAATTCCACACAAAAAGATCTATACAATTTATTCTGTATTTGAAATGGATTCAGGAAAAAAAGACCATTTTCAAATGACTATCATCATTATGCTCACTTAAAATCTTATGAAGAGCTGTAAACATGCTGCGAATATGACCACGAGACTGTGAAAGATAAAGGATGGTCCTATTACATTTTGATTATTTTTCTATTAAAGGCCAAGGGCTGGTTCATTTCTTCATATATACAGACACTGCACTGACCCGGCTCTGTTAAAGGGACCCGTGTCCGTCTCATTTTATACCTGGTTATTCACAGTGCTGAGTCAGCAGCTATAAAGCCAGACACTGAGACATTTAATGTTTAATGCGGCCATCTGACTGCAATGACCACACACACACACACACTTACATACACACTAACACACACAGACCAGACTGCACTCTGAAAATTGCTTCCTCTATGAAAATAGGCAAATATGAAAGCTGTCATTTCAAAATCCATCTGAGGAAATAAGCGGCACTTTTCTTTCACTTGGTCAAATACTGGTATGAAAATAACTAGTTTCTGCATAATAACATAGATATTGTTAGATTTCCTTTTTAAGCCTTTAGTCTCGAAAGTGCTCACCTTGACACATCATCTCCTGTAGACTCAGTTCTGGTTTCTTTTCATTCACCGAGCATTACATTAAATATTAAAGTTGGGTTTAGAAAGTTTCTTGAATAATATGTTTAAAAATTGTAATAATTGAGCTCGTTTGCAACACGACATTATAAAAAGAGTCCAACAAAGACTTAAACTCGGGACTGTGAGAGCCTGCTTCTAAAATAACTTGTTCCTTCAGGATTTTGGTTTCCCAACTGCAGTGATTGATTGCAGTGTGTTACGGCTAGATTGTGTGACTCTTCATTCTTTCCACACCCAAGTGCACTTACACACTACAAATCAAAGTTAAGAGTTCCACGTTTATTAACTTCAACTATGAGCAATGCCCAAAACAACCAACAAAAGTTCCCTCATCACAAAGAACAAGTCATTAACTTAAGCTTGTCAACCAAAACGAGACTACAGAAGTGTTCAACAAAAAGGTTCTTCGGGCCTAGCAAATTGCTACCAAGTGCACTATATATCTGGGGATTACGTTCTCAATTAGATTTGACATTTTTTGTAAAAAAACAAAAAAATGGCCTCAGTGATGACTGGTGAGGCCAGGCAGATCCCCATTAATAAGGAGAAGTGTTAGAAAGGATAAAGGTGGAGGCAGGGCGAGACATGAGAATTAGAACAGACTAAAGCCGTGTATAGTCAAAGGACTGTGTGAACTGTCTCGTCACAGTATACACAACTAAAGGCTGGCTCACTGAGAGATGTGGAGTATGCAGCTGGGTTTTTAAAAGGCTATTGTCATCCACTGGTCCAACCCAGAGGCAGCAGTCGCTTTGAATGGCCCCACTTGCTTCACCATCACACTACACCCACACACTCTGGAGGTAGAGGAGAGATCTGAAAAAATATGAACAAATATTTCCCAGGGACATAATGATTTTAGTGAGCTGCACTGTGGTTAATAAATTCAATGTTTGTTTGTTTTTGTTTTTTTATCTGTAATTGACAATAATATAGAATAGAATAGAATAGAATAGAATATCCCTTTATTGTCATTGAACATGTACAACATGTCTCTGAATCTGTTGATTGGAATATTTCTGAAACTGCTGATCTACGGAGATTTTCCAACAACCATCTTCTCTTCCAAAGATTCAAAGAAGATCAAATCACCGGTGATGGCAGAAATTGTGGCAGTTTTCTAAACTGAAAATGCTTTATTAATGCCAGAGGTCAGAGGACAAAGGCCAGACTGCTTTGAGCTGCTAGGAAAGCAGTAAATAGCAGGAAAGTAAACAATCACTTGTTACAACAAAGGAATGCACAACTGCATCTCTGCACTGTGCCTTTAACGCAGTATTCTTATTGACCATGTCCTTTCCTTTGTGACCACAGCATAAAAACATGCCATTTTCTTCTTCTCCTTCTTCTTCCTCTTCTTCTTCTTTCAGCTGACTCTTAAGGGGTCACCACAGAGAAAACCACAGGGATCACACACTATGGCCTCTATCTCTCCATGTCTGTAGGATCCTCTTCTGTCACACCAAACCAATGTGTCTTCTTCTTACTACATCATTAAAATTTCTCTATAGGATTTCAAATTTCTTTGTTCAATATGTCCACTATCCCTGCTTGCGCATGTTTAAATCATCTCTGCCTCGCCTCTCTAAATTTGTCTCTAAATTGGTCAATCGGTTTGCCATTACATCGCCAGAAAAAGAAAACATCTCCTTTCACTCTTGCTGCTATCCTTCTGTAACAAAGAAACCCTGAAACTCTTCCATAGTTCACACCTTGTCTACACTCTCTTCTTCATGCCTCATGTGAAGTGTCCATTGCATCGGATAGTTTACTATTTTAATCTCAGTCTCCTTCACTATCTCTATTATTTGCATCTTCACAGTTATACCTATTTTTTGTATGCAAATGTATCATTGACTCATTAGCTTTCCCCTTTTTTTATCTTTTGTGCAAACAAACCGCAAAACACACAAAACTCAACTCAAACTGGTTTCTTGAACACGATAATGCTGTCACCGTAGTCAAATGGCCTCACGGACTGGGAAAGTGCTGTGTGATGCTGTCATATCACTATGAAGCAGAAATTCTGAAGAATGTTTGAAGCACTTTGTTGAATCTGTACCACAATTAATTCTGGCACTTCTCAAGGCCAACAGAAGGTCAACCTGGTACTAGCGAAGTGTAACTAATGAAGTTTATAACTGAAAGTTTTCCTCCTGGCTGAAGAGGTATATCTTTCACAGGGAAAAGTATCATGACAATGGTGCTATATTCTCCCCCTAAAAGTTCTTATTGTCTGTGCATCAATCACAACTGGATTCTCCTGCAAGAATGCTCCAGCAATGAGTGATTTAATGTTGTTTACTGTGAATAAAGCTGCTCCTGAGTAGGTTGACCTAATGGATGTTTTTGTGAAAAACAATCTAAAACCTCAAAGGCAAGCACAACACCCAGACCTGCGAAGTTAAAATTCTTCATTGGATTGTCACTGCATAGCAATATACCATAAACTTCATATTACTTTTTGATTTATTAGTTTCAGTGTGCAATAGTGAAACTGTAGTAATTCTGCTTTTACTTGACTAGACGGTGTAAATAAATCTTACAGCAGTAGCTTAAAATGATATTTTCTCTTCAGAATAAGACTTGAAAACTTGTTGAACATCCTGCTGGTTGGCCTGGCAAAAACACACTAGCAGCGTGATTGTAGCAGAAGAGTTGTCAACCCATCCTTTCTGGTAGGTTTTCTTACGTCCTGACAGTCATTCTGTCCCCCCTAGAAAGGTTTTCAGAACAGGTGGTTGTCTGGCTGTGCAGGGTCAGTTGCAACCCTTTCTGCCCTGTTTCATCACCCTTACCATGATTCAGTGCTTTCATTGACAGTAGCTGACAGGTAATAACTGCCCAGCAATGCGGACAAAAGCCAGAGCTTGTCCTTGAAATGGCAGGAGTCAGAACAGGTGCTGCAAAAACTGGTTTCATCCCTAAATGCTCACAAAGGCTTTCACAAGCAAATGTCACATTTATAACATACAAAACTGACTGGACTGAACTGTATTTATTTTTTCTTCAGTTGTTGTTTCACTAACATCAGTTCACCATCACACGTTGTATCACAAAATCAGCACTTCAGCCAAAACTTTAATAACTATGATTGTATTGGAGGTGTTAGGCCAAAAGGCTACTGATTCAGTGCTACAGCAATGCTGTCTTTTGACTTTACACATCTGACATCCATTGGATGAATCAGCCTCTACTGGATTCCATTAATACTCCTGTGGCTAAATGAGAACAAATCACAGCAGTCAGTCTCCAAAATTGGTAGCATTCAGGGTATCATAGCAGCAAATGAATGTCCGTGGCTTTTTAAACCTTCAGCAAGGTTGTGCATCAAAATAAGAATGAAATAGTAATTTTATATACAGATATACACTTTAATACACTTTACACTTTAATATCGCATGCACTCACACCTAAAAAAAATGCTTTTCTTGAGTTGTTTACTCAAGAAAAGCAATGTATTACACATTACTTGTTCCTTATTTTGAAAGTAATGCTTTATGTTACTTAGTTACTCACAGAAGAGAGTAATTTGTTACGCTACTCATTAGAATATGTCTTCATTGCTCTGTAAAATGACTTGAAACACAAAAAAAGCGACATGAAATTCCACATTTTGGGGATCTGAACTTGTCATGTAACATATAAACGTGCTGTTTTTGCAAGGAGCTGAATTACACAGAGCACCATCTATCTGTGGAAAAATAGCATTTATTTACAGGGGTCTGATTGGTCAGATCTGTTTTTGTCACCTGTTCAGGCTCTGGCTGCTTTGGCTGGCTGGGGCCAGCATCTATTCAGTCTTGAAATCACCCTGAGGTCTTGGCTAGCTTGGGATTACGTTGTTATCTGTGCAGATGCTTGCAAAGAGCCCAAGTTCTGTTAGCAGTATAATGAAGTTGTGTTTGTCCTAAATGCAGTTTTCACATGACCATCGTGTAGCTTTGTAACACATTGCACCCAACACTTTCTGTTGGTGCTACTAATTTTTTGTCTGTGCTATCGCTTCTCTACCCAAATGCCAGGCATACTTAAACAAGAGGAACACCTACACAGACACAGCCACAGTCACAGAGCAGGGATTAATCAGACCTTTGACCCAAACATTAATGGCAGACCCAGCAGTATTTCCTGCTGATTTGTTATCTCTTTATTGTGCAAAGTCTGTTCTTTTTTTTCTTCTTTTTAAACAAGACTCCCCATGCTGAGAGAATGATTGTGAGGGCAATACCAATCAGGAGAAATCAGTTTGGAGTACATCCTCCATCTTTCACTCCTGTCCCCTTTACTCGTCTCCTCTTATCTCTTCTTTTATTATCGTCACCTTGTACTCCAAAACTCTTCCTCATTCTGACTCCTGTTCACCTGCAATTTCCTCTTCCCTCTCCCTTATTCTTCCCATCTCTGCCATTGTCTTGCCTCTTAACAGTGTTGGTACTCACAGGGTCAAGTGTATTCATGGAACCTGTGGTTGACTGCCTCAGTATAGGATAAGAAAACTTAGCATCCTCAGGCTCAAGTGTTGCTGACCATCAGTTTGGTTCATATTTTTAAAATGGTTCTCTGACATGTAATGTAACGGAATACAAATATTAATTGTTTCTTACAGAAACTTACAGAAAAGACAAGTTGATGACTGATTAGTGTGCCACCCAATGACACCATAGATGGATGACCGGGCTCTAAAAAGTAACTTGTATAAAATTAAAATAAAATAAAACAAATGAAATAAATGGGATTTGTGTAAATGCTCTGTAATCTGTATTTCAGCAATATTTCACTGCAGTAGCATCTGCAAACTCAGATATGACCTAGACCTATGCTGCAACCAGACACCAGACACCAGACACTTCACTTTTGATAGCTGTCAGGTTATCTAAGTCTGTAATACTTTAATGCTGTTTTTTTAAGTGGCCTTAATTTGTGTTATAGAAATCCAGCTGTGAAAATGCTGTGACGCTGTGCAAAATGTAAATTAAAACAGAATGCAATCATTTCCAAATCTCATTAATTGATATTTTATTTAAAGTGGAAGTGTGCAGCAGTGTTTCTGGATAATCTTTATTGGATGATTGAGCTTTAATCTGAATTTGTGGATGGCATAGCAAACTATGTTCACAGAAAGTGATTTCTGGAAGTGTCAGTGCATGCAGTAATTTCCATGACAGAATTATGTCTGTTTTTATTGCAGTTTCGCCTCAAGGTCACGGGCTTCCAGTATTGATTTCTGACCTTGTTCCTTGTCCCGTTCTCCAGATTCTTTAAATCTGTTGATGGCATCATATTTTTAGATGATGAGATATTACAAGCCTTGACAACTTTATGTTAGGAAACATTATAATGAAATAGTTTTCTATAAATTCCTCTATGTAGTAGTGTGATGACCTTTACAGTAAAGCAAACACAAACAATGACAATACCACCCCACCCAAATGTGGTGTCACCACTTTAGTAAAAGTAACAATACCACACTGTGAAAACAATACCTAATAAGACGTATCATTAGCACATTTTAAAGTCTCAAAAGTTCTTATTCTGTAAAATAATTAAAAGCTTAAGAAAGGCCAACACTATACAGTAATTTAGAAAAAAGCAGACAACATTAAAAATTGATCTAAAAAATAAAAGAATCACACCTGAATTGAAAGGCTTGAGCACTGTGTAACACGGTTAACTGTCAATATAAATCAAAGCAAGGAGCTTGAAAAGCAGGCGACTGGATTTGTTTAATGTTTCATCTCTCATTGAAGAGGCTTCTTCAGTTCTGAGCAAGTGCTTTCTCCTCGGCCTGTAAACACGTGGTGATACATTTTAGACAGTATTTTTTATAGATAAATTTCCAGTAGTGTCACGCTGAGTTTTAGGGTGGCACAGGAGGTAGAGGAGGTTATCTGCTAATCTGAAGGTTGGTGGTTTGATCCCTGGCAGCTCTGGTCTGCATGCCAATTATCCTTTGCACAATATTAACCCCAAGTTGCTATTCAATGTATTCATCAAAGTATGAATGTGTGTGAATATTAGATAGAAAAGAAAAAAGTGCTTGTCTGAATAGGTGAATGAAGCAACTTGTTTAAAGCCCTTTGAGTGCTTGGATGGAGTAGAAAAGCATTATATAAGAACAAGTCAATTTACCATCCATAAGGCTAAAGGAATCCTCACCTTTTGAATTTTCCTTTGATCATTAAATCAGACATGACATCAAGGCTTTCCTTGCTAACCCTAGCTCCTCTACGTTACACCTTTTGGCCAAACTGATTAACCAGAGAAGAAGTAACATGCTTAATTACTTGCTAATGTTTCCTCTATAACCACACATGAGTCTGTATATAATAGAATACAGATTCTAATTGATTTCACATATTTGAAAGCAGAAGCAGCTGGTTTTGCATGATGGTCTCCAGTCAATCTCCTGAGAAAAGGGTCAACCTCAGTGTACATGCATGCTACTGAACTCTCAGCCTGACAAGCTCAAGCTGACTGTGATCACATGTCATGGTCCTGGGTCGTTGACCCAGCGTTTTGTGTTTATTCTGATTTGTATTAGTTTAGGGTTGACCCTGAAGTTAGTGTATATTCAGCCCTACCTGTGTCTGTCCTTGGTGCTCTGTTCTTGTCCCCGTGTGTTCCCTGCTTTACTTTGTAGGCTCGTTTCCTAGAGTTCCTGTCTTATTCTGAAAGTCTGTGTCTCCTCCGGTCCTCATGTGTATTAGGTTCAGCTGTTCTTCCCTCCTGTGTGTGATTACCTGATTACCTTGTGTGTGTGTATATTTAGTGGGTGTCGGTCTGTGTTCTTTGTCGGCTCGTCTGCGTTCATCCATGTATCACTGCGTTATCTGCGTTCTTCTGCGTTCAATGGTGTTCCTGTCTCTGCGTCTTGAATGGTCTCAGGTTTGTCACTTAGTTTCTCCCAGTTTAGGTTTCCGTTTGTAATTGCTCATGCTGCGTTGCCTGCTTTTGCCACCTCCACCTTGTAAATAAACATCACTCGTATCATCAGTTTGCTGCATTTTGGGTCCTCCTTTTCCTCCACACCACACGGCTCACTCCGCCAGCCGTGACAGTACGAGCCGACAAAGTAAAGCAGGGAACACACGGACTGATTTACAACACGGGGACAAGAACAGAGCACCAAGGACAGACACAGGTAGGGCTGAATATACACTAACTTCAGGGTCAACCCTAAACTAATACAAATCAGAATAAACACAAAACGCTGGGTCAACGACCCAGGACCGTGACATCACAGGTTCGAAGTAATTTACATAATGGATGGAAACATGTAGTTTTTTGAGATTTATTCACTTCAGTAGGTTTGAATGGATTTCTCTACTTAGATTTCACTTGGGCAAGTACTGTCTGTCTTGCTTACCCTGTATAGTGTCATTGATGGCGTAAATATGCTACATCAGGTATTGCACCAGATTTTTTACACATGAGGAAAGGCACTTATTTGTTGCTCTAGCAAAAGAAATGTCCATGTCCCAGCTGCAGTCCTTGTGCTCCTGGCTGGATCCAAGAGTTATATCACCAGAGATAAAAGCTGAAAGAAGGACT
Source organism: Rhamphochromis longiceps (assembly GCF_057381845.1). Taxonomy (NCBI): domain Eukaryota; kingdom Metazoa; phylum Chordata; class Actinopteri; order Cichliformes; family Cichlidae; genus Rhamphochromis; species Rhamphochromis longiceps. The sequence goes on from NC_140562.1 coordinate 11,507,699, forward strand.
TTTAAGAGCTTTGCTATTTCTTTCCATCCAAAGTTTCATCCAGAATTGTGTTTTGTGAACTTTGCTTTCCACTTTGTATGTGCAGTAGCTCTCTTGTATTGTTTCTAATATAAATTCAAGAAGAGTGCGCGCAGTCTGGCTAGTGGCTGTGCTTGCTGTTTTCCATTTTGGCAGTGTTTTAATTGTAGCCCCTTGGCTTTTCTAAGGACGCTCTGCAGGGCAAATATGCATTTCACTTTTATACCTTTTTTATTTCATTGTTGCTTTAGGATTTTTTTTTTATTCAAAATTGTACTTTTTTTTTTATTATGGAGTAGTTTAGTTGGCACTGGGATTATATTTCTAATTAGTGACTTTTGGTGTACTTTGGCTTTTGCACTTACTGGGGTTTTTTCCAGGCTTTTTGAACTGTCAATAATTTTTTTTTAAATGTCTAACAACTTCAACCCTGACTCTCTTCCTTCTTCTTTTATGCTGCTTTTTTGCCTCTAGTCCATCTTGTATTCAAAATGAAGTCATCCTCAACCTATGAAAGTTGTGTCTTTATATTGAGTGTGTTTTGTTTTGAAGGCATTTTCACGTTAAAACAGTCTTTCTCCAACTGTTGCCTAAAGTATAAAGCAACTCTACATAATGAAGCATACAAAGTATAGACATAGATACATTTAAATACACTGTACTTAACTCTTAAGTATAGTGTCAAAGTACAAGTTTTTATATTCACTCACTACATTTTGACATAAATACCTATAATCTTTCTACTGCTTACATTTTCAAAATAGGTTTGTTACTTTATCTATAAAACATTTAAGTGAATTATTATTTTCTCTCGGAGACATCAAACTGATTTGAACTTAAATGAAAAGAACCATAACACATAAAGATCACTCCTATTTTATATTATATTTTGTATCATTTATTGTACTATACTGCGACTCTTGTTGCGGCACTTCACCATAAAGCTCTATAGAAGAGGATAAAGGATAGAGGGAGTAATGTGTGCTAAGCGGCAGGTAATTTTAAATGCAGTGTTTCTAACAGTTCATATCAACAGATATGAACAAACTCATAAACTGTTCTTGCAGCTTAAAGTACAACTGCTGTATTTTCCAATGAAAGGGGGAAAAAAGGACATTAATGTGTGACACTCTCAGGGTTGAAGAATTGTGTCCTGCAAAACTAATTTAGGTATACTACTTTGTGTTACTCAAAGGTTGCTGACCAGCTGCTCCTGGAAGTACCGTGATCCAGGGGGAAGCTCAGAGGCGACAGGGCCTTTTCTATTGTGGCTCCTAAATTATGGAATAACTTGCCCCTGCACATTAGAGAGGCCCCTTCACTGCCCACTTTTAAAGCACGTCTTAAAACCCATTTTTATTCTTTGGCTTTTGATGTTAGTGAGACTTAGTTTCTCTTTTAATTAAATTATTTATTAACTAAAGAATTTATTATTATTATTGTTGTTATTTATGTTTTGGCTTTTATTTATATCTTATGTGATTGTATTATTTTGTTCTAATGTACAGCATTTTGTGTCAGCTGTGGTTGTTTTTAAAGTGCTTTACAAATAGAAATGATGGTGAAAATACAGTTTAGCGCATGCTATACTGGATAGTTTATAGTACTGTACAGTTTAATGTGATGTGCTATCTTAGTCTAGTACAGTGTTCATTGTAAGTGTGGGGTTATGTCAAGGGTAGCAGACATTAAATCAAATTTAAGGTCATGATACTGATTAGATTCACTCGCTGAATTCTAGTTTAATACTGTCTAGGGGTTGGAAATCAGCCACGATAGCTCATGGAACATCTGCTTATCTTGTTGAATTCTCTTGGCTAAATCCACAAAGAGCAGCACCGCAGCTCAGCTGATAACAGTCAGAATATGAAATTTAGTTATTCTGACTTACTTCCCATGCTACCATCACAGGATTTCCACAACTGCCAAATTCCACTTTATCCGTTTATCCCAGTAATTTTTCTGTTTAACTTTTGAGGCAAAGTCACTCATGCACAGTGTAAGCAACAGCAAACAGAGCTAGTGATTTTTCTTTGTTTTTGTTTGTTTTTCTCTCCTTGGGTTCTAAACAGATGACCATACTGAGCACATTTATTAGAATTACAATTTAAGTTAAAATAAAATCTGCATTACTGTATGTGGCAGGATGAATGTTATCCTTCGGTCCAACCCACTTTCAGCCTGGCCCATTAGGGGGCGCTGGTATAAATAGTGGCCATTTGAGTGTCTCTGCGTCGCTTGCCTGTGATCTCCTTTTTGGTCACCTGACTTCCCCTCGGTGTGGTGGAGATCATTTGCGGGTTATTCTTCTGAAGCCTCCATCGCGGCTGGTCGTAGCTATAGAAGCCTCCTCTGAGCTATTCTGCTTACGTTCTGTGACCCGGCTTACTTGGTACGTAATCAACTTTTGTTACGCTCTCTGCCTTCTATTGTTCTTTTATAGTAATTATTTATTATGTTTCGCAGGAAGTGTGGGCCTTAGTTTTGCGCCAAGCTACGCGAACTGAAGTGCTGCTGTTTTGCCTTGCTGTGCTTTTACCGTCTGTTCCCGTTGTGAGAATTCTTTCCCTGCTGCTGTCAGCTTTTACAGTGGACGTCGGCGTGGACAACGGCCATATGCATGCCGGTTATCGGAGTCAGCTGGCGTGCATATTGATTGACTGTTAACTTATCGTCGTGTGGACGGCAAGTTGGAGCAGTACGGCGATTCCGTTTGCTCCAGATTTTAGAGTTTTATTCAGATTGTATGTTGTTTTATTGCTTTTTGATTTGTAGTTTGGATTTTCTGTTACACCACTGGTGGGAGGCCCTTTTTCTAGCTGTAGATCACCAGTGTGGTCCTGCAGTTGGGTTATCCCCCGGTGCTACACATTAGTTTGTTGTAATATATTAACATTTTCTTTGTTTCTTTTATTCAGATGCGGAGTGCCGACGTGGAGGAGACTAGGGTGCCTTGGTGGTGGGATCCCTTGAGTGTACACACCTGCCTTGTCTAGTTTATTAGTGTGAGTGTGTGATAGTGTGTTGCACTTGTGTTTTGGTGTGTTTTCTTTCTTTAGTTGTGTGTGGCATCCCTGCCCCTCCACTGGTAAGCCTCAGCTCTGAATACCTTTTTAAGCATATTTGTATTTGAATATTTATGATTATGTTTTTATTCGGTGTTTTAAATAATTACCAATAAATTGTCAATTTGTTTATTATTGAACCTCGTCTCTGGATTGAGTATAGCGAACCTAAGTGCCTTTTTGGTGATTTAGTGTCATTTCCAGTATTCTCTGGGTGAAATTCCCAGGGTGGCGTTGTTGTTCTTTAAAACTGAAGAGTATTTACTTTATATCCCAACCTCGTCTCGCCACATGTAGTAATATAATTTCACTATTAAATCAGTATGACATGGGGTTTCCTAATTTTTCATAAAATTACTTGGTGTCACAGCAAGAGGGCTTTGGGTTTGAATCCACTGGATGAAGCCCCTCCATGTGGAGTTGGGTCCAAAGATATACATGTTAGGTCAACACCTATTTCTCAATTGGGGTGAGCGTGTGATGTTCTGTGTTAGCCCTGTCATAGATTGGTGACCTGATCTGGCATAATCGTCTTATTGTCCAGTGACAATTAGAATAACCTCTAGCCCAACTACAGCCTGAAATGGATAAAGAAAGGTTAATGGATGGGTGGATATTGTAAGAAAGAAAGAAACATGTACGAGATTCCAGATTCCACGATTCCAAATAAAGACATTGCAGCATGTCTACCTGGGTTACCTGAAAAGTTGCTCTTTTTCCCTTTCAGCTTCTCGGTACTTACAGTTTTTCTCTCTCCTATAAGGCATATGTATATTATATACTACAGCAACAGATCTTGCTTAAGTTTAAGATAAAGTTAGTACTGCCCGGATAGTTTCTGCATGCTGAGATATGTGTGAAAGGAAAGGCTGAATTTATGCTACTGCAGTTTTTAGGGTGCGAGTTTATTTTCCTTTCCACTGGCATTGTCAAAGCCCCAGTTCAGAATATAAAACAGCTTTGGGATAAAAGCCAAAAGAGACAGAAAAATAGCACATATTGAGTCTTTTTAAGTATTTGTGCTGACAAAGAAAAATCAAAATGCATGTTTCCACACATGGAGAATGTGGAAGTTTTCAAGTCTTACTGCTAGAAGTGGAAGTGCTTTTGTTGGGATATTTTGAATCCAGTACTAAACTACATTAAAGAGTTGAAGAGTTGATTCTTCTCATAAAACCAAATGAAGTAAAGACAATGCACTACAGTAAATTAACGATAACTTAGGGGCATGAGTTCCTTATGTGAGTGTCTGGCATATTTTTCCTGTACTTTGAATTTTTAGATATTGAGATATTTTCCTAAATTAGTGGCACATAAATTAGCTAAAACTAAGTATTTTTAATTTTTAAATAAATCCAAACATAAAATATATGGCTCCATGGAAACCAGTTACTTAAGGTGTAATGTCACAACACTTTTTTCAATTAAAGATTTAGGGCATTTTATAATACAAAGCTATTAAAGGCTGCTCAAAATGAATGCACTTTGATCCAGAAATGCACTTCACTATGACTTTACATATGTCAATTTTCTATTTTATGATTCAGAATTCTAGTCAACTGTGGGACGTTCCCGTTGACATCTATTTCTATTTTCTTTCTTCTTTTAAAAATACAATTTATTCGTAGTCCCCCCCCCCCCCATCTTGAATATGCATGAATGTAGGTTTCTTTTTCCTCTCCCAAAAGTGGCAGCTTAGGAGCTGCAAATTTTCAAGTTCATCTTTTAAAATCCAAACTTTTAAAGAATTGTTGGCCATGCTAACACCTGCTTCTCTCTGGCAGCAGCATCATGCTTTCCCGTGTTTTAAATGCACCTTAGAACAACACGCAGCAACACTACACATGAGCGAGAGGAGGGAGGTTTGGGGTCTTCACACACCCCTGTTCTCTGCTGGCCATCGGGGCAGGGGGGCTGGGAGGAGGTGTTGGCCGTCCGATTGGGATCTGGGATGCAGGGCCTCCCTGCTGCTGCGGAGCCTGGGGCGGTCTGCTTGCCTCCACCCCTGGGGAAAGGGTAACATCTCCTGGGTCTAAGTGCCGTTTCCCCCTCCAGGGCGAGGGTACCTGGATACGGGGTATAGAGTTTGTTTGGGGAGTGTGATTTGTGTGTTCAATGTCCATGTGTGTCTATCCTTATGTTGGGTGAGTGCTGAGTATTTGTATATGTGTGCATGAGGGTGGGAATGCATGTTTGTGTCTGTGTGTGCCTGTTGGTCTGTGTTTATATGTCAGGTCGGGTCTTAGACTCCACCTCTCTGGGAACTCCCAGGCCCTCCAAAGGCCTATCTCCCCTCACCACACTCCCTGCCAGTGACTGATGCCCTCAGGGGTCAGTGCGTTGGTGGTTCTTGGTGTCCGGGGCTGGGCGCTCAGATATGTACCAGCTCACTCCCGGTGACTACTTGGCGGGGCCTGGTGCCTGTTGCTCGGTCAGGCCTCTTCTGGGGCAAAGGGGGCCCTCGGGCCTCTGGGCCTGCGGCTCGGTTCACTCTGGCACAGCTGGCTGCCGGCAGAGCCAGCGGGCACGCCACTACGGCCCCCTCGGGCTTCTGCTCCGTGGCTACTGGGCGACCCCTCATCTGGGGCTCTCCTCAGCTCTTCCCAGGAGGGTGGCACGGATGCCCCTCCGGTGGTCCTCCTTGGGCTCTCGCACTCTGGGGCCTGGATCTCCTCCATGCCTGCTTCATGCCCTGCGGAACAGGGCTATGGCTCTCTACATCCTGTTGCAGACCATTACATGGGGAAACCTTTTGAATACAAGCGCGCTGATCCACACAGGTGTTCACTGTTCATAGACATAAACTACACCTTTATTGGCTGCTATTTCCAAGCACATTGTGCGCTGTCTGTCCTACGTGCCGCACAACAACATTCAATATTTAGTATTTACTGCTGTTTACACTTAGCTAGATTAACGTGATGGTGTTGTGTTTAGTATGTTGCTCTGTTTTTTTTGCTTGTTTTCTCTTCTTTTTCTCTCAACAGGTGATCCAGGGGATTTTTTTTCTCTTCTTTCTCTTTTTAAGTGGCCTTGCTCACTGTCCCTCTTCCCTTCTGTTTTTCTTTTCCTTCAGCTTTCTTTCTCCCTTTCCTATCCCTAAGTCATGTCATGTCCCGTCTGTAACAACTGAAAATAAAATAAAATAAATAATAACAACAAAGGTTGATCAAATGGACCAATACGGAAGGCCGTGATGATCCGTTTGGCAAAGTAAATCCATTGGGTATCCTTGGAGGTCAGCGCCCTGACCTACTGGTGTCAAGACAACCATCTCACCCTCAACGTCGCAAAGCCAAAGGAGTTGATAGTGGACTTCCGGAGGTGCAGAGAAGTACACACCCCCATCACCATCAACGGCGCTGCTGTGGAGAGAGTGAGCAGCTTCCGGTTCCTTGGAGTACACCTGGCTGAGGATCTTACGTGGTCAGTACACACAAACAAAACAGTGAAGAAGGCGCAGCAGCGCCTCTTCTTTCTCAGGAGACTGAAAAGATTCGGCATGAGCCCCCGCATCCTCAGGACCTTCTATCACTGTGCCATTGAGAGCATCCTCACTGGATGCATCAACCACCTGGTATGGCAACAGCACCGCCTACAACTGCAAAGCTCTCCAGCGAGTAGTGCGGTGCTCTGAACGGATAATTGGAGGTGAGCTTCCCTCCCTCCAAGACATCTACAGGAAGCGCTGCCTGAGGAAAGCGGGGAGGATCATCAAGGACTCCAGTCACCCCAGCCATAAACTGTTCAGACTGCTTCCATCAGGAAGGAGGTTCTGCAGCATCCGGTCCCGTACCAGCAGACTGAGAGACAGCTTTTTCCCATCAGGCCATCAGACTGCTGAACACGTCATAGACACCTCAGCTTCACTACTGGAACTTCAACATTATGCACTCCACACTGTATATAAATGCCACTTGTTTTGCACATATTCAACTCTGTATATTTTATATATTTTATTATTATTATTATTATTATTATTATTATTATTATTATTATTATTTTTATTTTTTTATTTATTAATTTTTTTTTACTATTTAATTTGTAAAAATGTGTATACACACACACACACACACACACACACACACACACACACACACACACACACACACGTAGGAAAATATTTAGTATACACATCCAGAAATGCATACACTATTATATATTGTACATATATTTATTAGTTTCAGGTTGGCCATTCTTGTATTTTGCTCGTTTGTGTTGTTGTGTTTGCACATCTCTGTTGCTTGTGGGGCTCGCACACAAGAATTTCACTCGCATGTGCTGTGCCAGTGTGCCTGCACATGTGATGTGACAATAAAAAAAAAAAAAAAAAAAAGTGATTTGTTGGTCTTCAGACAACAATTCTGACGGCTAAAGAACGAAATGGGACAGGCAAAAAAAAAAAAGAAAAGAATTGAGAGCAACAAAAAAACTTAAACCTAAAGACACAACTTGTTTTTAAAATTCAAACCAAAACATGGAAAAATCAACTTTTCTGACCATTAGTACCCTCAGAGTTCACTTTTAGTAAAGTTTTATGGTACTGAACTGAAAAAAAAAATAATATGAGAAGTATTTAAAATATGCTGATATGAACACCAGCCTAATTTTGTGTTGGTCCCCTGTTTGCTGCCACAACAGCCCTGACCCACTGAGGCATGGACTCCACTTGACCCCTGAAGGTGTGCTGTGGTGTCTGGAACCAAGATATTACCAGCATTACATCCTAAACTTTTAATCAGCTGTAAAACAGCCTGTTTCAGTTTATGTGTTCTTTTCAATAAATTTCATGCTCAAAGTCTCTCCCATTTCTTCTTGTTGCATGCTGAAACTCTACTATGCAAAATATGATTTTTTTTTGCCATTTTTCAAGTAGTGTTAAACTTTTGATCCGGACTGTATATCTGACTACGAATAGGTGCCATGATGAAGAGATAATCAGTATTATTCACTTCACCTGGCAGTGGTCATAATATAATCCCTGATCAGTTTATGTTATGCGTGTTGTACAGGAACTTTATGTGGATCTGTTAATGCCTTGGAAAATCAGTTTGTGGACTCTGCAGTATTTAAAGACTTCTAAGGTAATGGGTGAACTGGAAATACTGTAAAATTCAGAAAAACTATTTGTTTTATATATTATGTGTTCTTCTTCTTCCTCACAAAAACTAATTTGTGATTTTGGAGAATTGTTACACCTCCTAAAAGAGCATGAGATTAAATTACAAAGTACTGCAGCCTTGTGCGTGGATAAGATGCAGGGGGATGAGATTGCAGAACTTACATAATATTTTTAAACGGGTTTGAATGCTGACTGTCATCATCACTCACATCCTACTCAACAATAATGATGATGGAAGAAGTCTGACATTTCATACTTCTCCAAAAAATTACAGTTGAGTAACAGGGTGGAAATAAAGATTTAACCTAATATTTGTGTTAATTAAAACACAGAGCAAAACTAGTTTTACCTTCTTTGGTCGCCACACCAGCGTGCTCTTTCTCTTTGTCTCTGGGTCAGACAAAGACTAATTGGTGTTTGGCTGTATCAGAGACTCGCAGCAGACTGCTTGACCTGCTCTGAACCAACTTGCCAATTAACTTCTTATTAACCTGACAAAGAGATGCTTTCCTTTTGCAAGTATGCACATAAACAAAAGGTCCAAAGAGTAGGAGAGACACTGAGATCAAATGTATGTGTTTGCATGAATGCACACATATAAGCGTTCAGTTGTGATACTGTACGTGCACAAGGATTTCTACTTCTCCAGTGATGCGTGTAAGTGTGAAGAATGTTTCAGTTGATTTGATGGACCACTGGGATGTTGGTCCATAATAGAAACACTGACAGCTGTAAGTGCATTAGGTACATACCAAATGAAACAGAGCAGACTCCCTGAATGTTGAAAAAGCATAATTCCAGTTTGAGAAAGAAAAAGCAAAGATATGTGTGCACATATTTTGATTTTCTATGACAAACAGATGTTTCTATCATATTTTCTTGCTCTCTGTGGTTTAATGCATGAATTTAAAGTGCATGTGGTTGTGCTCTAATGAATGGAATCTGTATCATGGTCCTCCGGTCCTCTGGTTTTCTGTCAGTGCTTGTTGTTTTTTCTCTCTCTCCTCACTCTCCTGCTGGTACTCCATTGTGGGTTCCTGCCTTTGGCCAATTCACCTGCTGGCAATTAACTCACCTGCTGCTCATCACCCTCTCCCTAGTGTGGACCTTCCTGGATCCCTCCCTGTTTTCCTTGAACCATGATGACAAGTGTGTATGTGAGTGAGCATCAGTGTGGAATGCGAGTTCGGACATGTGACTGACTGGTTTTGAGAAGTGAAGAGTAGGAATTATTTTCCTCCCCTGGATTCCCTGGAGCCCCATTCTTCACCATTGTATATAGCACCTGGTGTCCACTTCTGTAAATAAACTCTCCTTTATTGTGATCATTCAGAGTCCTGCATTTGAGTCGTGTCAGCCGCCTTGACAGAATGATCCAGCCAACTATGGACTCAGCAGACTCTGACTTTGTGCGTTGTACTCTCACCACCCAAGAAGCCTTACTGGAATGACATGAGCAAATGCTCCGGCATCAATAGCGAACTCACCACCGTCAAACAAGCTTTGGGTCAGCCACCCCCTTTCATCATCATCATCATCATCATCATCATCATCATCATCATCATCATCGTTTATTTGTATAGCACTTTAAGAACACACCAGGCAGACCAAAGTGCTGAACAACACAGATCAAAACAACTACCAAATTAAAAATACCATAACATCATTACATACAATAAAATAAATAAGAAGGTGTCAGTTTCCTACAGAGTTAAAAGCCAGGGAATAAAAATAGGTTTTCAATCTGGACTTAAAGACCTGCACTGATGACGCTTGTCTAATTTGGAGGGGAAGGTTATTCCAGAGCATCGGAGCCGCAATTGAAAAGGCACGGTCTCCTCTGCATTTCAGCCGCGACTTAGGGACCGACAGCAGCAGCTGCTCAGCTGAATCGAGCGAGCGAGGAGGAACATGTGGCTTCAGCAAATCAGATAAGTAGACAGGAGCCAGACCATTTAAAGATTTAAAAACCAATAAAAGGACTTTAAAACGAACACTAAATTCAATGGGAAGCCAATGCAAGGAAGCCAGAACCGGAGTGATGTGATCGAATTTCCTACTACCGGTTAAAAATCGCGCCGCCGCAATTTGCACTAACTGCAGGCGTGACAAGGTGCCCGACCCAACCCCTATTAAAAGGGAATTACAATAGTCCAGACGTGAGGTGATAAAAGCATGAATAAGAGTTTCCAAATTGGGTTTAGAAAGGAGAGGCTTAACCTTCGACGGGCGTCTGAGGTGATAAAAAGCTGATTTTACCACCCCATTTACATGACCTTCAAAAGTAAGCGCAGAATCAAGTTTAACACCAAGATTAGTGATTGAACTTTTCAGATGAGAGGTCAAATCACCAAAATCAACATCTGGGGTATCAGTAGAACGATGCGGGCCATATAAAATTACTTCCGTTTTGCGACCATTAAAATTCAAAAAATTATTTGCCATCCATAATTTAATATCGACAGTCAAGCAGTGGTTGACATGGGGAGGTATCCAAATGACTAAAAGGTAAGTAAAGCTGACAGTCATCGGCATACAAATGAAATGACACTCCGTGTTTACGAAAAATCGCACCAAGAGGGAGTAAATACAGCGAGAAAAATAATGGCCCAAGGATAGATCCCTGGGGCACACCCCAAAGCAGAGGGGCCACAGAGGAAGCGGCCAGTCCCAGCTTGACACAAAAACTCCTTTCGGAAAGATATGATTTTATCCATGACAATGCCAAATCAGGGAGATCAGCAGGTCGTGGTCCACTGTGTCAAATGCAGCTGTCATGTCCAATAACACAAGCACAGCATATTTACCACGATCAGTAGCAACAAGAATGTCATT